>NC_066584.1:250756118-251070493 GCF_024323335.1 Lathyrus oleraceus
TTTAGACAAAATGACCTATAATCTTTCACCATAAAAAATGACTATCCAAGAACAATTAGCTCTTGACCTCAACATTAAAGTTGTTTGTAATTTCATTTAGAGTAACTTTTATCTTGGAATCATTTTCATATGATACAAATTGTAGGAGATAGGGTCTAGGGAACCCCGGTTTTGACTAGTTGACTTCCTCTGGTCAACCACCATGAAGCAACTTGCTAGCCTGATATTATCTTGACTTTTGGGACTCATGGAGGATCATATATGCATAAGATGATGGAATATGAAGTATCCCTTGAAATACTTGATCAATTATTGAGGAAACCTGTTGAAGAAGTCACATAAGATACCCAAATGAATTAGGGTTTCCAAGGCAAACCAACTCCAAACTCTTGATGGTTTCTTGATGAAAATAATATGTGAAGATCATGGGGATCCATATATGATACTTAGAGCCAATTTAAAACAATTATTTATTGATCTCTTTGCATTTGCGGTCTTTAACCCTAAATATGAGCTAGATAGAGCATAGGTGAGCATACATACTACCTACAAAAGCAACAAACTATACACTGACATATTTTTGGTATTTTGGTTAGTAAACAAAGACAAATGAAGTGTAATAAAATCAAATGTGCTTGGTGATCTCTCCCAATGCAAACCCAATGGATGAGGGGTAAGGAGGATGCCAAGGTGTGATCCCAATGCTAATGCATATGGTGAGATATCATGAGGGATCTTACGGTCAAAAATGGGGTCTTACACCTTTGTAACAGATCCTTTAGACTTCAAGCGAAGTCATGGGAAGCTCTTGTCTGTGGTATCTACTAATGTGGTTGAAGTACTTCTGAGTGTTTTGGTTTAGTTCTATGACCCTCTTTACCGGTGCTTCACTTTTCCCGACTATCAACTTGTGCCCACATTGGAGGATTATGCCCATATCTTAGGTGTACCCAAATCTAACAAAGTAACTTTCAGTGGATTAGAGGAGATTCCCAGATCTTACGTCATAACCTAAGCTCTTTGTCTAAAGAAATCTGAGATTGTTTCTCATTTGGTAAAGAAATGAGGAATTATGGGGTTGACTTCTGAATTTCTCAATGGTAGGGCTACTATTTTTGCTCAAGTCGGTAGCATGGGTGCTTTTGAAGCTATCTTTGTTTTGCTTATATATGGTTTAGCATTGTTCCCTAACATTGACAGTTTTGTTGATGTTAACGCCATTAGGATATTCTTGATTGGAAATCATGTTCCTACTATGTTAGGTGACATGTATTTCTCTCTCCATTTAAGGATTTCTAAAGGTGGTGGGACAATTGTGTGATGTATTCCTCTCTTGTAGAATAGTTTATTTCTCACTTTCCTCAGACGCCTGCTTACGTGGAGAACCGACAATGTCTACGGTGGTCAGAGAGACTTATATCTCTCACTAATGATGATATTGTTTGGTATGATTCTGCATTGGGTAGCTTGAACATTATTGATAGTTGTATTGAGTTCTCTAACGTGCCTCTATTTGGTACACAAGGAGGAATCAACTACAACCCTGCATTGGCATGTCGTCAACTTGGATTCCCCTTAACATATAAACCTAATAACACTCAGTTAAAAGGTCCATTCTATCAGGAAGGTAAAGATCCCCAACTTTTAAAGAAAAGGATGATACATGCTTGGCATAATGTGCATAGGAAAGGAAGATCCGAGCTTGGTCTATGCAACTGTGTAGCCTTAGAAGCTTACACTAATTGGGTGAAGAAGAGACCTATGTCTTTGGATGTGGCTAAGCCATTAACTCTCCCTAACCAAGATATAAAGGAGTTGGAAGGTGCACTTTCCAAGATGAAGCAAGATAGAGCTATGTGGGAAGGGAGGTTCCTTGCTTTGAGCCGAAAGCACGAAGACTTCTAACTTGATTCGAAATACAATGATGCACTTATTGAGATTCTTGAAGACCGTTTAGTGAAGAGATAGAGAGAGCCAGAGGATTTATTTTACTTTAGCATACCTCCATCTTCCGGTGCTTGGAAGAAGATTATTGATCAGCTGGTCCTCGAGAAGGCTCAGATGAAGACATCCTTTGAGTCTGAGATCCGACGCGTACGTAGGAAATACACTCCTTTAGTCAAATCATATGATTCGGTTTCTAATGATCCTTAGGATGATAGCTTCCTTTTCTCTTGTATTTGTACTTTGGTTTCTGAAATCTGTACTCAGTGTAATGCTTCCAAAGTTTTATGAATAAAAAGAGATTTTATGGTCAATTGAATTGTTATTGTTGATTATTATTAATATTTATAAATAAGGCTTCATATATTCCTTGAAACTAAAAATAACCAAAAACATTGCAGTGCATGCATCATTTGCATAATAGGTTTCTTCCGCCAGATGTCTTAACAGTGCTTCTTCTTTGCATCAGCCAAGCTGACTCACCATTATACCACTCGTGCTAATCGACTGAAGAGAATTAAACATCTAGAGCAAGAGAATAGAGAGCTGAAGGATGAGATCGCCAAACATACGACACTGGTGGAGTCCATCATTGCTGCTCAAAACCATTTGTCACCACCTCCTGCAACTCCTCCTCCTTAGGGGACTGCCATTTCTGAGATTGCTTCACCGTTTGTAACTATGACAGCTGCCAGCCAACCCATTCCTACTATGGCTGCTGTAATCCCTTGGGAAATGCCACCAAATTTCGTGCCAGAGGGGTATGCACCAATTTTTGTTTCTCTGCCAGCATCTAGCCCGGTCATGTCAGTGCCTCCTCGTACCGTTCATACTCTGCCTCGTGTTGAGGAGACTATTTACCATTTTGAACTGTCTGAATGTTCAGATGTCTACGAAAAGATGGATGAGATGAAAGATCAATTCCTTGAGTTGCATAGAGAATTGAAGACTCTGAGAGGGAAATATTTGTTTAGACATAGTGCTGCTGAACTCTGTTTGGTTCCCAACGTTAAGATTTCGGTGAAATTCAAGGTCCCAGACTTTGAAAAATACAAAGGGAATACTTTTCCGTTGAGCCATCTTTTCGTGTACGATAGGAAGATGTCTACTTAAATTGATAATGATCAGCTGCTGATTCACTATTTCCAGGATATTCTAACTAGAGCTTCCTTGAGATGGTACATGGGTCTGGATAGTGCTAGCATTCGTACATTCAATGACCTAGGAAAGGCCTTTGTCAAGCAGTATAAGTATAGCATTGATATGGCGCTAGATAGAGATCAATTGAGGTCGATGTCTCAGATGGACAAGGAGACATTTAAAGAATATGATCAGAGATGGAGAGAGCCTACTGCTCAGATTAGTCCATCATTGGAGGAAAAAGACATGACCAAAATTTTCTTGAAGACGCTGAGTTCATTTTATTATGAACATATGATTGCAAGTGGCCCCAACGATTTTACCAAAATGGTAAACATGGGGATGGGACTGGAGGAAGGAGTCCGTGAAGGACGTTTTTCGAAGGATGAAGCGACAAACAGCAAGAAGTATGGTGGAAGCTTCTCCAAGGAGATGGAATGAGAGACTAATGCAGTGTCAGCAGGTAGGCAGAGGAGGCCTATTGTAAGGAAAAGTTCTCAATCCTGTCAACATCAACACCAAGTTTCATCAGCGATTCTAGTTTTTTCCAACAATTCCAACAATCAATCAGTTCAAATTCAAAAATAACATCAGCAACAAGTGCAACAAAGAACCAACAACAACAACAACATCAACCATCAACAAAATTTGAGAGGAAGAAGGTCTCTTTTGACCCAATTCCAATTCCCATCTTTGATACTCAAGAATCTTATTTAGTCGAGAAACCCTCCGTAAATTCTTGGGCCACTACGATGGTGGCTCAAGCCTGATCTTCATTGTGATTTTCACCAGGGAGCCCCTGGTCATGATATAGAGAACTGTTACCCTTTGAAATATAATGTTCATAAACTTGTGAAAAGTGGTATGGTGTCCTTCAAGGAAAAAGTGCAAATGTAAAAGTCAATTTGTTGCTTGCTCATGGTAACATTTTTCTTAACATGGTGGACGGTTGTCCAGGAAATTTCAAAGTTTTTGATGCGAGGCGTATACGTAGATCTCTTGTGGAAATGCATAAAACTCTGTGTTTAATTAGTGACTGTAAACATTACCATGATGGTTGTGTCATTTGCAGTATGAACTCCCGTGGGTGTATGATTGTCAAAAAGGATATCTAGAAGTTAATGGATGAGAATGTAATCCAGATTCAACAGTCGAGGGATATGGGAAATGATGTGAATGTCATTGTGCCGGTGTTCAGTACCCATGAGCGGGTAGTCATTCAATTTGATAGCAGCAACAATAATAAAGTCAACAGATCGGTATCACCGTTGGTTATACTATTAGTGGGCCCATGCCCTAATGTATCTGATAAAGTTGTACCATATCAATATAATGCCACAATGATTAAAAATGGTCAAGAGGTTCCTCTATAAGTCGTAGACTCAATAGTAAATGTTGTAGATATTGCGAAGGTGACCCGTAGTGGTCGTGTGCTGAGTCTAGGTTTTGTAAAGATTGTAGAACACATTTCAGTGGGAAAGAAGGTTGAAGTTCCTGCAATTAGTCAGGTCGGTGCTCCAATGTGTCAGTCTGGTGAATGAAGCAAATTGAAGGCTAACGATGATGATAGAGTATTATGATTGATTAAAAGAAGGTAATTTAACATTCTGGAGCAGCTGCTTGAGATGCCGTCGAAAATATCTATCCTATCATTGTTAATGAATTCTAAGGCACACAGAGAAGCATTACAGAGATTGTTGGAATAGGCTTACGTGGAACACAATGTTCTTATGGATAAGTTTGACCACATTTTTGCCAACATCACTTCTGGTAACTATCTGAGATTTTGTGATGAAGAACTTTCATAGGAAGGTAGAAATCACAATTTGGCGCTACATATTTCAATGAATTGCAAGAAGGACGCTTTGTCTGATGTGTTGGTTGACGCTTTGTCGTTGTTGGTGGAGAGAAGGCATTGTTGGTAAGCCATTTTCATCTTTCACATATATTGATGCTTAGGAGGAAGTTGGAACGTCGGTCCAAGCTTTGTCCATTGCAGATGAATTAAAGAAAGTTGGGCCACCCATTTCCTCTTTAAAGGATTCACAAGAGGATATTCAGGATGGCAGCATTGATAAATGGGACAGTGTTGTAGAAGTCACTAAGAACAAGAACATGGCAGGACTCAAATTTCAACCAGGGTCATTCAACGCCAATGTCAAGCTTATGCAACCAATTATCCGTAGTGGATGGTTCATACATGAGAATGATCAACACTCAACTGGAATTATTGAAGACAATGGTGATGAAGACGAAGTTTGTGATAACTTTGTGACGCATGGCCATAATTGCAACAATTGGGGTATTGTTGATGTTCCTACTGTCATTCACCGTTCTAAGTAATTTGTTTTTATTATTTTTGAGAAAAATCCTTCTTCCATGCCTAAGGGAGAAGTGAACATTGTTAGGCATTTTCCTTATTATCATGAATGAAATACAATTTTATTTATCCATATCTATGATGTTTTATTTTTACTCTTTTCTTTTTCTGAAAATGGTAACCACAAAAAACATAAATAATAATAATCTTCCATTTGCATAATATTTTTTTTCATTCCACTTCTCTAAAATCAAAATATCAAATCATTATGCATGTTGGTTCTCAAACCCATTAAATAGAATGATCATACTCCCTCTCTAAACTTTGATTTCCCTGTGTTTGAAGTTAAGGAAGAGAATGATTGATGAAGAAGTATCTAATGAGTTATCCTATTTGCTTAAGCACAGGGAAAAAGTCATTCAGCCGTCTGAAGAGCAAATTGAATTGGTCAACTTGGGTTCCGATGATGATGTGAAAGAAGTCAAGATTGGGTCTCAACTGTGTCTAGAAGCTAAGAAGGGGTTGATTGATCTTCTTCAAGATTATTTTGATGTGTTTACTTGGTCCGATCAAGACATGCCTGGTTTGGATTCTGAAATTGTGGAGCATAAATTGTCGTTGATGCCAGAATGCCCGTCGATCAAGCCGAAGTTGAGAAGAACTAATCTTGATATGGCAGTAAAGATTAAGGAGGAAGTGTTGAAGCATATTGATGTTGGTTTTCTTGTTACCTCTGAATATCCGTAATGGGTGGCCAACATTGTGCATGTTCCAAAGAAAGATGGAAAAGTTCGCATGTGTGTTGATTACAGAGATTTGAATAAAGCTAGTCCGAAAGAGGATTTTCCTCTGCCACACATGGATATATTGGTAGACAACACAAATAAATTGAAAGTCTTTTCCTTTATAGACGTATTTTTTGATTATAATAAAATAAAAATGGCACAAGAAGATATGGAGAACACCAAATTCATTACACCTTGGGGAACATTATGTTATTGAGTCATGCCTTTAAATTTAAAGAATGTTGGTGCAACATACCAGAGAGCTATGACCATTCTTTTTCATAATATGATGCATAAAGAGATTGAAATTTATGTTGATGATATGATTGATAAATCAAGTGATGAAGAAGAGCATGTTGAGAATTTGTTGAAGTTATTCCAATGTTTGAGGAAGTATAAACTCCCCTTTGTAGCAGTAAATTCATGACCATCAAGCTACGCATAAGCTTAACGTCAATAAAACCAGAGTCGCCATCCCGCTTTTATTGTTTCCAAAAGAAAAGGGAAAAGTACGAACAAAACCCAAAGACAAAAAGTTTTCAAATCAAAATTAATAAAATGCTAAAGATTACGGGTAAGGGGGTTGGTCACACAGAAGGTAGGTGTTAGCACCCAAAGTGTTCTAGGTACTCATAGGGAGCCTTTATTTATGTGTGTGCGTGTTTTTGGTCTAAAAAATGTTTGAGAAAAATAGAGTGTGGTGATGAGAAAATAATTTATTGATTATATTTTTGTGTTTGACAAGACCTTCGATGTTGTGCCTATGTACCAACATAAAAATGAGGCATCAAAACCTCGTAGTTCGTGGTGACAATTTCAAAATGACTGAGTTGCTTTTAATCAAAAGTTTTAATGAAAAGGGGCATAAAGGGGCCAAAAGTTTGAATGAGTGTTAGTTTTTTTTGCCTTTTGAAATTTTAGGTCAAATATGGTTAAGTTCATTTACAAGTTTGATTTAAGAAAAGAGTTTGAAAATTCAATGACATAAGGCCAAAGTTTCTATTTGAAATAAGGTCCAAATTTGATATCACAAGTAAAGAAAGTTTTTGAAAAGGGGGACAGATTTTCAAATTTAAGAAGTGGGAAGAGATGAAGAGACTAATCATAAGAATAAAATTAAAAGTTAAGAGTTGAAAAGATCTGACCAATGTGACACAGTCCAACAGACAAGAATGTCATATAGAAAACCCACTTTCCATTTGGACTTTGAATCAAGCAAATATCAATAAGAAATTAGAAATATCATACATCATGAAGGACAAGGCATCAAATAAAGATGGTCACATCCAAGCAAGCAAATCCCATAGCTAACAGACTTCTTTGTCTTCCTAAATTATCAGTTGAAATATTCTTTGATTAACTCTGAATAAGGCATTAGACATGAGGTCAAAATAACAATTGCATTAAGGCCATGTAGCAGACAACCTCAAGTGGATCTCAATCCTTGCATCAGATGAAAGCTCAAATCACAAAAACTTGGTCTAAAAAATGTTGGCATTGGCCAAGTCCTTTTACATATGGAATGTTACCTAATCCTAAGTCCAAAAGTTCAAATCAAGCCCAACAGTCCACCAAACTATTTTTAGGGTTTTTGTTGCTTATTAGGTATTTTAAGGTCCTAAGACAACAAGCACAAAACAAAATACACAAACAAATATATACAATCACAATATATGGCTCAAATGAGCGAAGTGAGAATGGCATAAATATAAACAATTTCAATGATATGTGTAGCACCTCAAATTTCCACCTCCCCTTTTGTACATACATTTTCATTTTAGGTCATTAACATTGCATTGTTCATTACATAGTTCATCACATGTCATCAGTCAGACTGGTCAAGAGATTCAGTTGTGCAAGCAAGCAAGTGCATGTTCTATGGGATCGAAGCCTTAGGGTTGGTACAATGAGTTCATGTGACCCAAGAATCATTTTGAAGTGGGTTGGCAAGGAATTGAAGGCTCAAAGCTCATCAATCAATGTGAGATTCATCTGAAACCCTAGAAAGTAAACAAAAGTCAATTGTCAGTTAAATCATGGATTTGGAGGTGGGAGATGGTTAGAGATGCCTCATTCATGTCCATACAAGTCTCATTTGACATTTCAAACATCAACAATGAAGAATTTGAGGTCAGATGAAAACTTTCCAAAAATAGTAAGTGACCTGTAATTTGAATTTGCCAAAAATGGAAAGGTTTTCTCCTCAAGATTTCATCATCAAGAAAGCTTCAAATGAAATTTTGTCCAACATGAACGTTGAAGATATTTCTCTCCCCTTTTCAAAAAGTCCAAGATCATGAATTTATCATGTATGGTTGAAAAGATATGGATCAATCATGGCCAAGTGAACATGGAACTTCGAACATGCATAACTTTCAAACCAAATGGCCAAATGGAGTGGTTCTTTTTGCAACATTCTTATTTTGACCTCTACTTTCCAAATCATACATCATAAGCCATGCATTCTCATCACATAATCATTTGGTTTTTCATTTGAATTTTGGAAGGAATTTTCAAATTTAAATATGATGCATTGTTTACACATGGCAACACTTCCATTGGATCCAAAAGGATATTTTGAGTGAATTCAAGCTATTTCACGTGCACTGTTCCATTCATTTTCATGCATAGAGGTGCATTATCTAATTTTGTACTTACACCTTGTTTTCATTAATCCATTTGCCATTTGCTTAAGTGTGATTTAGGACTTGATTAAGAGGGAGTATAAAGTACACACCCTAACAGATATCAGGATTAACACCACCACATTTTCAGATCTAAAAAATTTCTCCAAATTTTCTCTCTCAATTTTCTTTGAAATTTTGCAAACACATTGCATATTTCTCGATCCATTCTTCACCTGGAAGCATACTTGAGCATTTTTGAAGCAAGATCCAGTAGAAATCATGCAGTTGGAAGCTGTTTAGAGCTTGGAGTTCATCCATGGCAGTTGCAATTTCTGGAAGAATCGTGCAAATCTAAGCCTCAAGCCTTCATCCATTCATCCATACAAGCACTGAAGAGGATCTGTTCGAGTATTACAGGGCCTAAAATCATCAATTCCAGTTCTGCATCTTCATCAAGGTTAGAAATCGAATCTTTCAATCCCTAAAATGATTATGATGATGTTATAGATCTTTGAATGCTGATTAAACTGAGCTTCGAATCACAAAATTCCATGGAGAATTGAATTAGTTATAGTGATTTAAAGTTTGATGTGTGATTCTTCATTTGCTCGATTTGCTTGATATATGTTGAATGAGCCTTAGCCATGCCTGGATTATTGTTGTATGTTGAAAGATCTATCCGTTGATGTGTTTAATTGCCATTTCTGAGAGAATTGTTCTTGAGCATGATGAACTCGTATGAAGGTGATGTAAATTTTTCCAGAATCGTGTGTTTGATCCTTTGGAGCGCGTTATCTGAGTTATGCATGTGTTTTTGTGATAGCCTACATGTATTGGTCCACGTCCCATTCTGCATGGCCTTTTGGTTGGTTCCCGTGTGTTTGACCTTGGCCACATCACCTTTGACTGCCACCTGCGTTTAATGAAACGCAGAGTTTCATGTATTTGGCGCCAGCTTTTGAATAATGCCTCTATTCGATTCCCAGCCACAACACATTTCCAAATTTATTTCACATTATTTTATTTTTCTTCACACATATTCATATGCATTGGTTTCATGTTTTTTTATTTTTTCTTTCACTTTCAAAATTCATAAATGATTAAATAATGCTCCAAAAATGATGAGAATTTTTGCATCAGATCACATTTTATGTCTAGTTTTTTTTGGTTATTTTTCCACAAATTGTGCATGGCTGGAAAATATTTTGCCCTAGGGTTTGTGAACATGTATGCTATTTGTACCTTGCCTTGCTTCTCCATTTGTGAAATGATGGTTGTTTATCCAATGACTATGAAATTTGACATGCTATAACTAAACTCTTGGCTGGACATTTTGGTGTTGAGTTAGCATTTTTATCAATTTCCATTGCTGATTTATGATCATGTGAATGTAGGTGTGACAATGTGTGTCACACCTTTGCTTGCTCAACTTGATTAATTTGTTTGCCATGCCAAATGAATTCCAATTGATGTGATTTTTTGTATGATGCTTGATATGGATGTTGTGATTGCTCATGATATTTGCTGGAATTTTTGGAATCATTTCTGATTTGTTTGAGATTTTTCTTTCTGGACTACCATGTGTGAGCTTTTGAAGTGTCTTGAATTTCAATTGTTTGTGAAATGCTTGTGCTTTATCCTATAAGTGTGAAACTTTTCATACTCTTTCTAGACATGTTAAAGTTTGTTTTGGCTTTGGTTTGAGATTTTCACCTTGTTCCATTTCTGTTTTAGGCTTGTGCTAAGTTGATGTGCCATTTGGTGTCATGTTTGAGCTTGTTTTGATTGCCTTGCCTTATACAATTTGATTACCATGCTTAATCTTGGCCAATTGCCCTAATTTTTTGTGTGTTTATCCTGTTGTATGTTTTGTTTAACCATGAATTTTGTTGAGATTAATTGAATCATTTTTGAATTAATGTGCATTTGTTCATTTTGATGTCACAATGTGCTTTCAACTTGCATACCTTGCCATGTTTGGTTTGTGAAATGAATTTGGTGAATGCCATTGACATGAGACCTTTTAGATTGTGTTCTTAATTGATTGAGGTTGATTCATGTTGAATTTCACGTTCTGTTTTGAATTTTTTCTCCCTCTTTGACCCTAGGCCTTGCCCTAGTGGTTTGTGACTTACAGTTGAGCTTTGATTTCAGGTTAAGAAGCACATTGCCATGATGGGATTGATTCACTCTCTTGAGTTGACTAATTGGTTGATGTTGACTAACCTTAAGTTGTTTTGTAGGTTGATGCTTGTGTTGTGCTCATTGGCTTGTGCCTTGCACTGTTGCCTTGCTTGCTTGTCTGTCTGATTGTGATTGACTATCTGTTTGATTGATTGACTTGTATACTGATTGAGTTAGATTTTTTTCAGGTACATAAGTTGCTTAAGTTCTTTTGAACTTGCTTTTGCTGTTGCTTGGTTGCTTAACCATTTGAGGTATAACTCTCTGACTTCATGTATTCTGGAAGACCTGTCCTGTTATGTGGGCAGGCACCTGTCTGAAGCCCTCCTTAAGAGGCAATGCTTGTGAATGTTTATCTTTGTGCCAAGCAGGAAAAGTCCTTTGATAAGGCAATTGGCAGATAAAAGATATGTGCAATCCATCTCCTGCTATTCAGTGTGTCATCCACTTTGCTCACACCCTGTGTTGATGCATTGTGGATATTAACCCAAGATCCATGTTGTGTCAGTCATATGTGGAGAAGAGTTCCTACTTTCTGAACTCCCACACTTTCATTTGTCTGAAGCTCTCCTAGGCCAGGGATAAGAGCTGTGAGGTCTTATCCTTACTTCTCATTTCATCTGCTTCACCCTAACTCTCAATGTTAGGGTTAAGAGCTGACTACACCCGATTCCAGTTGGCTTGTGTTTCACAGCCTAACCTTGTGTGAGCCCACTTTGTTTGTATATAGTGTGTGCTAATTGTGTGTATGATTGCTTTGCCTGTGCTGTTTAGGATAGCTTCCTCCCTGTGCAAGTTAGGTAGAAACTTCAACCAAGGGCCATGGTGAATTCACATGATAACTATTAGGCTCGAGTTAGTCTCCCTTCTAGTTTGTCATTTCCCAGTCTCTGGTTAGGTTAGAAGTTCTTTCCCTGCGTAGGGGAACTACGTCGCCCTGATCCTCATACCAGATGGGGTACGTAGGCAGGAGATGAGCTGATCTCTCTGGACGCCTTTTTTCTTTTTCACCCCTTTGTGTGTGTTGGAGTCTGATGTAAGTCCAGCGATTGGCAGTTGGTTTCCTGTGTCTTGTTTACTTGTTGGAGTCTGACGTAAGTCCAGCGATTGGCAGTTGGTTTCCAGTGTGTGTTTGTTGGTTCGGAGTATGATGTAAGTCCAGCGATTGGCATTCGATCTCCAGGTTTGCCTGTTTGTGTGGAGTCTGACATAAGCCCAACGATTGGCAGTCGGTTTCCTGTGTGGTTTTGTTTGGCGTGCGTTAACCGAGCTACGAGTGCTCTGATTCTTCTCTAGTCCGAGAAGATACGTATGCATAGGATGCGACATGTAACACCCTTTTAAATTACCCCAAATATTTAATTAAAATAACAACATATATCAATCAGAGTAAATATGCAATTAAGGGTGTCACACAATTACTTCACACCATTCACTATAATAACTGTCATGCTCTTTTATTAATTCAAAACATAAAGCATTTGCATAATACGCAGCGGATAGAAATCAAATCAATCATGCAGAACATGTAACACATTACATGTAAAATTATTCAACAAGGTAAAACATCCCGTCCCGATGTTACATCTATCAGAGCATGACCCACTAAGGAGACTACACTAGACTCCAAGCACTAGCTTCTACTCAATCACTGCTCGTTACCTGAAAAATAGTTGTAAGGGTGAGTTCCTCAATCGATATAATAAGCATTATAAAATATCATGTAATGCTAAGTAATTTAACACATTTCATCACCCTAATAATAACACACATTCAGTAACGGCACATCAACTCAAACATCATACTCAACACCAACATAAAGCACACGTATAATCTCAATTCATACTCAACACCAACACAAAACACACGTATAATATTGGAATACATCCATTCATATTATACGTCATACATACATTATGCAATGAGACTCCATGCATGCGGTACCGACTATTCGTGAACATATAGTTCAACCTCACCGATCAAATCCAGATGCGGCTACCAAGCCCACTAGTCCCACTCATTTGAGACCTAGTGACTCACTCACTAATTCCTCACCATGGGAATTAGCTACCACCCCAAGGGCTATGCTATGCACGCTAATCACCTAGCATGCAAACATCAACAACAATCCACAATGATTTACTCACTAATTCCTCACCATGGGAATTAGCTACCACCATAAAGGCCACAATATGCATGCTAATTCACCTAGCAATGCAACATCAACAACAATCCACAATGGACATATGCTCACACTCTAAGCCATAAAACAGTCCATCCACAATTACATACATAATATATACATTCACAACATTATGCATATTTTCACACATCATCAGCATATTTATCACATAAATATATCATGTCACGCCAAATAATTCAATCACAGTATTAGCACACTCTACTAATACCTATCCTACTCAAAACAACGGGAAATAATCCCTACTATATCACACACCGATATAGGTCAATCACCAATTATGTTCACAACATTAAAATATCAATTTTTCCAATTTCCAACAGTGTTAACCGGTTAACGCCCTGGGTTAACCGGTTAACGCAACACAGAACACGCTTTCTGGCAAAACTCAACAGTGTTAACCGGTTAACGCCCTGGGTTAACCGGTTAACGCAGACAGAACAGCAATTTCTCAGAAATCACAACAGTGCTAATCGGTTAACGCCCTGGGTTAACCGGTTAACGCAAGCAAAACAGCAATACTTCACAATTCCTAACAGTGTTAACCGGTTAACACCCTGGGTTAACCGGTTAACGCAAGACAGAAAGCTGTTCCTGCGCTAACACGAAGCAGAATGCAGAATTCTCCGCATTTTCCGCCGTTGGAGGACTTCCGGACCTCCGATTCCATTTCTGTAAAAAGCTACGTTTTCGGAAAATCACTACCCATCCAATTACAGATTCAATTTCAGTTTTAACACAACTTATCCATCACAATTTTTCAGCACTCATCATCCCAATTAGGGTCAATTCAACGGCTTATTACTACCCATTACATGTTAACCCATAATACCCATTAAGCGACGATAAACCCCCCTTACCTGAGTTAATCCGGCAATCCTTTAGCCTCAAGCTCTTCTCTTCTCCAACCTTCTTCCTCTTGCTCTGCCTCTTTGCCCTTTTCCTCTTTTCAGCCGCTTCTCTGCTTTTCACGTGAAACCCTTTCTTTATCAAATGGGACTCTTTTTTCTTATTTCCAACTTATATATATTTTCCAATAATTATTATTCCAATAATAATAATAATAATAATAATCCAATAATTCCAATTATTTAATTAAATTAATAAATATAATATTAACTTAAATTAAATAATTATCTTATTTTTATCGGGGTGTTACAACTCTCCCCCACTAAAAGAGTTTTCGTCCTCGAAAACATACCTCAAGCGAATAACTCCGGATAAGACTCCTTCATCTGACTCTCCAGTTCCCAAGTCACATTGCCACCTGCTGGTCCTCCCCAAGCTACCTTCACTAAAGCAATCTCTTGACCCCGCAACTGCTTCAACTCTCGATCCTCGATCCTCATAGGTGATGTTTCAATAGTCAGGTTATCTCTCACCTGTACATCATCTACTTGGACTACATGCGACGGATCAGGAATGTACCTCATCAACTGAGACACATGAAAAACCTCATGCAAATTCGCAAGTGACGGCGGTAAAGCGATACGATAGGCTACCTCCCCTATCCTCTCCAAAATCTGATAAGGACCAATAAATCGAGGTGTCAACTTCTTCGACTTCAAAGCTCGACCAACCCCAGTTATCGGAGTAACACGAAGAAACACATGATCTCCCTCTTGGAACTCAAGTGCCTTCCTTCTCTTGTCGTGATAACTCTTCTGACGACTCTGAGCAATTCTCATCTTCTCCTGAATCATCTTAATCTTTTCCGTAGTCTGTTGAACAATCTCCGGTCCAACCACAGCACCCTCATCGGACTCATACCAACATAAAGGCGTCCTACATCTCCTACCATACAAAGCTTCAAACGGTGCCATACCAATGCTCGGATGAAAACTATTGTTGTAGGTAAACTCAATCAAAGGTAAGTAACAATCCCAAGCACCTCCCTTTTCCAAAACACAAGCCCTCAAAAGATCTTCCAATGACTGAATCGTCCTCTCAGTCTGACCATCAGTCTGCGGATGATATGCAGAACTCAATCTCAGTTTAGTTCCCAAAGCCTTCTGCAAACCTTCCCAAAACTTCGATGTAAATCTAGGATCTCTGTCCGAAACAATACTCGATGGAATACCATGCAAACTTACAATCTTCTCAATATACAACTCGGCTAATCTCTCTAACGGATAATCCATTCTGATCGGAATAAAATGAGCCGATTTCGTTAATCTATCGACAATCACCCAAATAGCTTCAAAATTCTTAATTATCCTCGGTAAACCAGAAACAAAATCCATACTGATACTATCCCACTTCCACTCTGGAATAGCCAACGGTTGCATTAGCCCAGACGGCTTCTGATGCTCAATCTTTGACTTCTGACAAGTCAAACAAGAATAAACAAAACTCGCAATTTCTCTTTTCATTCCCAGCCACCAAAATAACTTTTTCAAATCATGATACATCTTCGTAGCTCCAGGATGAATACTCAGGCCACTACGATGTCCTTCCTCAAGAATACTCTTCTTAAGTTCGGTAACATCCGGAATACACACCCGATTACCAAATTTCAAAACACCATTCTCATCAACTCTGAATTCACCACCTTGACCTTGATTCACTAGAGTCAACTTATCAACCAAAAGCACATCGGATTTCTGACCCTCTCTAATCTCATCCAGAATACCACTCGTTAACTTTAACATTCCCAATTTAACACTATTGTGAGTACTCTCACACACCAAACTCAAGTCTCTAAACTGTTCAATTAAATCCAATTCTTTAACCATTAACATAGACATATGCAATGATTTCCGACTCAATGCATCAGCCACTACGTTTGCTTTACCCGGATGGTAATTCAAACCAAAGTCATAATCCTTCAGAAACTCTAACCATCTCCTCTGTCTCATATTCAGCTCTTTCTGATCAAACAAATACTTTAAACTTTTATGGTCACTGAAAACCTCAAATCTTGACCCGTACAAGTAATGCCTCCATAACTTCAGAACAAACACCACAACTGCCAACTCTAAATCGTGTGTCGGATAGTTCCTCTCATGAACCCTCAGTTGTCTCGAAGCATAAGCTATAACCTGCTTGTTCTGCATCAACACACCACCCAAACCCAACAATGAAGCATCACAGTAAACCTCAAATGATTCCGACGAACTCGGTAATATCAGAATAGGAGCAGTAGTCAACCTTCTCTTTAACTCTTGGAAACCTTCTTCACATTTTGAGTCCCAAACAAACGCTTGCCCCTTTCTAGTCAACATCGTCAACGGTAACGCCAACTTAGAAAATCCCTCGATGAACTTCCTATAATAACCAGCCAAACCAAGAAAACTCCTTATCTCAGAAACTGACTTCGGAGCTTCCCACTTAGATACCGCTTCTATCTTAGAAGGATCAACAGCAACACCACCTCTTGAAATCACATGGCCAAGAAAACTAACCTCTTCTAACCAAAATTCACACTTAGACAGTTTAGCAAATAACTTCTTTTCTCGTAGAACTCCTAAAACCACTCTCAAATGTTCAACATGCTCTTCTTCAGATTTCGAATACACCAAAATATCGTCAATAAACACCACAACAAACTGATCTAGGTACGGATGGAAAATCCTATTCATATACTCCATAAACACTCCAAGCGCATTAGTCACACCAAAAGGCATTACAGAATACTCATAATGTCCATACCTCGTTCTGAAAGCAGTCTTCTGAATATCCTCAGTTTTCACACGTATCTGATGATAACCCGATCTCAAATCTATTTTGCTGAACACACTCGCACCAACCAACTGATCCATCAAATCATCAATCCTCGGCAAAGGATACCGATTCTTGATCGTCACTTTATTCAGTTGCCTGTAGTCCACACACAACCTCATAGTACCTTCTTTCTTCTTAACCAATAACACTGGTGCACCCCACGGTGACACACTCGGACAAATAAATTTCTTATCCAACAGATCTTCCAACTGACTCTTCAATTCAGTTAACTCAACAGCAGACATACGGTACGGAGCCATCGATATCGGCCTAGTACCAGGTACCAAATCAATCGAGAACTCAACTTCACGCTCTGGCGGTAATTCATTCACTTCTTCAGGAAACACATCAGGAAAATCACACACCACAGCTAGATCGCAAATCACCAGTTTATCTTTAGCCTCCAAAGTCGCTAACAACATAAACAACTCTGCCCCATCTGTTACTGCCTCATTCACCTGCCTCGCTGATAGAAACAAACTCTTTCCTTCCTCATTCTCAGGAAAAATCACAGTCTTATCAAAACAGTTGATATAAACTCGGTTAAACACCAACCAGTTCATACCCAGAATAACATCAATCTGCACTAGTGGAAGACACACAAGGTCCATCCCAAAGTCTCTATCAAAAATACTCAAAGGACAATTTAAACAAACTGAAGTAGTAGTCACTGAACCCTTCGCAGGAGTATCAATCACCATACTTCCATGCATCTCAGATATCTCTAACTTAAGTTTCACAGCACAATCCAAAGATATAAAGGAATGAGTCGCACCTGTGTCAATAATAGCTACAAGAGGAAAGCCATTAATATAACACGTACCTCGGATCAAACGATCATCTGCAGAAGTCTCAGAACCCGACAAAGCAAAGACCTTGCCTCCCGACTGGTTCTCTTTCTTCGGCTTAGGACACTGTGGGCTAATATGACCCAACTCTCCACAGTTGAAACAAGTCACAGTCTTCGACCGGCACTCTGCAGCCAAATGACCACCTTTTCCACACTTGAAACACTTCCTCTCAGCACTGGTACATTCATGGACACGATGTCCAGCCTGACCACATCTGTAACACTTAGCAGGGGCACTAGAGTCTCCCCCACTAGGCCTCTTCATTCCACTCTGTCTCTGGAAACCTTTGCCAGCTGCATACGGTTTCCCACGATCATTCTGATTCTTGCCTTTCCTATCAACCCTTTGCTGATAGCTCTCTGCTCTAGCCTTGGTATCCTGTTCAAAAATCCTGCAACAGTCAACCAAATCAGAAAACACCCTAATCCGCTGATACCCAATAGCCTGCTTGATCTCGGGACGTAACCCGTTCTCAAACTTCACACACTTTGAAAATTCCCCATTAGCCTCGTTATAGGGAGTGTAATACTTCGACAGCTCTGTGAACTTAGCAGCATACTCAGTAACAGACCGGTTGCCCTGCTTCAATTCCAAGAACTCTATCTCTTTCTTTCCTCTGACATCCTCTGGAAAGTACTTCCTCAGGAATCTCTCTCTGAACACCGCCCAAGTGATCTCAGCATTCCCAGCTGCTTCCAACTCAGTGCGGGTAGCAACCCACCAATCATCTGCTTCCTCTGACAGCATATGCGTACCGAACCTGACCTTCTGGTTATCGGCACACTCAGTCACTCGGAAGATTCTCTCGATCTCCTTCAACCACTTCTGAGCACCATCTGGATCGTATGCTCCCTTGAACATTGGAGGATTGTTCTTCTGGAACTCACTCAGTTGACGAGCAGCTCCCATTCCCACAACATTCGGATTCCCTCCAAGTACTCCAGCTAGCATACCCAGAGCCTCAGCAATCGCAACATCATCTCTACCTCTTCCAGCCATCTCTATTCTGAAAACCCAACAAGCTAAAACAATAAGTACTGATAGGGTTATACAACACCTATCCCGTACAGGGGAAACAGGATAAATACGACTCGACTCGACCGACGATGCTCTGATACCACTAATGTAACACCCTTCTAAATTACCCCAAATATTTAATTAAAATAACAACATATATCAATCAGAGTAAATATGCAATTAAGGGTGTCACACAATTACTTCACACCATTCACTATAATAACTGTCATGCTCTTTTATTAATTCAAAACATAAAGCATTTGCATAATACGCAGCGGATAGAAATCAAATCAATCATGCAGAACATGTAACACATTACATGTAAAATTATTCAACAAGGTAAAACATCCCGTCCCGATGTTACATCTATCAGAGCATGACCCACTAAGGAGACTACACTAGACTCCAAGCACTAGCTTCTACTCAATCACTGCTCGTTACCTGAAAAATAGTTGTAAGGGTGAGTTCCTCAATCGATATAATAAGCATTATAAAATATCATGTAATGCTAAGTAATTTAACACATTTCATCACCCTAATCATAACACACATTCAGTAACGACACATCAACTCAAACATCATACTCAACACCAACATAAAGCACACATATAATCTCAATTCATACTCAACACCAACACAAAACACACGTATAATATTGGAATACATCCATTCATATTATACGTCATACATACATTATGCAATGAGACTCCATGCATGCGGTACCGACTATTCGTGAACATATAGTTCAACCTCACCGATCAAATCCAGATGCGGCTACCAAGCCCACTAGTCCCACTCATTTGAGACCTAGTGACTCACTCACTAATTCCTCACCATGGGAATTAGCTACCACCCCAAGGGCTATGCTATGCACGCTAATCACCTAGCATGCAAACATCAACAACAATCCATAATGATTTACTCACTAATTCCTCACCATGGGAATTAGCTACCACCATAAAGGCCACAATATGCATGCTAATTCACCTAGCAATGCAACATCAACAACAATCCACAATGGACATATGCTCACACTCTAAGCCATAAAACAGTCCATCCACAATTACATACATAATATATACATTCACAACATTATGCATATTTTCACACATCATCAGCATATTTATCACATAATCATATCATGTCACGCCAAATAATTCAATCACAGTATTAGCACACTCTACTAATACCTATCCTACTCAAAACAACGGGAAATAATCCCTACTATATCACACACCGATATAGGTCAATCACCAATTATGTTCACAACATTAAAATATCAATTTTTCCAATTTCCAATAGTGTTAACCGGTTAACGCCCTGGGTTAACCGGTTAACGCAACACAGAACACGCTTTCTGGCAAAACTCAACAGTGTTAACCGGTTAACGCCCTGGGTTAACCGGTTAACGCAGACAGAATAGCAATTTCTCAGAAATCACAACAGTGTTAACCGGTTAACGCCCTGGGTTAACCGGTTAACGCAAGCAAAACAGCAATACTTCACAATTCCTAACAGTGTTAACCGGTTAACACCCTAGGTTAACCGGTTAACGCAAGACAGAAAGTTGTTCCTGCGCTAACACGAAGCAGAATGCAGAATTCTCCGCATTTTCCGCCGTTGGAGGACTTCCGTACCTCCGATTCCAATTCCGTAAAAAGCTAAGTTTTCGGAAAATCACTACCCATCCAATTACAGATTCAATTTCAGTTTTAACACAACTTATCCATCACAATTTTTCATCACTCATCATCCCAATTAGGGTCAATTCAACGGCTTATTACTACCCATTACATGTTAACCCATAATACCCATTAAGCGACGATAAACCCCCCTTACCTGAGTTAATCCGACAATCCTTTAGCCTCAAGCTCTTCTCTTCTCCAACTTTCTTCCTCTTGCTCTGCCTCTTTGCCCTTTTCCTCTTTTCAGCCGCTTCTCTGCTTTTCACGTGAAACCCTTTCTTTATCAAATGGGACTCTTTTTTCTTATTTCCAACTTATATATATTTTCCAATAATTATTATTCCAATAATAATAATAATAATAATAATCCAATAATTCCAATTATTTAATTAAATTAATAAATATAATATTAACTTAAATTAAATAATTATCTTATTTTTATCGGGGTGTTACACGACATCCTAGCGAGCACGTTTCCCCCTATCCCGAACTACGTCGACTCTGATGTCTGTGCCTGACAGACTACGTAGGCCCAGGATGCGATATCCTGCCGAGTTAGTTTCTTTTGTCTTTTCTGTGTCTCTTTCAGCCAGTGTGTGCAGTTTGTGAGCAGTTTTTAGCAACCTTATCCTTCCTTTTATGCGTGGATCCCGTCGAGTACGACGGATGCGTAGGGGTGCTAATACCTTCCCTTCGCATAACCGACTCCCGATCCCATCTCTCTTTGGTCGCGAGACCATGTCTTTTCCAGGTTTACTTCAAGCGTTTCCTTTCCCTCTTTTGGGATAAATAACGCACGGTGGCGGCTCTGTTGTTTCGTTTTCCCGCCGGTTTTTCGCGTAATGCGACAATATGTAAATTAAAATGAATGGTAAATGAATAGAAATTAAATTGCATAAAATAAATGACTTGAAAGTAAAGCAATACAATTAAGAGTTAGTCAAAGTTAATTATATGTTAGTGGTGTTTTGCTTTTCAATTTATTAAGTCATCCTTTGGAGAATACTCAACCATCAATTCACAAGCATGGATCCTTGAACCAAGACATCTTCCAAAGGAAGGAAAAAAGGTCAAGTTTCCACACAATACCATGAAAGATGGGAGACTTACAATCTCACTTACTAGAATGCTATGCCTTTGGGGTCAAATTTAGCTCTATGTTAAGCAATCGTAATTGGACTTATGTAGAAGTCACAACTATCTGAGGCCGGATAATAAAAATTTAGGTGCTAATGCATGTTAGAAATTTTTTATAATGAAAGAAACTCCTAAAACATACCATACACTTAAAAGAAGAGATCAAAAAGGATGGACCTATCTCATCCAAACTTATATTGGTTCATCTGACACAAGGTCATTGGTGAACCAATTAGCCTTAGGATATTGAGATTTCATTGGTCAATGAAAGGGATGGGAAAGAATGGGAATGAAGATGAAAAGGGAGGGGAAATGTAAGAAACACAAATTGATCATGGGAGGAATTTTACCAAATTAAAATCGTTCATTCATTTTAGGAGATGAAATGTACATTTCATCAATCCCATAAATCCAATGATTTTAATACAATAAAAGTCAAATCAACCTTGACCAAGGCCCAATCAAATAGTCAAGCATCACCAGACCTTAAAAATGACTCAACATAATTTTTACACAATTAATCAATTAAAAATCATATTAAAAATGCATTAAAATACAAATTAGTTTGGTCAAAACCTGAAACCTCTTCAAAACACCAAATAAATGGCCAAGAGATTTATCCTTGGTCAAACAAGATCAAAGGACCTTAGACAAAAAATTTCATGATTTTTATAAGTTCAGAAGTATTTTGAAACAATTAAAAATATGGAGTGAAGGGTTTTTAAAATTTCGTGATCTTGATCTGGATTTGCTTGTTTCTTCTTCCTCTTACTTGCAATGATCAATTGAGATGGAAAGGGCAATGAATTCTTGGAGTTTGAATTTCAAAACAGAAGGTGTAATTCAAACTCGATTTCAATGAAATTCTAAAGAATTTCTATGGAGTGAAGGGTTTGAGTGATCTTGGCAAAGCTTTAGGAAAATCACTTGTTCAATGGTAATGATCCAAAATCACCTATAATGTTTCCTCTTCGAAAATGCATTTGCAAGTCGAATTTGAACTTCCTCCAAAAAATCAAAGTTGAAGTATACATATTTAATTTGATCATGGAATTTTAATGGATTTCATCTCATAAAAAGAGAGCAAGTTATGGTCTTGGGAAGTTGACCTCCTAACCAGGGTTCAGACAAAATGACCTATAATCTTTCACCACAAAAAATGACTTTCCAAGCAAAACTAGATCTTGACTTTAACATGAAGGCTTCTTGGAAAATAATAAGGAGTAAACTTTCTCTTGGAATAATTTTCATATGACAAAAATTTATAGGATATAGGGTCTAGGGAACCCCAATTTTAATCAATTGACTTTCTCTGGTCAACCACCACGAACCAACTTGCAAACATGACATTCTCTTGATTTTTGAGACTCATGGAGGATAATATATGTGTCTTATTATGTAATATTAAGTATCCTTTGAAATATTTGATCAAATGTGGAAAAAACTTGTTAAGGAAGTCATACAAGATACCCAGATGAATTAGGGCTTCCAAGGAAAACAAGCTTCAAACTCTTGATGAATTCTTGATTAAAATGATATGTGAAGACCATGGGGAGCCATATATAATGTCTAAAGTAAATTTAAACCATATATTGATTATCCTCCTTATATTTTGAGGGTCTCAAACCCGAGAGATAAGCTTGATGAAGCATAGGTGAGCATACACACTACCTACAAAAGAAACAAAATTATACATAGACATATTTTTGGTATGTTTGTTAGTAAATAATGAAGAATAAAGTATGATACAATCAAATGTGCTTGGTGATCTCTCCCAATACAAACCCAATGAATGAGGGGTAAGGAGGATCCCAAGATGTAATCCCAAAGCCAATGCATATGATGAGATAGCATGAGGGATCTTATGGACAAAATTGGGGTCTTACAACTGCCCCTATTTAAGGACATTATAATTGAGGATGTGAAGGTTAAAATATTCGTATCGACTCAGTAGAATGGACTTAACTAACAACCTATAGAAACAAATTTTGGGCCGTAAGAGACCTCATGATACATATGATATGGATATTAAAAATAATCTTTGTGGTGAAATATTGCCACAAAAGAAAAGAATTCGGAGAGACTGAAAGTCCATAGGAGCATAATGCATTCCGTAAGGAAAACTTACTAGGGAGACAAAGACTCTATGGAATAAAAGTTGTGATTAAGACAGGTTACGACTTGAAAACTGCTGGAGACACGAGGGGAATTCCATGAAAATAAATCAATGGAAGGACTCAGTCTAGGGATAAGGGAAAATCTGCAGAGGAAAATGGGTAAATCAGAACAAATCGAATACTTGAGTCGAGCAGGGAATTGGTGACTTTCGCTGAGGAAGTACGCACTCAAACATAACTAGGGAAGAATGAACTTCAAAACAGGAGTACCAGAAGTACATTACCTATTACCGGTTATTGGGTAGGAAGATATTTGCACACTTGAAGAATTGCTAATTTTGGAAATTTCATGCACAAGCTTGCATGGGAGTGTACAGGCCCATGAAGCAATCCATTTTGGTCCACTTGCATATGTTATAAAGTTCAAATCATGCTTGGATGTCAAGGCAATGTGAAATGTGATTTTTGGAAAATGATTTCTTCCAATCTTGCAGCTCTGTTAAAGCCATGCGCATACCTAGCAAACTTTGTCCAAAATGCATGAAATTGGGTTCTTTGGAAAGCTTAGATTAAGGGCACAAGTTTTATGTTGAACACTTTTTCATTTGGAACTTGGATCATGGAGAATTTGGAGGTGGAAGTTTGGAAATTTCAACATGTTGAAAAAATTTCTATGCCTCAAGCCATATATCTCAATATTCCACCTTGCTTAACTTTTTTTGCGAGCTTCAAATGAGAAACGTGTCTTCATCAAAGATGTAGATCTTTCAAACACCTTCAAAATGGTCACCAATGTCATGTCATTTGGATTAAGAATGATAGAGTTATGCATTTTTGAAGTTTGGAAAAATCACTTGTTCAATGGTATAGGTAAAAAATGACCTATAATGTATCCTCATATCACACGCTCATAAATGTTAAATTAGCTCTCACTCTAAACATAAAAGTTGATGTAGACATCTTGGAAATATTTCATCTCATAAAAAATGAGCAAGTTATGGCCTTGGGAAGTTGACTTTCAAATTAGGGTTTAGACAAAATGACCTATAATGTTTCAACATAGAAAATGATTTTCCAAGAAAAACTAACTCTAGGTCTCAACATGAAAGTTGTTTGGAATGCATTTAGAGTAACTTTGATCTTGAAATCATTTTCATATGGTGAAAATTGTAGGAGATAGGGTCTAGGGAGACCCAATTTTGATCAGATGAATTCATCTGGCCAACCACCTTCAATTCTCTTGACTTTCTAGGCTCATGGTAGATCATATATGCATAAGATGATGTAAATTTGAAGTGTACCTTGATAAAATTGATCAAATGGTGAGGTAGCTTTTTGGAGAAGTTACTTAAGATACCCAGTCAAACTAGGGTTTCCAATGTAAATCACCTCCAAACTCTTGAGGAATACTTGATCAATATAACATGTAGGAATAATTGGGACTCATATGTGATGCTTTGAGACATTGTGGATCAATCCTTGGTTGTGCTTTTAGCCATGAGGGTCTCAAACCCTAGGTGTGAACTTGATAAATTTTGATTATTATGCCCTACCTACAAAAGAGTTAGGCAAATACGAAAGACATATTTTTGGTATTTTGGTTAGTAAAAATGATAAAATACAAGTATGATAAAATCACATTGTAATACCCCAATTTTTCCCCTAAGATCCCTCATGGCATCATAACATTGCATTTGCATTGCCTCTAGGATCATTAGCATTTTGGTTCCCTTTGCCTTTGGGTGGGACCTCCTGTGAGTGGTTTGAGATCACCAAACATGCTTGAATTATATATCATTGCTTTTCTTATTTTGTTTACTAACCAAAAGCACAAAAATATGTCACTAACATCTTTTGTTTGTAGCTTGAGCAATCACAAGGTCAAGAGCTTCAAAGAGATCACTTATGCAATGGTAAGGTGAAGAGGAGATGATAGCAAGCATGGTAATGGTTCCCAAAGCTCTCATCCATCAAGTATGTCTCCCCAGTACCTAAATGCATCATTTTGATCAAATCAAGTCATAGGGCTTGAGGACTTGTTCTTCAAGAAAACCCTAGTTCATCTGTGCATCACAATGCCTTGCTCTTGAAGCAACCTCAGCCCATGGTCAAATATAATCAAGGGAAGTTCTTTAAATCTTCATTTCATACATATTTGAACTTATTTGAGTGTCCTCAATCATAAATTCATCAAGATATGAGTCATGGACTTGAGAAGTTGATCAGTCAATTCATCTGACTATTTCGAAGTGCACTGAGACCTAACGTTTTATGTGTTGGTCAAATGGAGATAGATCCAAAAATAAATGTTCTTAAGGACAATATGAACAAATTTCATGTTCATCAAAAATTGTTTTGAAGCTTGGAATGTCATCATCCATTCCAAAACATTATAGGTCATTTTGACTGAAACCCTAATTTTGGGTCAACTTCCCAAGGACACAACTCATTCATTTTCTATGATTTTGAGGTGGGATTAAATGCATTGGAAATATTAATATGTCTAATTAAAATGTTATGTTGAACAAAATTTCAAAATCTCAAAGGAAATACATGTGATAATGGAAGACATTATAGGTCCTTTTTGACCAAATGCATTAAAAGGCAAAAAAGTCCAACTTCAAGTGCCCATAACTCTTTCATAAAATATCCAAATGATGCAAAGTTTAAGCCCATTTTGATTTCCTTGAAACTATCTACAACTTTCATGTTGGAGCTTTTTCAATTTGAGGCTTGCATCATCAAAAGAGAGGGGCTTGAAAATTGGCCAATTTTAGAAACCTTGCCTTGACATGTCATGCACCTTGCACTTTAAACTCAAATTTCATAAATTTCCACACTTAAAATGGATTTTTTCCCAACATAACAATTGTTCCTTACATCAAGACCTTTCCAACCATTACTCATATGATCTTGTTTGGATTTTTTCATTGGGATTTTCGAAGAGATGAATGTTTAGGTACAAATGAGGAATTCACTTGAAAACTTGGTACATAAGCAATTGCCTTGCAAGTCACACGTCCAATTTCATTTGGCTGATGCTCAGAATTCATTTGACATTGTTTTTGGGCCTTGTGCATGATCATGCAAGCCCAAGCAATGAAGCTCCACATGCCATGCACACGGATTGATCACACTCTCCTTGCCACTTCCTCTATAAATAGAGACTTCATTCCATTCATTTCACACACCTGATTCAACCTGAAATGCTGCAGAATTCTCTCCATAAAGAAGCAATTTCATTTGTCTCAAATTTTTCAGATCTAAAATTCAACATCATCTGGTTGAATTCTTAGATCTAATGCTTCTAAACCTTCATCATTCATCTCATTGAACTTTTATTTTGGTAAAGCAAGCAAAGAATCAAGTCCAGTTCTCCAGAAATCAAGCTTATTCTTCAAGTGGTATTTTCTTCGAATCTCTCATTTTTGTGATCTATTTGCTTGGCCAAAATGTTTTCTGAAGTCCTCACTTGAGAGGCAAGCTAGTGGTAGCTTCAATTTTACTTTTCCTTGATCTGCATTTTGCATACCTGAATCTTCCACCTTAGATTTCTCCATTTATAGGAATCTTGAGTGTGATTCAAGGTTACAGGGGTGATCAACTTCATTTTGGTATAAGGATCGTGCATTTTCATTAAGGTTTGAAAACCTGCAAAATTGACCGGAATCTGGAGGCTCACCGGAGAAGAAGGTGGCTCCGGTGGCCGCCTGTTGCCAGTTTGAATTTTGGCCATTGGATGTGTTTCCCAGATCGAATCCTGACCATTGCTTGTTATGACTTTTTATTCTTTCCCATGTGATTGCATTGACCGTGGATTACCATGAGCGCGCGCCTCTGGATCCTTGGATCTGCCAGCTCAATTAATGAGCTCAGATCCAAGGGCTCTCGTTTTTTCCAATTTCTAATTTCTGTTTTTATTTTCTTAAATTCCTTTATATTTCAAAAATCAATATCTCTTTCATTTTTAATCCAAAAATTATCTCCAATTTATGATTTTTAATATTTTTTATTTTGTCATTTGATATTTTTTGTGATTTTTCTCTTTTCTGGTTATTTTTAATTCATTTTAAATAGTTTTTGATATTCAAAAAATACAAAAATATTTTCCTAACCTATTTGAATGATTATGGATCTATGAAAAATATTCTCATCAATTTTCAAATTGATTTGAGATTTATTTGAGATTTTAATTCAATTAGGTTATTTTTATTCATTTTTAATTGATTAAAAATAGTTTTTGACTTTTAAAAATGATGAATTTTTTTGTCAAACTTTGTTTTACCTGGTTGAACTTGGGATAAATTACTTGGACCTCTCAAGGTTGATTTGAAGTAATTTTGAAGTTTGACCTTTCCATTATTTTTAATTCAAGTTTAATTTCAAATATTAGAAAAATGCCAAAAATAGTTTATTCATTTCTTGACTCCCAATCTTCATCTCACTTCTGTTTTTGATTGTTTGACCTTGACTTTCAATGTTATTGGTCAACATATGAGGATTGGTACATTGTATTTCATTTAATACACTTTAATTTTACCATTTCCCTTTCTCATATCCATCTTCTCCTTCTTCTTCTTCTACTTCTTTTCTTCTTGATCAATGAGTTGAAGGTTGATAAGTTAGCATTGGTTAGGAAGATTTAATCTTCCTTGATTCAAATCTAATTCATCTTGATCAATTGATCAAGTGAATGGCTTTGCATTAAGGATAGGTTGTCTTCAAAATCATGCCAAAGGCTTAAACCAATACAAGATCAATTCTCATTTTCTTTTTGGCATGGCAAGTTGTTGGAACTTGGTTCTCTAATCAAGACTTCTAACTTGTGTTGTTGCCTATATTATTATTGACCGACCTCAGATAGTTGTGACTTCTACATAACTCCAATTACGATTGCTTAACATAGCGCTAAATTTGCCTTATGGCACACTAACTACTAACACTAATAATTGACAATTAACATTTACTTTATGCAATTTACTTTTATGCAATTTATTATTCTTACACATATTATCCATTTGCTTTTCTCTTTGCTCACTTGAGCACATGTTTATGTTAATGCCATTTGCCTTTTGCTCACTTGAGCACATAATTGTGTATATATTATTGTGCTTGTGTTTTTGTTTTGATTGTTGTGGACCAAATGCAAATAAATGGACTTAGTTTCTAGGACTTCCCCTATGCAAAGAAATGGAGAATTCGACTTAGATTCTAGGATCTTCCTTATGCAAAATTGGAGTAAAAGGATCTTAATGGTGAAGATGGATGAGAAGACCCAAATCTCTAAACTCACTCTTGTCCATTCTTGTTTTGCTTCATGGAACTTTTGATGTGTGTGCTTTTGTGCTAGGAGTTTCCGTTTGAGCTTAATTAGAGGACCATTTCCATGATCATCCAAGTGGAAGATACAAGATACACTGAGGATCTCTTAAGAGACTTATTTGATTGCTTATGCTTTGTGGTTGCTTATTCCAAAGGATGGGAGCTACTTGGATCATCAATATGATCTCAAGACAGAAACTCCTTGTGTGGTTGTGATTCTTCATCCCTTCTCTTTTTGTTTTACTTAGGACTTAGCCCTTCTTCTTCTTCTCTCACTCTAACCCAAGCCAAAACTCTTTGTGCAAACATTTAACCATTGTATTTTAAACATTAGAAACCTAAGCCTTATGCTTTTGATTTTCAAAGTCTCTTTTCATAACACTCATTTTGAATTGAGCTTGTAAGTCAACTTTGACCATTTTTGTATATACTTCTAGTTGGTAAATATAACCCATTCAAATATCTTTTTGTGGTTCCAATGGCCACTTTCTTAATCAAAATTTGTTCATAACCTTTAGCTATCAGGTTTGAGTTATCCTTGTGGTAGATGTAATACTCACCTATATCCTTAGTGATGGACAATAAATCTTCCATGCTTATTATAGGGTTAACCCCTCACTAGCATGTTGAAGCTATCCTCACATGGTGGATTTGTGGTTTGGTTGAGTTTTCTCCCTTTGATAACAAAAGACCTTAAGGCTTTTGGACCAATCAATTCACCAACTTGTTTTGAGATTTTTACCCCGAACTACGAGGTTTTGATCCTAATCTTTTTATAAGATGGTACGTAGGCAATGGGTTTATCCATCCAAACACAAAATGTAAATAACTTGTATATTCTCTTCTCATCTCTTAAATCATGTTTGCACAAACAAAATTTCTCACAAAAACAACAACCTTTGCAACAAGTATGAAAAAGGCTCCCTAGGAGTACCTAGGATGTTTTGGGTGCCTAACACCTTCCCATTGCATAACCAACCCCCTTACCCAGATCTCTGTTTCTCTTTTACTAGTTTTTTGTTAAAACTTTTAGGTTTTTGTTCGCTTTCTAACCATTCCTTTGGATAAATAGAAGTGCGGTAGCGACTCGACTTGTATGATTTACCCTGGATTTAGTAAATATCTCTAATGCTAACGAATACCCCGCTACAGAAAAGTGGCGACTCTGCTTGGGAAACATGTGCCTAGTGGGTTTTACCAATTTTTCTGTTGTATTGTATTTGCTTTGTGACATATTTTTGTATTATTTGGGATTACTGTATTCTATATAATGATTGATTTGCTTGATATTAATTCCTTGTATGCTTGGTGATCTTTGTGAGATGAGTTCTATACCCGGACTCAAGTGTACTTAGGATAGGAGAATGGCGTAGTCTTGTTGAGTTGTGTGGAGTTATTCCTTAGCAAGTTAACTTGCAAGTCCATTCACTTGGTGGAGGTTTTATTGGGATCAATAATGTCACACAAGTAAGTTGTGGTTAGACATTACTCTTTCCAATATAGACCTTAGAAGCCAAGGACCTTAGTTTACGAAGCCCATCTCGGCCTATTTTTAGGACGTAGTGCGAAAGTCGTTGAAGTGTAATATTTGATATGATTGTTACGCGATACTACACTCATAAGAGTCTCTCTTGAGAATAATTTTGGAATACGAGTAGTTGTTTCTCCGATAATATCCAAAAGATGGGATGATGATTCTGGGAACCTCTTGTAGAACATGTTTGGCAGGTAAACCCTAGTACACTCCCTTTGGGGTGGTTCTTAACCTAAACCCCATGCTCGTGACTTGCAACAAACCCTTGATTCATGGTTGATCCATTCATGTATCCTTAATATCAATGGAACTTGGGTGTAGATAAGGTGTAACCATAATCCACCAAAATGGATGATTGATATTAAGGATAACATGGTCCATCCCATGACCTTTGTTTGGTGTGCTTTTCTTGATCCTTGAGTGTGATTGTTGCATTCATGCATTCATGCACTCATTTGCACCCATATCATCAATAATGAAGAAAATTTTCAAGGAACTTAAGGGGTTTATTTGCAAAATTTTCAGACATGGAAAGACAAAGAAGGAATACAAAGAAGTACAGCTTCAGACAACCAGATTTGAAAGAGTTAAGGAATCTGACATCCTATGTATTAGATCCTTTGGGTTTCAAAGCTCGTTTTGGGAAGCTTCTTCCTCTTCTGACTACTCAGGTGGATGAAGGGTTGATGGGTGTATTGGTGCAGTTTTATGATCCCTTGTACCGTTGTTTCACGTTTCCGGATTTCCAACTTTTACCTACCCTTGAGGAGTATGCCTACCTTGTGGGTATACCTATTCTAGACCAGTTATCGTTCAGTGGCTTAGAGAGTGTTCCTACTTCTCAAGAGATAGCAGACATGTTGCACATAGATGAATCTCTGGTTGGTGCTCATATGACTACCAAAGGTGGAATTCAAGGTTTCCCTTCTGAGTTCCTCATTGCTCAAGCTACTATATATGGGAAGGACATGAGTGAGGATGTCTTTGAAGCCATATTTGTACTTCTCATCTATGGATTTTTATTGTTCCCCAACATCGACAAGTTTGTGGATGTGAACGCTATTAGGATCTTTTCTACTCTTAATCCGATTCCGACTCTGTTGGGTGATACCTATTTCTCTTTGCATATGAGGAATGCAAAGGGTGGTGGCGCCATTGTGTGTTGTTTGCCTCTGTTGTATAAGTGGTTTATTTCTCACTTATCGCAGACGATCGGCTTCAAGGAGAACAAAGGATGTCTACGGTGGTCCAGGAGACTTATGTCTCTCACCAATGATGATATCTCTTGGTATAACCGTGTGTATGATGGTGTGCAGATTATCGACTCTTGTGGTGAATTCTCCAATGTACCTCTTCTTGGTACATGTGGTGGGATTAACTACAACCCTGTTTTAGCACGTCGTCAGCTTGGGTTCCCCCTAAAGGATAAACCTAATAACATTCTGTTAGAGGGTGTGTTCTTTCAGGAGGGTAAAGATCCCCAAAACTTGAAGGGCAGAATGGTTCACGCTTGGCGCAAGATTCACAGGAAAGGAAGGAAAGAGTTGGGTCCTAAGAATTGTGTTGCTTTGGAGCCTTACACCGCTTGGGTTAGGAAGAGAGCGTCTGAGTATCTCATGCCTTACGAGTATCCAAGACCTACACCTTTGGTTATGGCTGGGCCTTCAACCCTCTCTAACCAAGGAGTAGGGGAGTTGAGAGACGAAGATCGATCGCGTGCTTGGATCCGTGAAAGGGATGAGTTGCTTCAGCAGATCAAGGAGAAGGATGCTTTGATAGAGTTCCTCGAACATCAGGTTATTGATGATCCTGATGATGCATGGACTTCTCTACTTCCTCAGTCTTCCAAGTTTTGGAAGAGGAAGTATGATCGACTCGCCAAAGAGAAGGCGGATATGGAGGCAGCCTACGAGAGGGAGGTGAAGAGACCTCGCGCATCCTATCTTCCTGTGTCCCGAGCTTTAGATGATTGTTTCTAGGGAGCCATAGGATGATTATTTTCCTTTTCTCTTGTATATGATTGACAATTTCTGTACTTCTTTTCCCTGATATTATTTTATGAGATATTTCCATATGTGATAAATGTTTCAAATTTCCAAAAATTTGCAAATAAAACCCTAGAGTTCCTTTGAATTAAAAACAAATCATATGCACAAACATTGGATGCATCATGTGCATAAGCAGGTTTTGTTCCTAGCTTCTAAAGGTGAGAAAAACAAGAAAGGGGGGTTTGAATTGTTTTGGAAAATAAGCGCTTTTTCAGAATAAGAACACAAAATTTTATACTGGTTCGCTTATAACACAAAGCTACTCCAGTCCACCCGGCCAAGGTGATTTCGCCTTCAAAAAGGACTTAATCCACTAATCTTTAAAGATTATTACAACCAACGTCTAAGAGAAAGATCTCTTAGTCCTCCCAAGTATACAGACTGCACAGAGTCACTTGGGGAACAATCAAAAACAATTTAGGCAAAACAGAGTTTATAATCTAGAGTGCTTCTAGGATAAAGCAAATATTACAGCAATTTGAACAAGTAAAAGGTTTCACGTTATGAGAAAAAGCTCGTGAGAGACTAAGAGAGAGAGAGAGTGGAATATTTATGTGCGTTCAGGTGTGTCTCTTAAAGAAGTTCGCCGTCCTTTGTATAGTGGTGAAAGGACCGTTGTAGTGATGGCAGATATTTTGTCTTGATGAAAGTTTAATGCCATAACTTTTGTGTTTCTTGCCAAAACAAATTTGTCTCCCTGAATAACTTCTTTCCAAATATATTTTCTTTCCATTTGAAGTTGTGGTTGCCGTTACTCTTTCTGGATAAGGAAATGTTTCGTCAGAGTCTGCGTTACTCTGTTAATCTGAGATCTTTGAGATCAGAGCTTCTGATAGTCCTGTTCTATTAGATCCTCAGCGTTGATTCAAGAGGAAGTTGAGAGATTCTGATATTCTGCTGTGCTGTTTTGCTCAGCGTCAGAACTTCTAGAGCGCGCTTCTTCTTTAGATGTTTCTAATCTTCTGGTACTTTGTATCTGATTCGATTCTGTATCTGATAAAGCGATCATATTCCTTTGTTCTTGTTCAGAGTCCTGCACACTTAGAGAAATTTCGTTAGAGTGCCATTTTTGGTTTCATCCTTTGTTATCATCAAAATCCTGGAATCTGTTGTAGAACTATTTTTGTTCTTACAATCTCCCCCTTTTTGATGATGACAAAACAAACTTAAATGACAGATGAAACATTCAGATATAAGAGTTTATCAGATCAGATAGAAGTGAGCTCCCCCTGAGATAGGCTAGGGAGTTTAGAAGTTCTTACCAGAGCTTCCAAGCAATGAAGTTTCTAGATATCTTTCTGTAACTTTCTAAGCCAAAGAGTGTTAGATAGATTTTTTATTGAATAGTATGTTTGCAGAGTACTTAAGGATTTAGACAATTTTTCATCAGAGCTATTTGTTTTCTCCCCCTTTTTGTCAAAATCAAAAAGACTTAGTAAAAATAATAAGCAGGAAGAAAAAATATATATATATAGAGAAGAGCTTAAGACATCGGAGACAAAACACAAAGGAAACAAGCAGAAACAACAGGCACAAAAAAACAGGAAATAAGCGTAGGTGCCTAAGGGTTGGGAGGAGGAGGCATTCTCTAAAGCAATTGAGTCAGCAGATTCTGGATGTTGGCGTTGACTGTGTCCTATTGATCCAATTTGGCTCGGACTTCCTTCTGCTCTTTCTGAAGCTCCTCAAGGGTATTGAGAACCAGAGGGGCAAATGTAAAGGACTCCCCCTGAGTCAGAGCATCCTGTTCTTCAGCACGGAGAGCTTCAGCTTCAGCGGCGGCTTTTGCTTCAGCTTCAGCAGCAGCATCCGCTAGAGCTTTGGCTTCAGCTTCCTTTACCCTTTGAAGTTCTTCTTGTCTTGCTCTTTCTTCTGCTTCCCTTCTGGCTTCTTCCTCAGCTTCTCTGGCTAAGCACTCCTGTAGTCTTGCCTCAGCGTCTCTGATGAAGTCGTTTCGGACTGGCTCAGAGAGATTTTTCAGCTTGAAGGTCTCAGAGATCATCCAGCCAATAACTCTGTTCCAGTGTGTCCTAACAGAGGAAGGATCATCACTGATGCCAGAGTTGAAGGTCAGAGACTTGACCTTTTCCACTGATGCTCCTGCAAACAGCATAATTGCCTCTTCTAGGGTTGGCAGGGAGTGTTCAGGTTCAGATGGTGGAGGTGAGGAAGGGGGTGGGCTTAGGTTGAGAGTTTGAGGTTCAGCGGAAGTGTTTGCAGGGGTAATGTCAGAGGTGTTGGGGTCAGAGGGTTGAACGTCAGAGGGAGTGATGGTTGGTTATTCTGTGGGTGGTGAGGTTACTTCAGGTTCAGGTGGAGGTTGTTGTGGTTGTTGTGAGGCAAGGTTTTGAGTCTGAAGTTGGGCTAGAGTGGGAGAGGCGGGGTCAGAGAATTCTGTGTCGGATGAGATGATACAGTAAGGAGGTGATTCTGGGGTTGAAGATGAGGAGTTGGTTTCATTCATTTGTTCAGCTTCAGATAGGGGTAAGGAGGTATTGGCGAGGTTAAATTTTGGGAGTGGTTGAGATGTTCTGGTCGTTGAAGGAGGGGTTTCAGATGGGGTGTATAGCGGTGTTGGTAGAGGAATAGAAGAAGCAAGTTGTTGTACAGAAGGAGCAGGAGAGACAGACTTACCAGAAGACTCATGCAGAGGTGCTGAAGGTCTTGATTCAGAGGATTCTCCTAGTTTCGCTTTCTTTGCCTTCGATGTCTTCTCAGATGGACCTCTTTTATGCCTCATGAAGTTGGGAGCTTTATCTGGCAGTTCGCTCAACTTGAATTTTGAGTTATCCACTCCTTCATCCTTCAGACCTTGGAGATAGTGGAGAATTTCCTCTTTGGGTTCTTCCTTGGAGAACAGATATAGACCATGGGGAATTTTCCTCTGATCTTTTAAGGCTTTCCAAGAGGTGTCCAGAGTAGGTCTAACGTTGACCTTCTCTAGAATCCCCATGCTCTTCAGATTCCTGGAGTTCAAAGGCTTTCCAGTGTCTATTGCCATGTCGTCCATGAGCCTGAGCTTTACCAAATGGTCCACGAGACCACTTTCTATCAGTACATCTGTGATTTCTGGTTTCTCGTACAGAATCTCTGAGGTATTTGAAAAGAAGTGTTGGGAGGCATAGCTTCAGTCCTTTATTAATGCAGTACAAAATACATTTCTAATCAGTATTTATGTAATCTGATGAATTTGACGCTGGGCGATGATGGATTGTACCCAGAATGATCTTCAGCCAAACCCGGATGTTCTGAAGTAGTTCCTTGTTCTTTGAGGGGTTGCCTTCTGCATTTTGTTTGAAGATTGTTGGATTGATTTCTTGAGATATGTATTTCGCCCTGGGGTTGATGTTGTAAATTCTTCTGCCTCCATCTTTCTCCATGTTTAGAAGAGCAGCGTGTAACACCCCAAAATTTGCCCTCCTCATTCATGCATTCATTTAGCATTTCATATTGCATTTCATCATGTCAATCAGAATTAAATCCGAAAAAAAAAATGGAAAAAAAAATGAAAAAAAAAAAAATTTACAAAAAAAATAATTAAATAAAAATAATAATAAAAAAATAAATAAAATATAATAAAAAATTTTGGACTTGGGTCTCTCTCATTTAAGCCCACAAAACCATGAAATTCAGTCTATAAATACCAAGGCTTCACTTGAGAAAAAGGAAGAGAAGCAAAATACTCTGAGGTTTCCTTGGAACAAAACCCTGGACAAAACCTGAAGAGAAACCTGACAGAGAACTCAGAGCAGCCTCCAAACCCTGAAGGGCCTCACGGGTGCAACTCAATTTCAATCAAGCTCTCCAATCAGGTTTGCCCTATTCCCATTATTTTACGCCTTCAATTTGAATGTTTTAAATGTGTGATGTATTATGAATGGGTGAAACCTATGCCTTGAATGTTTAATCACATGATTTCTGAAGTGTATGCTACAGGGTTTGAGGTTTCTGAAACCATACTGTTATCCATGAAAAAAATGCTTATGGTGTTTCACTAACCCTTTTGTTGAGTTTTTATGAGGGCTCACATGACTTTTGTAGGGATAACTTGCGTGGTTTCCCACTTTATTTGTGGGATAACCCCTGGAGGTTTCATTCCGATTACCTGTACTGACTCACTTTCTTTGATGGCATTAGCTTGGGAGATCCCTGGGTTTCTTAATCCTTTAATTGCTGTAACTTCAGCTCTTTATCTGTGTGGTAATTTTTTCCTTTTCTCGTACTTTATCGCTTTCTTAGCTGGAAGACCTCGATAGGAGGCAATGTTTGAGCCCCTTGGTGGCATTTTACTTTGAGATACATGTTTTGTGTTTTGTATTCATATCCCCACATGTAGCGCGGTTCCTTCGTCAAGGACTGCCTGTTTGCCCTCGAGCATCCCAAACCCTAAAACCCAAAGCAACACGTTATCTCCTTCTACTACAGGCGAGTAAGTCTCCAAAGGTCGAGCATCCGGTAGATTGCGTAGTAACGTTGTTCGTCCAAAACCCAATCCATAACCCCGTAGTTAGCCGAACTACGGCTTGCTCTGATTCTCATTCCAGATGAGATACGTAGGCATAAGACGCGATGTCTTAGCGAGCACACATCCCCCAACCCATAGGTCAGCCGAGCTACGAGGACTCTGATTCTCATATTCAGATGAGATACGTATGCAGTGGATGCGACATCCGCGCGAGTCATTTTCATTTAACCCTTTTTTTTTTGGTAAACAGCACAAGATAAACTCACACCCTTTAGACGAAAACTACAAAAGTGGATCCCGTAGAGTACTACCAGTGAGGGGTGGGCTAAATTCAGGAAACCTTAACCTCCAACCAACCCGGTTTTCTGGAGCAGAGTTTTGGTCTTGTATTATATTCCTCAGTGAATTTCTCTCCAGGAAGTGCAACCTGAAGATGTTCAAGCGGATCCATCAATTCTGATTGACATGCCTTTGCATTGCATAACATCATCTGCATATTTGCATCCAACATCTCATGCTTATTCATTTGCAGGGTATTCCCTTTCAAAACGGGGGTGCCTTAAAACTGAACAAGCAGTGCATCGCATACCATGCATATTAACCCCTGTCTATTTTGCAGGTGTCACCGCAGTGTGTAATGTTTGTTCCCTGTATCAGGCAGTTATTGGTCCCAAGCGAGTTCACAGATACCCGACAAAGGAAAACCGTCCACGACTAGCGATGGACCAAGTAAAGAAAGAGCTGGCTGATATGCGTGAAAGGATGGATCAGTTCATGACATTGATGACTGGTATGTGTAAGACCCCAATTTTGGGCCCTAAGATCCCTCATGGCCCATAACATATCATATCATGGCCTCAAGGATCATTGCATGCCTTAGCTTCCCTCCTAGTGGGTAGGTTGCCTTGTGGGCTGATTTCTTGATCACCAAGCATGCTTTGCATTTGTATATCTTTGCCTTTCATATGTCTATCAACCAAAAGTACAAAAATATTGTCATCTAACCATGTTACTTGCAGCTGAAGCACGGAAGCCCTACCCAGTCAACTGCAAAGTCAATTGTGGATTTGGAGTTGGGAAGTAATTAGAAATACTCCATTCATGTTCAAACAAGTCTCATTTGACATTTCAAATACTCACATTGAAGGATTTGAGGTCATACCAAAAGTTTCCAAAAAAAAAGAAAAATGACCTATGGTTTTAAGTTTCCAAAAAATGGCAAGTTTTTGGAACAACTTCAACTCAATCTTACGTCACCAAAAAATCTTCAAATGGAATTTTGTTGAACATGAAAGTTGTAGATCTTTCTCTCCCATTTCCAAAAAGTCCAAGATTGTGAGAATCGGATGAACGGTTGAGGAGATATGATCAAATTACCACCGAGCGTGCATGGAAAAATTTTCCATGTATCGATGCACACGAGTTTCGCATCGATGCATGCAAGGCAAAAATTGCTATGTATCGATGCACACGAGTTATGTGTCGATGCATACTGTTAAAAAACACTATGTATTGATACAAACAAGTTATGTATCGATGCATACTGTTAAAAAACGCTATGTATTGATACAAACAAGTTATGTATCGATGCATACTGTTAAAAACTGCTATGTATCGATACGTACGAGTTATGTATCGATCCATACTGTTAAAAATGTGCTAGGCATCGATGCAGGAGCTTTTGTATCAATACATAACTCTGTTTTGAGCTCTCATACAGCATGGTTCACGTCCATATTACTTCACGCACCATTTTCATGCACAAGGGTGAAAATCCCAATTGACCAAAACACCTTCATTTAAGTTAATTTCATTTTTACCACTTCATTAACCAAGCTTAGGCATTGTTAATTAAAAGTATATATTGCACATTTCAGACTGAAAACCCTAGCCACTTTTTACTAAACAGATCCAAATTTCATTTTTCTCTCAAATTCTTTTTTTCCTCATCTGAACTTTTTGCTGAAATCTTCAAAGAGCTCGAGCCCTGGTCCTTGGTTTCATCATTTACCATCATTCTTGGAGCATTTGCAAGTGTTGTTTCTCAGCTGTAAAGCCCTGCATTCCACTGTTTCATCGACCTCCTCCCATGGCAGTTTTGAGTTGGAGCTGAATCGAGCAAACTTGAGCCAAAATCCTTCATCCATTCACTTCCTGGAGTCTCCCTGTGCATCTGTTTTGAGCCAACACACCAAAACAACACTGTACCATCGATTTCTTCAAATCAAGTAAGGTTTTCGACCAACTCTTTTCTCAAAACTTTGCTGTGCCATGTGTAGTCTCTACATTATTGAGTGTTGTGTGCTTTGAATCGTGTGTTTTGCTTGTGTATGCTGAAAGATATTTGGCTTTAAAGTTTCATGCTCATGGATGTTTCTGCTCGAGTTAAGATATCTAGGGTGTTTAAATGCAAATGAACTTTGGAATGAGCATGCTGGATGATTGATATGTTGATTGCCATGCCTAATTTCGTGATTCTGGACACTTCAATTTCCATGATTAATTGTTGATGATGAATGCTGCTGTTCATAAACCCTAACATATTTTCCAGGAATCCTGTACATGTGCATGTGTGTTGGCCATTATTTCTGCTTGTGATTGCATGATGTATCTCATTACCATGATGATTGTATGATGCTTGATCGAGTTTTGTTTGTGGATTACATGAATGTGCCCTGCCGTTCATGAACTCTCATATTTTCCAGAACTCCAATTCATGTTGTGTTGGTTGCTGTTTGTTACATATTGCATGATGCTGTACCAATGCCATATTGTTTGTGTGCTTTTGTTGAATTTCGTTTTGATGGATTGCTTGAAGATGAGTTTGCCATGGCTGCTGTAAACCCTAAGGGTTTCTAAAACCAGAAATTTGAAGCTCATTGGCCACGTTACTGTTCTATTGGCTGAGAGCCAATCAGAACATTTTATTTGCCTTGCCAAAACGCTGCAGTTTAGTTAAGTGGGACGCCTATTTACACTTATGCCACTGCGTTGACCCTTAGTTGACTTGTTCACCATGTTAATTGTTCATGTTGCATCCAATTATTCACTCCATTTCCACAATTAATTTCTCTTTCAATTTTTATCCAAAAATTATGAATTTTTTTTTCTCATGTTCATGAATGTGTCTTCTATTTTATTGTGAATTTTAATTAATTTTTTAGTGGCTGGATTTTAAATGATAATTGTTTTTCCAACATGTATGCCAAATTGTTATCTCTTGCCATTTCAATTGTGAAATTGTCATGTTGCATCCAATGCCTTTGAAATTTTTTATGGTGAAACTAGACACATTGACCTTCATTTCCATGTAAAGTTTGTGCATTTATCATTTGTGGATTGAGAGTTATGATTTTCTGAAGTTATGTGTTACATTTGGTGCTATACCATGATCATGTATTTTCCCAATTTTTGTTCACATGCTTCCTCTTATCCAAATCACTTGAAATTTTGCATGAATCATCTATCACATGTCTAGTTTGTATATGAATTTTCTTGGAATTAATCATGCTGTTTCCAATTTGATCGTGAATTTTCTTCCATGCTTAGTCATTTGTTGACTTTATGTGATACATGTTGCCAAATCCTTTGTGAAATTCTCAAATCTTATCACATGACCATGAAATTTCATATGTGATAACTAGACATCTCAAGCTTTGCATTGGTGTTAATCTCACTCATTTCTCTTCTGTTTTCAAATTGATATGATTTTTTGAAGTTGACCCATGTTTGTTGACTTTCACCATGCTTACTTGAATTTGGTTTGACTTCATGATTTTACTTGACTGCCTTCCTCTCATCCAAATGCCATGAAATTTTACATGCTTACCATGTTAGATGTTAGGATTGAGTGTGATTTATTTCATGATTTTTGAGATTGTTTGAGTTGACTTTTGAATGAAGTCTTTGCTGTTGACTTTTGTATGCTTCTCTTGCTATGCTTTGCATCCTTTTGCATATGAAATGACCATGATGCATGATATAATTATGAATCCAATTGAGAATGCTTCTTGAATGTTTAGACTTGGTTTGGGTTGACTTTTCCTTGCTGCCTTGACTTTTTTCTTTCATCTTTGACCCTAGGCTAGTCCTAGTGGTCCTTCAAGCTTATGTTGAGTTCATCTGTTTCAGGTTAAGCACCAATGCCTTGAGGATCATTCTAATGTGCTTGAGTTTGATTATATATTGTGCTAACCTTTGTTTTGTAGGTGACTCACATACTTGAGTCTTTGTGCCTTGCACAATTGGTCCCTCTGTGGTTGACTTTTGGTTCATTTTCTTTTGATTTTGATTGTTGAACTGTTTGCTAATAAGTTTGACTTTTTTCAGGTACTTTAGTTGCTTAAGTTCTTTGAACTTGCTTGCTTGCTTTGCTATTTAGCATTTGCTTTGAGGTATAAACCTTTCTTCTTCATGTAGTCTGGAGACCCGGTCTGTTATTTGACCGGGCAAACTGTCTGAAGTCCTCCTTAAGAGGCAATGCCTGTGTTTGTTTATATTTGTCCCAAGCAGGAAAAGTCCTTCAAGTAAGGCAATTGGTGGAAGGTAGGGATAAGCAATCTATCCCCCACTATTCAGTGTGTCTTCTCTCTGCTCCCATTACATGGTTGAAGCATTGAGATAAATACCCAAGATCTAATCGAGTCAATAATGTGGAGAGAGTTCCTACTTTCTGAACTCCCACACTTTCTTTGATGCTCTCTTTAATTTGAGATAGAAGCAATGAGGCACACCCCTCATCTCCTATTCATCTGCTTCACCTTAGCCTCTCAATGGCAAGGTTAAGAGCGACTTTTTACCTATTACAGTGGACTTTCAAAGTCAAACCCTCTTGTGTGAGCCCCCCTTTGTTTGGCTATAGAGTGTGCTGTTTGATATTCATTGATTGATTGATTGCTTCATGTGCACTTGTTTGCCTGTATGCTATGCATTTATCATCATCATCAATTGCCATTAATGCATGATCATCTCATTTATCTTTATGATGCTATCATTGTTGTTTGCCCATTGAGGTCAATTGTAAGTCCATTGCTTTGGCATTTGCTCCTGTGATATGGAAGGATAGAGTGTAAGACCTCATTGGTCACTCATATCTTCTGTTTTATCTGTTTGTATGGGAGGATACAGTTATAAGTCCCTGTAAGCTGGCATCTGTTATCCTGTGATCATAATTTGATCTGTTTGATTTGTATGTGAGGTTGCAGTTATAAGTCCCTGTAAGTTGGCGTCTGCTTTTCCTGTGATCATAGTTTGTTTTATCTGTTTGTATGAGAGGTTGCAATTATAAGTCCCTGTAAGTTGGCATTTGCATTCCTGTGATCATATTGTTGCTTTTGTTCTTGTATGTGAGGATTCATTGTAAGTCCCTGTAACGTGGCATTGGTATTCCTATGATCATATGTGTGGAGTTAACCTAAGTCCAGATAGATTGGCAGTTGACTTCCATATTTCATCTTTGTTTTCCTTCTGTGGAGATTAGTGTAAGTCCATTGAGTGGCACCTGATATCCATTTTTATTTTAGGAGACTGGTGTAAACCCATCTATTGGTATCCGGTATCCGCTTTTTATTTCTTTGCCTGTGGAGATTAGTGTAAGACCATTGAGTGGCCTCTGATATCCTGTTTTGTTTTAGGAGACTGGTATAAGACCAGTGATTGGCATCCGGTATCCGCCTTTCTTTGCTTTGTTTGTTTATTATTATCCATTGCTATTCCAAAGGACACACTTGAATCATCTCCCATATGATCTCAAGAAGTGAACCTTCTAAGAAGATTTACTATTCCATCCTCATCCATTCATCATTCATTATGTCCTAAACCTTTTCACACTATACCTTTTAAACTTGACATAAGTGTTGTGCAAACTTCTTCATGTTTTTCTAACTAAAAACCTGGACTCAAGTCCTTGACTTTTTTTCAAACTCCATTTCATAATACTTCTCTGAATCAATCTTAATCATACTCTGACTTCACTTTTCATAATTACAAACAATTAACTTCACTCATTCACTTGTTTTGGCTTTGTCCATTAATCTTTTCATGCATTAGCCATAGGCTTCAATTATCTTTGTGGTTGATGTAAATCTTGCCTATCCTTAGTGAGTCGACAGTAAGACTTCCGTACTTCAAACAGGGCTAACCCCTCTAGTACGTCGAAGCTATCCTCGCATGGTGGATGTTGTTTTTGGTCGAGTGTTCTCCCATTGATAATGAAAAGCCTCAGTGCTTGTGTTTAAAACTGAATCCACCAACTTTTGGAAATCTTTTAGCCGAACTACGGCGTTTTGATCCTTACCTTTGATGGAAGGTACGTAGGCAGCGGGTTCATCCGTTCAAACACAAAAATAAATAAAACCCAATAACCTAATAACATGTATATTCTTTTCTCACCATCCCAATCATGTTTGCACAATCTTTATGTCATAACAAATAACAATTTAATACAACAAGTGTGAAAAGGGCTCCCTAGGAGTACCTAGGACGTAGTGGGTGCCTAACACCTTCCCATTGCGTAATTTACCCCTTACCCAGACTCTCTGATCTTTTTATTAGTTTTCTACGTGTAAAACTTCTTAGGCTTTTGTTCGCTTTTTAGCCAGTCCTTTGGATAAATAAAAGTGCGGTGGCGACTCGAAATTTCAATGTATCTCTTAGCTTGTGATTTAATCGATAGATCATATAGCGACGAATACACCGCTACAGAAAAGTGGCGACTCTGCTGGGGATCGAACCCAGAATCTCTGGTTGTATTGCCTACTTTTCACCCTTGTTGTGATATATTATTATTTGTCCTTTGACATATTTTTGTACGATTTGGGATCACTGTATTGATTGTAATGTTTGAATTGCTTGATATACAATTGCTGTTTGCTTTGGTGATTTGTGAGATGAGTTCTGTACCCGAACTCGAGTGCACTCTAGGATAGGAGAATGGCATAGTCTTGTCGACTGGTGTGGAGTAGTCCTTAGCCAGTTGACTTGCGAGTCCATTCACTTGGTGGAGGTCATGTTGAACTAATAATGTCACACATGTTATTTGTGGTTAGGCATTATTCTTTCAATCATGTTCCGCAGAAGCCAAGGACCTTAGTTTACCAAACCCATCTTGGCCTATTTTTAGGACCGTAGTGCGGAGGTCGTTCAGATGTCAGTTCTGATACGATTGTCACGCGATACTACACTCATAAGAGTTTCTCTTGAGAATATTCTTGGAATACGAGTATTCGTTCCTCCGATAATATTCGAAAGATGGAACGATGATTATGGGAACCTCTGATAGAACATGTCTGGCAGGTTTAAACCCTAGTACACTCCCTTTGGGTGGTTCTTAACCGAGACTCCATGCTCGTGACTCTCAACAAACCCGTGATTCGTGGTTGAGTCGTTCAAACATTGTTAATATCAATGGATCCCGGATCAGGTGTAAAACCTAAAATCCACCAAAGCGGCTGGTTGATATTAAGAATGTTTGAACCGGTTCATGTACCGTTAATATCAATGGAACTTGGGTGTCGATAAGGTGAAAACCTAAATCCACCAAAATGGATGATTGATATTAGGGATACATAGAGCTTTCCCACGACCTTTGTTTGGTGTGCTTTGCTTGATCCTTGAGTGTGTTTGTTGCATTCATGCATTCACGCATTCATCCGCATTCATGTCATCAAAAAAAAAGAGAAAATTTTCAAGGAACTTAAAGGGTTATTTGCAAAATTTTCAGACATGGAAAGACCGAAAAGGCATACAAAGAAATACAGCTTCAAGCAGCCTGATGTCAAAGAGTTAAGGAATCTGACATCATATGTATTAGATCCCTTGGGTTTCAAAGCTCGTTATGGGAAGCTTCTGCCGCTGTTGACTACTCAAGTGGATGAGGGATTGATGAGCACTCTTGCTCAGTTCTATGATCCGCTCTATCATTGCTTCTTATTTCCGGACTTCCAGTTGTTGCCGACTTTGGAAGAATACTCTCGCCTTATTGGGATTCCTATTCTGGATCAAGTGCCGTTCAGTGGCCTAGAGAGTATTCCATCTGCTCGAGAGATTTCCAGTTTGTTGCACATAGATGAAGATCTGATTAGAGCTAACCTGACTACCAAAGGCGGAATTCAAGGTTTTCCTTCCGAGTTCCTCATTGCCCAAGCTACCTTTTATGGGAAGGCCATGAGTGAGGATGCCTTTGAGGCTCTATTCGTATTGCTTATCTATGGATTGGTGCTATTCCCCAACTTCGACAAGTTCGTGGACATGAATGCCATTAGGATCTTTTCAGTTCTTAATCCAGTTCCGACCTTGTTGGGTGATGCATATGTTTCCTTGCACCTGAGGAATATGAAGAATGGAGGAGTCATTGTCTGCTGTTTACCCCTGCTGTACAAGTGGTTTATTTCGCACTTGCCGCAGACAGTTGCTTTCAAGGAGAACAAGGGATGTCTACGGTGGTCTCAGAGACTCATGTCTCTCACCAATGATGATATCACCTGGTATGATCGCGTGTATGATACCGTTCAGATCATCAATTCTTGTGGTGAATTCCCCAATGTGCCTCTCCTTGGTACATGTGGTGGGATTACCTACAACCCTGCGCTTGCACGTCGTCAGCTTGGGTTCCCCCTAAAGGATAAACCCCATAACATTCTGTTAGAAGGTGTATTCTTTCATGAGGGTAAAGATCCCCAAGGCCTGAAAGCCAGATTTGTCCGCGCTTGGCGCAATATTCGCATGAAGGGGTAGAAATGAATTGGGTCCAAAGAACTGCATTGCTTTGGAGCCATATACCTCTTGGGTCAGACAGAGGGCTGCTACCTATCTGATGCCATACGATCATCCGAGACCTACACTGTTGGATGTGGCTGGGCCTTCAACCCTCCCTACCCAACGTGTAGAGGAGTTGAGAGAAGAAGACCTTTCGCGTGCCTGGATCCGCGAGAGAGAGGAATTGCTGCAGCAGCTCAAGGAAAAAGGATGCTATGATTGAATTTCTCGAGCACCGAGTGATCGATGATCCAAACGACACTTGGACTTCTCTGCTTCCTCAGTCTTCCAAATTCTGGAAAAGGAAGTATGATCAACTTGCAAAGGAGAAAGCTGATATGGAAGCCGCCTATGAGAGAGAGATCAAGAAGTTGTGCACTTCTCGTCTTCCAGCATCCCGAGTTAATAGGGATCCATAGGATGTCATTTACCTTTTCTCTTTGTAATAATTGAATTCAAAAATGCTGTATTTCTTTGTTTTGATATATTTTGAATGAAAATATTTTCCATGAACGGTTCAAATGTTTAAATATTCAAAATATTGCAAATAATACCCTAAGGGTTCCTTGAAAACAAAGCATTTGCACAAGCATTTCATGCATCATTCTTGCATAAGCAGGTACTCCTTTGTTTCTGGTCTTCCGGTTCTAACCTTTGCTCTTCATTTATTTTGAAGACAAGCTGACTCACCGGTATTATACGAGAGTCAACTCTGCAAGGATTATGGAGCAGTTGGAACAAGAGAACCAGAGTTTGAGAGATGAAGTCGCCAGACTTGGCGCTCTGATGGAACAACTTCTGGCCGCCCAGAATCAGCCTGCTCCTCAACCAGCAACTCCCGTTCAGCGGACGGTTATATCAGAGATAGCTACTTCAACGGTGCCTGTCAGTGCCCAGCAGCCAAACGCCATGCCTCCCGGTTTTCCTTGGGGGATGCCTCCTGGCTTTATGCCCGATCTGCCAGCTCCTACCTTTGCTCAAATGCCGGCATCTAGCCCGGTCCCTATTCACGTTCCTCCTGTCGTGCATACCATGCCGAGGGTAGACGACACCATTTATCACTCTGAAGCTTCTGAAGGCTCAGATGTTCATGAGAAAATGGATGCAATGAACGACCAATTCCTCGAGCTGAGAAAGGAATTGAGAACTCTTAGAGGCAAAGATCTCTTCGGCAAGTCAGCAGCCGAACTTTGTCTAGTTCCCGGTGTTAAAATACCAGTTAAATTCAAGGTCCCAGACTTTGAGAAGTATAAAGGGAACACTTGTCCTTTGGCACACTTAGTCATGTATGCCAGGAAGATGTCCACGCAGACCGACAACGATCAACTCTTGATCCACTACTTCCAAGACAGTTTGTCTGGTGCTGCTCTCCGTTGGTATATGAGTCTGGACAGCGTCAACATCCGATCTTTCAACGATCTTGGCGAAGCTTTCGTCAAGCAATACAAATACAACGTTGACATGGCGCCTGACAGAGATCAACTCAGGTCTATGTCACAAAAGGACAAAGAATCGTTCAAGGAGTACGCCCAGAGATGGCGTGAGCTGGCAGCTCAAATCACTCCACCATTAGAAGAGAAGGAGATGACCAAGATCTTTCTGAAGACTCTTGGGTCATTTTACTATGAGAGAATGGTGGCCAGCGCTCCCTCTGATTTCACCGAGATGGTGAACATGGGGATGCGTCTTGAAGAAGGTGTCCGCGAGGGACGGTTAGCTAAAGATGATGGTTCTTCCTCTAAGCGGTATGGAGCGTTTAAGAGGAAAGAAGGTGAAGCCCATGCTGTGCAGTCTCAGCCAAAGCATCGAAGACCCTCTGTTCAGAGGAAGCCTACACGACATTCCGGTCATCAGCACCAGGTGGCTCACGTAGCACCTGTTTTCAAGGACAATGCTCCTCAACGTCAGCAATATCAACCTCAACAGTATCAACATCAGCAGCAATATCCACAACCACAGTATCAACAACAATCTCGTCCACAGCAACAGGCTTATCAGCCTCGTGGGAGTACGAGTAATCAAGCAAACGCAGGTTATGAAAGGAAGAAGATCAGCTTTGATCCTATTCCGATGACGTATGCGGAGTTATATCCCTCTCTAATAGAGCGGAAGTTGGTTTCTCCAAGAGATCCTCCGGCTATACCGGCCAACCCTCAGTGGTGGTATAAGCCTGACCAGCATTGCGTCTATCACTCTGGCGCTCCGGGCCATGACATTGAAAATTGCCTCCAGCTAAAGACTAAGGTTCAAGACCTTATGAGAAGCGGAATTCTGAGTTTTGAAGACTCCAACCCAAATGTCACCAGGAACCCATTGCCTTCGCATGGGAAATCTGTGAATATGATCCAGGAGGACCTTGGGAAGTACAAGGTTAAAATACGTCAGCCATATCCGACGGTCGTTGGTTGATTTACATAGAATGCTGTGTCAGCACAGTTATTTGGAGCATAACCATGACCAGTGCCGCGTCTGCTCGGTCAATCGTTTGGGTTGTGACTAGGTCCGCAGAGAGCTTCAGATGATGTTGAAAAAAAAGGTACCATTGAGATTCTCCAGAATCGCAATGTTGATACAGTTGAACCTGAGGTGAATGTCATATCACCGGTATTCAAACTGCCTGAGCCAGTTGTTATTCGCTACAATAGCAACAAACCGAAGGTTTCCCCTTCTCTGATCATCAAACCAGCCGGCCCTGTGCCGTATTCGTCTGATAAAGCTGTACCTTTCAGATATAATCCTGTTGCTGTCCAGGATGGAGTTGAGGTACCTCTGCCGTCTACTTCCGTGACCACTATTGCTGACGTCAGTGGGTTGACCCGCAGTGGTCGTGTATTTTCTGCACCGGCAAAGGCTACCGCTTCTGACACTGTTGTGCACCCTGTAGGGACTGCTGTGAATGTTCAGAACCCGGCACTTGATGTTGCCAAACCCTCCTCGCCTGTACAAAAGACTCCCATTTCTTCAGTTGTTGGCCCGAGTGGCATTATTGACGAAGAATCTGATGAGGTGCTGAGGCTCATCAGAAAGAGTGAGTACAATATTGTAGACCAGCTTCTACACACGCCCTCCAAGATTTCCATACTTTCTCTGTTGCTGAATTCAGAACCCCATCGGGAATCTCTGCAGAAAGTCTTGGACCTGGCGTACGTTGATCACGACGTCACCCTGGAACAATTTGATAGCATTGTTGCAAACATTACCGCTTGCAACACTCTAAGCTTTTGTGACGCTGATCTCCCTGAGGAGGGAAGAGACCACAACATGGCTTTACATATCTCTATGAACTGCAAATCTGATGCAATGTCCAATGTGTTGGTGGACACTGGATCGTCTCTGAATGTATTGCCAAAATCCACACTCTCCAGATTGTCATATCAAGGTCCTCCTATGAGGCAGAGTGGGGTTGTTGTAAAAGCTTTTGATGGGTCGCGCAAGACCGTGATTGGGGAAGTTGACCTCCCAATCAAGATTGGACCAAGTGATTTCCAGATCACTTTCCAAGTAATGGATATTCACCCATCTTACAGCTGTCTCTTAGGCAGACCATGGATTCACGAGGCTGGTGCCGTGACATCCACCCTACACCAAAAGCTGAAGTTTGTGAAAAACAAGAAATTGGTTGTAGTAGGGGGAGAAAAGGCTCTCCTGGTCAGTAATTTGTCTTCTTTCTCGTACATTGATGCAGAGGATGAAGTTGGAACTCAGTTCCAAGCTTTATCTATTGATAAACCAATCGAGAAAAAGTCTCCTTCATTCACTTCCTACCGTGATGCAAAGCTGGCCATTGAATGTGGTGCAGTTGCTGGTTTAGGGAAAGTGCTTGAACTTGAAGATAACCGTTCCCGGGCTGGCATTGGCTATGGTTCTGGGGCATGCAACGAGCAAGGTCTGTTCACCAGTGGAGGATTCATCCGCCGATCAACCTGCAGAAGAGGAAGCTGCTGCTATCATTGAAGAAGAAGATGCAGAAGACTTGAACAATTTTGTTATTCCTGGTGGTGTCTGCCACAATTGGGTCGCTGTGGATGTTCCTACAGTTGTCCATAGATCAGAGTAATTGTTCATTTTGTTTAAAACCCTTCTCCCATGCCAAAAGGAGAAGTGATGACATTGTTGGCAAAGCATATATACAATGATGTTTTCATTCAATTTTTGCATTGTCAAAACATTTGTTTTTCCTTTGTTTTCACTTTTTGCTTTTCTTTATGAAATCAGTGATCACAAAAAACCACAAAAACAAAAATAAAAGCTATCAAAGCAACATTTTTCATCTGCATAATGATTTGCTTGTTTAAATGCTGAATTTTTCTTAACCAAAATCATTATGCAGGTTGATCCTAAAACCCATTGAACATAATGATCCAACGCCATCTCCCAATTTTGAATTCCCTGTATTTGAGGCAGAGGAAGATGACGTTGAAGAGATTCCTGATGAGATCACCCGTCTCCTTGAGCACGAAGAGAAGATCATTCAGCCGCATCTCGAAGACTTGGAAACAGTCAACTTGGGATCTGAAGATTGTGAGCGCCTGGTGAAGATTGGGGCACTTCTTGAAGGGTCTGTTAAGGAAGATTTGATCAGCTTGCTACGAGAATATTCAGATATCTTTGCTTGGTCCTATGAAGACATGCCGGGTTTAGATACAGATATTGTGCAACATTTCCTGCCTTTGAAGCCTGAGTGCGTGCCTGTGAAGCAGAAGCTCAGAAGAACTCATCCAGATATGGCAGTGAAGATCAAAGAGGAAGTTCAGAAGCAAATTGATGCGGGGTTTCTGGTGACTTCGACATATCCTCTATGGGTGGCCAATATTGTGCCTGTTCCTAAGAAGGACGGAAAAGTCCGTATGTGCGTTGACTACAGAGATTTGAATAAAGCTAGCCCAAAAGACGATTTTCCTCTACCACACATTGACATGTTGGTAGACAATACAGCTAAATTCAAAGTCTTTTCCTTTATGGACGGATTTTCCGGATATAATCAAATCAAGATGGCACCAGAGGATATGGAGAAGACAACATTCATCACACCTTGGGGAACATTCTGTTATCGAGTGATGCCCTTCGGTTTGAAGAACGCCGGAGCCACGTATCAACGAGCTATGACTACCTTGTTTCACGATATGATGCACAAGGAGATAGAAGTCTATGTTGATGATATGATTGCTAAGTCCCGAACGGAAGTTGAGCATATTGAGCATTTGTTGAAGCTTTTTCAGCGTCTGAGGAAGTTCAAACTTCGCCTGAATCCGAACAAATGTACTTTTGGAGTCCGTTCCGGCAAGTTGTTGGGTTTTGTGGTAAGCGAAAGAGGTATTGAGGTTGATCCTGCAAAGGTCAAAGCAATACAAGAGATGCCCGCACCCAAAACTGAGAAGCAAGTCCGAGGTTTTCTTGGCCGCTTGAACTACATTTCCAGATTTATATCCCACATGACTGCCACATGTGCGCCGATATTCAAGCTCCTCCGGAAAGATCAGTCTCATGATTGGACCGAGGATTGCCAGAAAGCTTTCGACAGTATCAAAGATTATCTGTCTGAACCTCCGATTTTGTCTCCGCCAGTAGAAGGAAGACCTCTGATTATGTACTTAACAGTTCTTGAAGACTCGATGGGTTGTGTACTCGGTCAACAAGATGAATCAGGGAAGAAGGAGTTTGCTATCTACTACCTCAGTAAGAAGTTTACTGATTGTGAGTCTCGGTACTCTATGCTTGAGAAGACGTGCTGTGCTTTAGCTTGGGCAGCTAAGCGTTTGCGCCAGTACATGATAAATCATACAACTTGGTTGATATCCAGAATGGATCCAATTAAGTATATCTTCGAGAAGCCTGCTTTAACTGGGAGGATTGCCCGTTGGCAGATGTTGTTGTCTGAGTATGATATTGAGTATCGAGCTCAGAAAGCTATCAAAGGTAGTATCTTGGCTGACCACTTAGCGCACCAGCCAATTGAAGATCATCAGTCTGTTCAGTATGACTTCCCTGACGAGGAAATTCTGTATTTGAAGATGAAAGATTGCGATGAGCCTACACTTGATGAAGGTCCAGAACCTGGTTCCAGATGGACGATGGTGTTTGATGGCGCTGTTAATCAATATGGAAATGGAATTGGGGCAGTAATTGTTAATCCCCAGGGATCGCACATTCCGTTTACAGCAAGGCTAACCTTCAAATGCACGAACAATATGGCGGAGTATGAAGCCTGTATTATGGGACTTGAAGAATGCATTGACTTGAGAATCAAGTATCTTGATGTCTATGGTGATTCAGCTTTGGTTGTCAATCAGATCAAAGGTGAATGGGAGACAAATCAACCAGGTCTCATCCCATACAGAGATTACGCAAGGAGAATTTCAACTTTCTTCACAGAAGTTGAATTTTATCATATTCCTCGAGAAGATAATCGGATGGCAGATGCCCTTGCTACACTTGCTTCCATGATTGTTGTCAGATGGTGGAATGATGTTCCCAATATTACTGTGATGCGCTTGGATAGACCCGCTCACATATTTGCAATTGAAGAAGTGAAAGATGACAAGCCTTGGTACTTTGATATCAAGAATTTCCTCCAGAACCAGGTCTACCCGCCTGGGGCATCTGTGAAAGATAGGAAAACTTTGAGAAGGTTGTCAGGCAGTTTCTACCTCAGTGGTGAAGTGCTGTACAAGAGAAATTTTGATATGGTTTTGCTCAGATGCGTGGATAGACACGAAGCAAACCTGTTGATGACTGAGGTCCATGAGGGTTCATTTGGTACTCATTCCAATGGACATGCCATGGCTAAGAAAATGTTGAGAGCAGGCTACTATTGGCTGACAATGGAGTCTGACTGTTGCAAATATGTGAAGAAATGTCACAAGTGTCAAATTTATGCGGATAAGATCCATATTCCTCCGACACTCCTGAATGTGATTTCATCACCATGGCCTTTCTCTATGTGGGGAATTGACATGATCGGCATGATTGAGCCGAAAGCGTCCAATGGACATCGGTTTATTCTCGTAGCAATTGATTACTTCACCAAATGGGTTGAAGCCGCGTCATACGCGAATGTAACCAGACAGGTGGTTGTGAAGTTTATCATGAATCAGTTGATTTGCCGTTATGGTGTACCTGAGAGGATCATTACTGATAATGGATCCAACCTGAACAACAAGATGATGGATGAGTTGTGCGCTGAATTCAAGATTGCACACCATAATTCCTCTCCTTACAGACCTAAGATGAATGGGGCTGTTGAAGCTGCTAACAAGAACATCAAGAGAATTATACAGAAGATGACTGTCACGTACAAAGATTGGCATGAGATGCTGCCATTTGCTTTGCATGGATATCGTACGTCTGTACGCACTTCAACAGGGGCAACCCCTTTCTCTCTTGTTTATGGCATGGAAGCCGTTCTCCCAGTAGAGGTGGAGATCCCATCAATGCGAGTCTTGATGGAAGCCAAGTTGACTGATGCTGAATGGATTCAGAGTCGTTATGATCAGTTGAATTTAATTGAAGAGAAGCGTTTAACTGCCATGTGCCATGGTCAGTTATATCAGCAGAGAATGAAGAAAGCATTCGACAAGAAGGTCAAGCCTCGCGTGTTCCGAGAAGGTGACCTTGTGCTCAAGAAAGTTTTGTCTTTCGCGCCCGATTCCAGGGGCAAGTGGACTCCAAACTACGAGGGTCCATATGTTGTTAAGAGAGCCTTTTCAGGCGGTGCTTTGATGCTTACAACAATGGATGGGGAGGATTTCACTCGTCCTGTGAATTCAGATGCAGTCAAGAGATACTTTGCCTAAGAAAAAAATATGAAAAAAACAGAATAGCTCGCTAAGTTGAAAACCCGAAAGGGCGGCTTAGGCAAAAATGAGCGTCTCGGTGGAGAACCCGCAAGGGTAATCCAGGCAAAAATTAGAGACTTTGAAAAAAATATATTTGCATCCCGCTAGATTGAGTACCTCACCCTGGGGCAATCTAGGCAAAAATTAGGGATTTGGCAAGTAACTGCATCCTGACAAGACTTTCTGGTTTAGCAGTCGTCATTTCGTCAGAAGATTCTCGATTCGTCGTCAACTGAAGCTTCGGATACATCGAGATTCAAATTGGTAGAGAAAGGATCATTATGTTCAATGTAGCCCTCTTCCAATATATATCACTGATTTCAAATTTGTACAGATCTATGGAGTCTTGCCATTTGCAGACTACCATTCCATCAAATCAATTTGAGCTTTTTATCCAATTATTTGCACTCTTATTTGTTTCAATTCAACAAATGTTTTGCATGTTTTAAATTGATAAAATATCATTGTTTTAAACAAATCAAGTTTTTCAAAATTTGTTGTTTTAAACAAAGTGAACATTCACAATGTGAAAGAATACTCAAGAATATCTCAGTGCTCTCCCGAGGGTGGCATGATTCCCAACAGGAAAGACATTGGTTCATATTCCTGGTTTGGTGGTATCTTCTTTCTTCAGATCTTTGTTGGGGTTTGTTCCTCAAGCAGAGTTGTTGTTGGGGCTGTTCCCCAGTACAGTCGCAAGTGAGTGTTGTTGAAGACTTTGTTTTCTCCAGCAGCAGTTTTCCCAGCATGGGTGTTTTCTTGAGAAGTTTCGGCGGTTGATGGTTTGTTACCTTGGTGCCCCGTCACTTTCTCCAGTGGGTCGTATCCCCAGACTTTATTTGTCTCCTCAGCACAGTCATGAGTATAACTGATTGATTGATACTCCCCTCGGAGTCGCGAGTAGAGCTGTTATTAATATCCCCACCAGGGTTGCAAGTGGAGTCGTTACCGCTTTTCCCCATGCAGTGTGCCAGCAGGAATTGTCTGTTTCCTCAGCATGATTGCTTTCTTTTTTGAAGACTCGGTAAGTCAGTGGTTTGATACCCAGTACTTTACCCTCTCCCCGGCGAAGTCGTCTGTGGAATTGTTGCTATCTCTCCATCAGAGTTATTCTCCTCAGCAGAGCAGGATTTATTTTCCTACTCGGTGGTTGATTGGGTTGGTATCCCAATATTTCAATCATCTTTTCCTCAGCTTAGTCTGCAGAATGTTTGTTGTGGCAGTTTCGCCCGTTGAATACTCTTTCAATCCCCAATATGGTCGGATGATGGCTCTAGCCTCCAGTGAACGGATTTGATTTCCTGACTATTTGTGATCCCCAGTAGAGTGGCTTATATTGCAGAATCTACTTGTTGTGATCAGTTTGCTATGTATATTCTCCCCAGGTGGAGTGGTCCGTTGCAGAACCTACTTGTTTGATCTGTCCTCCCTCAGTGGTTTGTTCCCAAGAGAGTAGCCGACAGTTTTCCCCAATAGAGTTGCTTATGCAGTTAGATTCTATTTGGATGATATCATTCTCCCTCAGTGGGTTGTTCCCCAGTGGAGTTATGTGGATTTGCTTCTACGGCGGTTCGTACTTACGCACTTTTGTTCCTCAGTTAACACTGGGATCCCCTGCAGATATACTTTGGGATTTTCTCTTGTTCCCCTACAGATTCGTCTTGGTGGCTGTTTTTGCCCGTTGTGACTTTCTGTACCCTGATTGGGTTGTTTCCTGATATTTTCTGATCCTCTGCTTCTTTGGCAGTACCTGCAGATCTTTGCTTTACAGCACGCAGATCTCCGCAGGTTGGCTCTCCAGCTGGTTTTTCCCCTGGAAGTATAATACCGGACGTTTGGTTCCTGAACCTGTTTGTGTTAGAATTGTCTGTTTTGTCAGCATTCATTAAACATAAATCACGCATATTCATGCATATTCATAAACATTCAGATATTCATGTTGCATTTCTCGCCATATATCTTTTGTTCGTCGTGTCTCTTGCTATGGTGATATAGATCTCTTTACAGATCTCCCCAAGCAGATGTCGGGTGTTATAAATCTCTCCATATAGAGTCAACCCCATAAGCAGAAAATGTTGTTTTTCCTTCTGCAGTTCCCCACTGAGATATATCCTCGTGGATGACGGTTTCTTCCGTTTCCTCCTAACACATATATTAGGATGGATTTTCCTATTTGAGTTACATCCTCATTAGGACGTGTCTTTATTCAGTCTGTCTTTTCGGATCATTCCCGAATTGGCTATTTGTCAGATATCTTGTGCTTCCCAGTGGGTTGTTCTTCAGCGGAATGTTTTTGGGCCTCTGCCTACAAACCAGCAGTTGTAAGTCCTACTTTTCCTGGCTTTCTTAACAGAATTTGTGGTTATACACCTTTTATTCTCCAGCCAGAGTTTTTGGTTTTCTACCTACTACCCGGTAGTTGTAAAATCCTATTTTCCTGCTCTCACGCAGTTTGTGGTTTGTTATAAACCCTATTTTGGTTCCCGTGCGGATTTGTGATTTGTTCTATCCCCACGCGGAGTTTTTGGTCTTCTACCCCGTATTCGGTAGATGTAAACCCTAATTTTGTGGTTATCTTCATCTAGTTCTTGATGTTGATTTTCCTTTGCTTGGATAAGTTGCTCAGATCAGCACTTACATCCTCAGCAAGTCTTTTGTGGATAATTGCCGTATGCTAGCAATTTTATCCCCAGTGGGTCTTTTCACCGTATGCTAGTGATTTGTTCCCTGGATCATTGATTCTTTATCAATGCATCTCCAGCTATTTCTTTTGTCGATAATTGCCGGATGCTTGCAATTTATCCTCAGCAGATCGCCTTTCATTTACCCTTTTGTCGGTAATGTCTGTTGCTCCTTTTGATTGGCCATCATTATATACCTATTCTGGTATCTCGATGCCTTTCTTTTCGGATTTTTATCCTTAAACAACCCAGTAACCGGTTCAGGATAATCTTCCATGCGAGTGTATTATTCACGGTCTGCCGGTAATGAATAATATATCTCATGCGCTCTTTAGTTGGAATCCTTTGTTGATTTTCCCCAACTGAGCAAGATTCGCATTCTTTGTAGAATCGAATGTCCATCCTTTAACCAGTTTGCGTTTTGGATGATGAGTGTTTTGGAACACACACCAATTCACGTTTTTTGCCCATCCTTTAACCAGTTTGCGTTTAGGGTGATGAGTGTTTTGGAACACACACCAATTCACGCTTTTTTGCCCATCCTTTAACCAGTTTGCGTTTAGGGTGATGAGTGTTTTGGAACACACACCAATTCACGTTTTTTCAGCCATCCTTTAAACAAGTCTGCTGTTCTAGCTTTCTTTCGGATGATGAGTGTTTTGGAACACACACCAATTCACGTTTTTTGACCATCCTTTAAACAAGTCTGCTGTTCTAGCTTTCTTTCGGATGATGAGTGTCTTGGAACACAAACCAATTCACGTCTTCGGATTTTATCCTTAAACAACCCAGTAACCGGTTCAGGATAATTTTCCTTTTGAGTATATTATTCACGGTCTGCCGGTAATGAATAATATGTCTCGTTCACTCTTGGGTCAATCCTTTGTTGCTTTCCCCTCAGAGTAAGATTCATATTCCTTGTGGAATTGAATATCCATCCTATAAACAAGTTTGCTTTCGCTCACTTCAGGATGATGAGTGTTTTGGAACACACACCAATTCACGTCTTTGGTCGGTCACCTATTACATACCTACAACCCGGTATCCTTGGGGTTTCCTTCCTGAGTCTGTTACCCTCGCCCGGTAACACCTCATTTAGCTTGCTACTTCCCCAGTGGAGTTTTCTTTTGCTTCTCCTCAGGAATCAGCTTGTGTCTCTCCAATGGATTTATTTTCCTTTGGAAATCTGTCCCCAGTATGAGTCCTTCACTCCCCAGTGAGTTCTCCTGTCTGTTTTCTGTTCTTCTAACCAGAGTCGTGTCTTGTTCACGTTATGTCAGTCTTGTATTCCCCAGTTTGGAGTCGTGTATTGTCCACACATTTCTTTTTCTTTTATTATCCCCATAGAGTCTTGTTAGAGTCTCTGTTCCTGGTGAGTGTACTACTCCGATGGATCGTCTTTTCTTCTGTGTGAATCATATTCCCCACAGAGTTTGTGTCTTTTGCATGCATACATTTGCATCATGAGGTCTCTTAGGGACCAAAATTTGTCTCATTACTGTTATTTAAGCCCATTCTACCGCGTCGAGATGAAGATTTCTAAACTTCACTTCTCCGGCTAGAATGACCTTAAATAGGGGCATCTGTAAGACCCCAATTTTGGGCCCTAAGATCCCTCATGGCCCATAACATATCATATCATGGCCTCAAGGATCATTGCATGCCTTAGCTTCCCTCCTAGTGGGTAGGTTGCCTTGTGGGCTGATTTCTTGATCACCAAGCATGCTTTGCATTTGTATATCTTTGCCTTTCATATGTCTATCAACCAAAAGTACAAAAATATTGTCATCTAACCATGTTACTTGCAGCTGAAGCACGGAAGCCCTACCCAGTCAACTGCAAAGTCAATTGTGGATTTGGAGTTGGGAAGTAATTAGAAATACTCCATTCATGTTCAAACAAGTCTCATTTGACATTTCAAATACTCACATTGAAGGATTTGAGGTCATACCAAAAGTTTCCAAAAAAAAAGAAAAATGACCTATGGTTTTAAGTTTCCAAAAAATGGCAAGTTTTTGGAACAACTTCAACTCAATCTTACGTCACCAAAAAATCTTCAAATGGAATTTTGTTGAACATGAAAGTTGTAGATCTTTCTCTCCCATTTCCAAAAAGTCCAAGATTGTGAGAATCGGATGAACGGTTGAGGAGATATGATCAAATTACCACCGAGCGTGCATGGAAAAATTTTCCATGTATCGATGCACACGAGTTTCGCATCGATGCATGCAAGGCAAAAATTGCTATGTATCGATGCACACGAGTTATGTGTCGATGCATACTGTTAAAAAACACTATGTATTGATACAAACAAGTTATGTATCGATGCATACTGTTAAAAAACGCTATGTATTGATACAAACAAGTTATGTATCGATGCATACTGTTAAAAACTGCTATGTATCGATACGTACGAGTTATGTATCGATCCATACTGTTAAAAATGTGATAGGCATCGATGCAGGAGCTTTTGTATCAATACATAACTCTGTTTTGAGCTCTCATACAGCATGGTTCACGTCCATATTACTTCACGCACCATTTTCATGCACAAGGGTGAAAATCCCAATTGACCAAAACACCTTCATTTAAGTTAATTTCATTTTTACCACTTCATTAACCAAGCTTAGGCATTGTTAATTAAAAGTATATATTGCACATTTCAGACTGAAAACCCTAGCCACTTTTTACTAAACAGATCCAAATTTCATTTTTCTCTCAAATTCTTTTTTTCCTCATCTGAACTTTTTGCTGAAATCTTCAAAGAGCTCGAGCCCTGGTCCTTGGTTTCATCATTTACCATCATTCTTGGAGCATTTGCAAGTGTTGTTTCTCAGCTGTAAAGCCCTGCATTCCACTGTTTCATCGACCTCCTCCCATGGCAGTTTTGAGTTGGAGCTGAATCGAGCAAACTTGAGCCAAAATCCTTCATCCATTCACTTCCTGGAGTCTCCCTGTGCATCTGTTTTGAGCCAACACACCAAAACAACACTGTACCATCGATTTCTTCAAATCAAGTAAGGTTTTCGACCAACTCTTTTCTCAAAACTTTGCTGTGCCATGTGTAGTCTCTACATTATTGAGTGTTGTGTGCTTTGAATCGTGTGTTTTGCTTGTGTATGCTGAAAGATATTTGGCTTTAAAGTTTCATGCTCATGGATGTTTCTGCTCGAGTTAAGATATCTAGGGTGTTTAAATGCAAATGAACTTTGGAATGAGCATGCTGGATGATTGATATGTTGATTGCCATGCCTAATTTCGTGATTCTGGACACTTCAATTTCCATGATTAATTGTTGATGATGAATGCTGCTGTTCATAAACCCTAACATATTTTCCAGGAATCCTGTACATGTGCATGTGTGTTGGCCATTATTTCTGCTTGTGATTGCATGATGTATCTCATTACCATGATGATTGTATGATGCTTGATCGAGTTTTGTTTGTGGATTACATGAATGTGCCCTGCCGTTCATGAACTCTCATATTTTCCAGAACTCCAATTCATGTTGTGTTGGTTGCTGTTTGTTACATATTGCATGATGCTGTACCAATGCCATATTGTTTGTGTGCTTTTGTTGAATTTCGTTTTGATGGATTGCTTGAAGATGAGTTTGCCATGGCTGCTGTAAACCCTAAGGGTTTCTAAAACCAGAAATTTGAAGCTCATTGGCCACGTTACTGTTCTATTGGCTGAGAGCCAATCAGAACATTTTATTTGCCTTGCCAAAACGCTGCAGTTTAGTTAAGTGGGACGCCTATTTACACTTATGCCACTGCGTTGACCCTTAGTTGACTTGTTCACCATGTTAATTGTTCATGTTGCATCCAATTATTCACTCCATTTCCACAATTAATTTCTCTTTCAATTTTTATCCAAAAATTATGAATTTTTTTTTCTCATGTTCATGAATGTGTCTTCTATTTTATTGTGAATTTTAATTAATTTTTCAGTGGCTGGATTTTAAATGATAATTGTTTTTCCAACATGTATGCCAAATTGATATCTCTTGCCATTTCAATTGTGAAATTGTCATGTTGCATCCAATGCCTTTGAAATTTTTTGTGGTGAAACTAGACACATTGACCTTCATTTCCATGTAAAGTTTGTGCATTTATCATTTGTGGATTGAGAGTTATGATTTTCTGAAGTTATGTGTTACATTTGGTGCTATACCATGATCATGTATTTTCCCAATTTTTGTTCACATGCTTCCTCTTATCCAAATCACTTGAAATTTTGCATGAATCATCTATCACATGTCTAGTTTGTATATGAATTTTCTTGGAATTAATCATGCTGTTTCCAATTTGATCGTGAATTTTCTTCCATGCTTAGTCATTTGTTGACTTTATGTGATACATGTTGCCAAATCCTTTGTGAAATTCTCAAATCTTATCACATGACCATGAAATTTCATATGTGATAACTAGACATCTCAAGCTTTGCATTGGTGTTAATCTCACTCATTTCTCTTCTGTTTTCAAATTGATATGATTTTTTGAAGTTGACCCATGTTTGTTGACTTTCACCATGCTTACTTGAATTTGGTTTGACTTCATGATTTTACTTGACTGCCTTCCTCTCATCCAAATGCCATGAAATTTTACATGCTTACCATGTTAGATGTTAGGATTGAGTGTGATTTATTTCATGATTTTTGAGATTGTTTGAGTTGACTTTTGAATGAAGTCTTTGCTGTTGACTTTTGTATGCTTCTCTTGCTATGCTTTGCATCCTTTTGCATATGAAATGACCATGATGCATGATATAATTATGAATCCAATTGAGAATGCTTCTTGAATGTTTAGACTTGGTTTGGGTTGACTTTTCCTTGCTGCCTTGACTTTTTTCTTTCATCTTTGACCCTAGGCTAGTCCTAGTGGTCCTTCAAGCTTATGTTGAGTTCATCTGTTTCAGGTTAAGCACCAATGCCTTGAGGATCATTCTAATGTGCTTGAGTTTGATTATATATTGTGCTAACCTTTGTTTTGTAGGTGACTCACATACTTGAGTCTTTGTGCCTTGCACAATTGGTCCCTCTGTGGTTGACTTTTGGTTCATTTTCTTTTGATTTTGATTGTTGAACTGTTTGCTAATAAGTTTGACTTTTTTCAGGTACTTTAGTTGCTTAAGTTCTTTGAACTTGCTTGCTTGCTTTGCTATTTAGCATTTGCTTTGAGGTATAAACCTTTCTTCTTCATGTAGTCTGGAGACCCGGTCTGTTATTTGACCGGGCAAACTGTCTGAAGTCCTCCTTAAGAGGCAATGCCTGTGTTTGTTTATATTTGTCCCAAGCAGGAAAAGTCCTTCAAGTAAGGCAATTGGTGGAAGGTAGGGATAAGCAATCTATCCCCCACTATTCAGTGTGTCTTCTCTCTGCTCCAATTACATGGTTGAAGCATTGAGATAAATACCCAAGATCTAATCGAGTCAATAATGTGGAGAGAGTTCCTACTTTCTGAACTCCCACACTTTCTTTGATGCTCTCTTTAATTTGAGATAGAAGCAATGAGGCACACCCCTCATCTCCTATTCATCTGCTTCACCTTAGCCTCTCAATGGCAAGGTTAAGAGCGACTTTTTACCTATTACAGTGGACTTTCAAAGTCAAACCCTCTTGTGTGAGCCCCCCTTTGTTTGGCTATAGAGTGTGCTGTTTGATATTCATTGATTGATTGATTGCTTCATGTGCACTTGTTTGCCTGTATGCTATGCATTTATCATCATCATCAATTGCCATTAATGCATGATCATCTCATTTATCTTTATGATGCTATCATTGTTGTTTGCCCATTGAGGTCAATTGTAAGTCCATTGCTTTGGCATTTGCTCCTGTGATATGGAAGGATAGAGTGTAAGACCTCATTGGTCACTCATATCTTCTGTTTTATCTGTTTGTATGGGAGGATACAGTTATAAGTCCCTGTAAGCTGGCATCTGTTATCCTGTGATCATAATTTGATCTGTTTGATTTGTATGTGAGGTTGCAGTTATAAGTCCCTGTAAGTTGGCGTCTGCTTTTCCTGTGATCATAGTTTGTTTTATCTGTTTGTATGAGAGGTTGCAATTATAAGTCCCTGTAAGTTGGCATTTGCATTCCTGTGATCATATTGTTGCTTTTGTTCTTGTATGTGAGGATTCATTGTAAGTCCCTGTAACGTGGCATTGGTATTCCTATGATCATATGTGTGGAGTTAACCTAAGTCCAGATAGATTGGCAGTTGACTTCCATATTTCATCTTTGTTTTCCTTCTGTGGAGATTAGTGTAAGTCCATTGAGTGGCACCTGATATCCATTTTTATTTTAGGAGACTGGTGTAAACCCATCTATTGGTATCCGGTATCCGCTTTTTATTTCTTTGCCTGTGGAGATTAGTGTAAGACCATTGAGTGGCCTCTGATATCCTGTTTTGTTTTAGGAGACTGGTATAAGACCAGTGATTGGCATCCGGTATCCGCCTTTCTTTGCTTTGTTTGTTTATTATTATCCATTGCTATTCCAAAGGACACACTTGAATCATCTCCCATATGATCTCAAGAAGTGAACCTTCTAAGAAGTTTTACTATTCCATCCTCATCCATTCATCATTCATTATGTCCTAAACCTTTTCACACTATACCTTTTAAACTTGACATAAGTGTTGTGCAAACTTCTTCATGTTTTTCTAACTAAAAACCTGGACTCAAGTCCTTGACTTTTTTTTCAAACTCCATTTCATAATACTTCTCTGAATCAATCTTAATCATACTCTGACTTCACTTTTCATAATTACAAACAATTAACTTCACTCATTCACTTGTTTTGGCTTTGTCCATTAATCTTTTCATGCATTAGCCATAGGCTTCAATTATCTTTGTGGTTGATGTAAATCTTGCCTATCCTTAGTGAGTCGACAGTAAGACTTCCGTACTTCAAACAGGGCTAACCCCTCTAGTACGTCGAAGCTATCCTCGCATGGTGGATGTTGTTTTTGGTCGAGTGTTCTCCCATTGATAATGAAAAGCCTCAGTGCTTGTGTTTAAAACTGAATCCACCAACTTTTGGAAATCTTTTAGCCGAACTACGGCGTTTTGATCCTTACCTTTGATGGAAGGTACTGTAGCACCTCAAATTTGCACCTATCATTATGCATACATTTTCATATTAGGTCATAGCATATCATGATCCATTGCATATCAATTGCCTTGTCCCTCAGTTGCCTCAAGAGCAAGCAATCAAGAATTAGGTCAAACTAATCTCCTGATCAGTCAACCAAGCAAGCGAAGGAATTTCTCATGGAATCAAGGCCTTGGGGTTTGTCCAACAAGTTCACATGGCTTGGAGGTCTATTTGAAGTGTTTCGTACAAGGGTTGAAGACTCAGAGGTCAGCAGTTCATGCCCAGACAGTCAAAAACCCTAAAAAAGTCAACTGTCAGTCAAAGCAGTGGATGGTGGTCATTCTTGTGGAATTTGGGGCACCATGGTCAATAATCAAGAGTTCATACAACTTGGGACATCATTTGAAGTCAAGTTCTCAAGGAATTAGGGTTTTGAAGTCATCAGTCAATGCATAATCAGGCAGAAACCCTAAAAGTCAACTGTTGGTCAACTGTCCATTTAATCAGTGATTGGATGATTGGATTTGGTTTGTGAGAGTTCATTCATGGCCAAATAGTCATCATATATCATGCCAAACACCATCATGGAAGAATTTGAAGCCAGATCATAAATTTCCCAAAATGGAAACTGGGCCTGTAACTGAAACTTACCAAAATGGAAAGTTTTGATCCTCAAACTTACATCATGATACAAGCCTCAAATGAATTTTTGCCCAACATGAAAGTTGAAGATCTTGTTCTCCCATTTCCAAAAAGTCCTAGAACTCTCAATTCCCATGTGTGGTTGGCAAGTTATGATCGAATCGATTTCAGAAAATCTTGAACTTCAAAGGGCCATATCTCCCAAACCGTTTGGCCAATTTTGGTGGGGTTTTTTCCTACAAGTCACATTTGATCCCCTCTTTCCAAAAATATAAATTTCATGAGCCAAAACTTCACCAATCAAAATGGCATATTTTGACCTTTTTCATTTAAATGTAAGTTTGACCAAGAGTTGACTTTTTGACTCAAACATTTTTTCAGCATTTGGCCAATTGGGACAGCTCATAAATATCATTTTAAGTGTGTTTGCAAAGTCAAATTATGCAGCACATGTGAATCTATACTTGGTTACTTGAATTGTAAGAAAGGTACAAATGCACCATGCTTGTCCTTGCTTTCCACAACCATGCCTTGGTACTTTCAAACAGCAATTATGCAGCAAGTTTTCTGCCATAGTAAGCCTCATTTTGCAGCAAAAAACCAGTAGTACAAGGGGCCATTCCTTGTTTGTTTGAAATTTTGGAAAAGGTACCTTGCAGCCATTCCACAACATACCCCCTCATCATATTTTCAGCAGATTGAGGACAATAGCAGGCACAAAAGCCAACCTAACACAGCCTAAAAAACAAACAGAACTGATTTTTTTTGCACAGGCAAAAAATCACACCTTGCTCTTGCAGTTACCAAAAATCTGTCCTTGCCTTGCTTCATAACATGACTTCCTTACCATGTGTTGTAAAAAGGAGATGAAACCTAGCAGACCCAAAAAAAAAAAAAGAGGTCAACTGATGCAAAAACGGATTGGCTTGGCATTGGTCAAGATGGCAAGTGCTGTTTGAAAGTTACAATAGCAGCTTCTAACAGCAGAATTGGAAGAGAAAAACTGCCAAAGTTCATGACCACAAAAAGCAGCATACAACAGCTCTTCATTTTTCTGATGGTGATTCTCAAACTTGTACACACCCTTGGCCTTGCCTCAAAACCAGCATAACAGAACCAACAGTCCTGCCAATCTCTTTTTTTTTTTTGTCAAACCAAACCTTGCCAAAACCTGCTACAACAAAAAGAATACAACCTTTGGCCTGTCACAACAACCTAGCAGCAGTCCACCATCCTGTTTTCTGTCATGAAACAGCAATAGATCCATCACTGCCTTGCCAACCTACACAACCATCAAATTTCATTCACTCCAAAAACCTCATTCTTTACATTTGCCATTTGCTAGCAAACAAAACTCACAAAGAACCAAACTTGAGCCTTGCCTTGTGTGTTAAAACCTTGCCTTGCCAACAAGCTTGCTAGCAGCAAGCCAACCATTCACCTTGCCTTGGCCATTCCTCAAAATTTGTTAACTTCCCTAGCCTTGCCTAGCATTCCCTTTCCTGTCATAACAAACCACAAAACCCTTGGCATTTTTCTGTCACAACACTGCAGCAGGCAAAACAAAACCTTGGCAATTGTTAAAAATCAAAACCCTGCTACAGCAGCCACAAAAACCACAAGACCAACAGACTTTCCTTTTCTCTAAAGAAAAACACTTCATTCTTGGCCAAGATTCATCTGTCCAAACTCTGCAGCAAACACCCTTGGCACTGCATCCTCAAGACCTTACAAGCACAACAAACTAACCTGGCCATGAAAAACCAGTCAAGAACCTCACCCTGCCATCCTGCATCTTAAAAGCCTTAAAAAACACTAAACCTAACTTGCCCTTGGCCACTTTGCATTGTCTGTCCAAGTTCCTAAATAATTCAAACCTGGCCATTACCACAAACAAACCTTCACTCACTTTCCAACATGATCTTTGCTTGCTATTGGCTTTGGATTTTCTCTGTCAAGAAAGCATCCAAGTGACAACCCTTGTTTTGCATCACGATTGCCTTGCCACAACCAGCATAACATGACCTAACCAACATAACCCTGCAACATCAAAAGTCAATATCCTGCAGACAAACCCTTGCAACTTGCCCTCTCACACTCATTCCAACTCACTCTCAGTGTGCATCTCACTTCTGCTGTCCAAAACCAACAAAACCTAACCAACTTCCTCTAATCTCTAAAACCACCTAACTGCATTTTGGCCATGTTTCAAAAGCTTGCTAGCAGCACAGCATAAACCTTTCATCACTCATCCTAAAACAAAATCACTTGGCCACTTTACACTTTTCCTGTCATCAAAACCAGGACAGTAGCAGCAAGAGCATCACACAAAAATCATTTTTGGCCTAGGCAAGTTGAGAGGGCATTCTCATTTTTGAAAACCACTGTGCTTGGCATTTCTATTGCAGCCACACAAAGCACATTGCTACAAAGGGATAAAACCTAGCCATTTGCCTTTCCACTATCATCTTCATCATATTACACCAACCAAGCCAGAAAATTTCATTGATACACATACACATCCTTGGCCTTTTCTTCCAAAAAACTGCTAACAAACCAATAGAACAAGCTCACCATTGCAAAAATTCACTTTCTACTCCAAAATCCAAATTTTCAAAAATCATATTTTCCCCAAGTCCCTTGCAAACCATCCATTCAAACACCTTCCATATAACAAGTAGAAGCTATTGTAGGCAGAAAATCACATCTGTAATCATCAAATTATCATATCCAAATCTCACGTTTTCACACTTGCAACTTGAATTGGCTAGAACAGTTGAGGAGGTTTTAAGGCAAACTCTCAATGGCATTACATTCCTGGAGCATCAAAGGAGCTAAAGGGATCATCTAGCATCATTAAAAGCACCTCCAACATCACATTCAACATTGCCCTGTTCAGGTTAGCAACTTGCTTTCGAAATGCTTGATAGAATGGTTTTCATGACTTAATGTGTGAATGAGAAATGCTATATTCAACCCCCTGAACATGATTGAATGCCTATTTGTATCCAATTTTGCTTGTGTGTGGTTTTGAGTTTTGCTGCTAGGGAGTTAGGGTTTCTATGTTCACCACGATGTATCTTTGTGTACAGTGCACCATTTTGAATTTCGTGACCATGGTTGTTTTAAGCACATGAAATAGATGAACATTGGTTTTTATTTCATTTGATTTCGTTCACTATAGAGGAAGGTATATGTTGCTAAAGTTTGAAAAAACATATTTGATTTTGGGGATGAAGATGGTGCCAGGGCGCGCGCATTTTAGATTTTAAATTATTGCTTTGTTTATTTTGACTTGGAAGCAAGCTTGTGTCACCAAGTGACTCACAGCCCAGTGGTGGGCGCGCTGAGTTGAAATGCCAAGGGGAGGGGTTCGAATCCCATCTTCCCCATTTGTGTTTTTCCTTTTAAGAAAAAGGCATTTTTTTAATGTTTTCTTTTAAAACTTCCATTTTTGATTTTCATCTTTGGATTTTTATTTTATTTAACATGGAATAAATATGTGAACATGAAAATGCCAAAAAACATGAATGTTTGACTTTGTTGACTTTTTAGACCATTTTGTGAATTTATCCCGATTTTATGAGTTCTGTTGATTAAATGTCATCTTGTGCGTTTCATGTGTTTATTTTGATCTTTCAGACCTGGGATTTTTGTGTGAAACCAACTTAGGGTAGGAACATGTCCCCTTAGACACTTAGGGCAATTTTTTTCACACAATGCTCGATTTAATTTTGACAAAGTCCCAATTAAATGTTTTTTTTGACCTCCTAAACTTGCCCAAATGGGATGAAATTTGACATGCTTACCATGCTATGTGTTAGGTTTGATCATGATTTATTTGATGATTTTTGGAAAATGTTTAGATTGCTTTTGAGATAAGTCTTGCTGTTGACTTCTATGAGCTTCTGTTTGCCATGCTTTGACCTAAATGGCTCATGAAATGATGATAGTGATTGATATGGATGTGAACCCAATTGGTTGTGTTTCTTGAATGTTTAAACTTGACTTTGATACTTAACCCTTGCTGTTTTGACTTTCTCATTCACTTTTGACCCTAGGCTTGCCCTAGTGGTCCTGTTACTCACCTTTGAGTTTGTGATTTCAGGTTGACCATCAAATGGCCATTGTGACCAATTCTTTTTGATTGAGCTTGCTCAAATATCATTGTCTAACCTTATTTGTTTTGTAGGTGGCTTGGCTCACATGCCTTAAGCCTTGTGCCTTGCATATCCCTGTGCCTCCAATTAACTGTGGTCGTCTGTTTCTGTTTGTTTTGTTTGAAGTTGCATACTAACATCTGCTTGACTGTTTCAGGTGCTTTAGTTGCTTGGTTCCTTGTGAACTTTTTGCTTTGCTTTGCTTGTATAAGCAATTTGCATTGAGGTATGTCTCTTTTACTTCATGTAGTCTGGAAGACCTGGCCTGTTACTTGGCCAGGCAACTGTCTGAAGTCCTCCTTAAGAGGCAATGTTTGTGACTGTTTAACTTTGTCCTTGCATAGAGTCAAAGACCTCCTAAGTGAAGAGGCAATTGGTGGAAGGTAGGGATATGCAATCTATCCCCCACTATTCAGTGTGTCATCTGTTTTGCTCACACCACTGTGTTGATGCATTGCAGATACAAACCCAAGATCTTGTACAATTGTACAGTTGAGTCAGTTTTAAATGTGTAGAGGGGTTCCCACTTTCTGAACCCACACATTCTTGTCTTGAGCTCTCCCAGGCCAGGGATAAGAGCTGTGAGGTCTCATCCTCACTTCATCCCTTCATCTGCTTCACCTTAGCCCCTCAATGGCAAGGTTAAGAGCAACATTCACCCAGTTCCAGAGGTTTGTTTGTTGAGGTTGATATGACCCCTTGACTAAAACCTAACCCTTGTTTGAGCCGCTTGTTTGTGTATAGCGTGTGCTATCCGTGCTTGTAGGATTGTTTGACTTGCTTCCTGTGCAAGATAGGATTGTTTGACTTGCTTCCTGTGCAAGTTAGGATTAGTTTAGACTTGCTTCCTGTGCAAGTTAGGTTTTGCTTGGCTTGCTTCCTGTGCAAGTTAAATATGTGTGGCTTGCTTCCTGTGTGAGCCATGCTTAGGATAGGTTGGCCCTTGTGCCATTTAGCTAGAAACCTTAACTTAGGGATGATTTGCATGATAACATCTAGGCTCGAGTCGTAGTCTCCCTAGTTGTGTCTCCCTCTGTTATCTGGTTAGGCTAGTCCTTTTTCCCTGCGTAGGGGAACTACGTCGCCCTGATCCTCATACCAGATGAGGTACGTAGGCAGGAGATGAGCTGATCTCTCCGGGCGCCCTTTTTCTTTTTTGTGTGTGTTGTTTGACAGTTGCTAGGCTCGAGTGCCTGACTCCTTAGCAATTTGTTGTCTGTTTGTTTGAGTGTGTGCTTGACAGTTATAGGCTCGAGTCCCCGACTCCCTATTAACTTGTTATGTTGTTGTGTGCTTGGAAGCTGATGTAAGTCCATCGAATGGCATTCGGGTTCCAGTGTGGGTGTGTTTTGGTTCGGATGCTGATGTAAGTCCAGTGATTGGCATTCGGGCTCCACGTTTGCCTTTGCCTTTGTTTGTTTGTGTGCGTGTCAGTTGAGCTACGAATGCTCTGATTCTTCTCTCGTCCGAGAAGATACGTATGCATAGGATGCGATATCCTAGCGAGCATGTGTCGTTTCCCCAGTCCGAACTACTTCGACTCTGATGCCTATGCTTGATAGACTAAGTAGGCCCAGGATGCGATATCCTGCCGAGTCAGTCTTGTCTGTTTTCTTGTGTCTCTTTCAGCCCGTGTAGATGTGTGTTTGAGCAGTGTTTTAGCAACCAATATTCCTTCCTTTTGTGCGTGGAACCCGTAGAGTACTACGGATGCGTAGGGGTGCTAATACCTTCCCTTCGCATAACCGACTCCCGAACCCATTCTCTTTGGTCGCGAGACCATGTCTTTTCCCAGGTTTACTTCGAGCGTTTCCTTTCCCTCTTTTGGGATAAATAACGCACGGTGGCGGCTCTGTTGTTTCTTTTTTTCCGCCGGTTTTTCGCGCGATGCGACAGCTGGCGACTCTGCTGGGGATTTCTAGCTAAGTTGACCTATGCTGGTCCATCTTCCCTGAGCGAGTCTCTCCTAGCGCTCTCTAGGTTAGGGTTTTGGTTGCTTTGTGCTGTTTTTTTTATTATTGCATTCATTGTATATATGTGCATTTATTGCTTGCATTTATTATTTGCATTAATGTTTGCAATTCATTCATATTCATCTGTTGTGCTGTCTGTGTTTCTCTGTTTGGGGGTGGGAGTTACTTGAGGTAAAAGGCCCAATACCCAGGCTATGAGTGAAATCTAGGAAACCTAGGAATAGAGTGATTCATGGGAAGCGGGTGGTATGGCGCCACTTAGCGGAACATTGATATCACGAGCAGTTCAGACCCTGGTGGGATATTATCGGTGCATACATCGGGTGTGCACAGGATGATATTCTGCGAAAGGTTATTTATGCTGCGTTTCTCTCGACCTTACCCTGGCCTAGACGACACCCGTGAGTGGGGAGGGTTTGATCATTACAGGTACAGTTGCTGATTGGTTGGTGATGTGTTGGTGACTCTTGGTACTGATGGTGACTATGAATTCTGGGACGCCAGAGTTCTGTCCGTGGTTTATCAGCGGGTTCCGTTTATTTCGGATCCCCGGGCTGAGTTGAGAGTACTTGTTCAGAGGATCCGTTTGTCACCCGTTCAGTGGTCGTTCCTGTGAAGATAGTGATATAATCTCCGGTTCCGTTCATTTCGGAACCCCCCAAGTTGGATTTATGGTGACTTGATCCCACAGATATAACTGGTTCAGAGAAGCAGAGGGTCTACAGTTGACTTGGTGGCACAAGGGCTTGCATTCATGCATTTGCATCATATCATCTCGCATTCATCTGCATTCAACTCATGTCTGTCCGTACTCAGGGTCCATTATTTTTTTAACTAAGACTCAGGTTGAGAGACATCCAGATGGCAAAATGTTGTTGATTAAATTTTATCTGTCTCAATGAAACCAGAAAAACAAAAAGAGAGAGAACTGAATATTCCTAGTACAGACAGACATTGCATGTGTGAGTCATACTAACCCATTTGCTGTTTTGTAGGTTCCAGTAATTCAACCGGTGTGCATAGCTTGTCTGTTCAGATAACCTGCTGGGGTCAACAAATCCAAGCTGATGGATCTTCTCAACGCCAATATCTTTGAACTGAAAGGGATGATGAGGGACTTGTTCAGTGTTGTGCAAGGGCTTGCCTTGGGACAGAAGGCCATGTCTGAAAGATTGGAAAGGATCGAGAAATGGCTGATAGTGGAGAAAGTCCAGGGGAAGGCTCCGTCCTCCGAAGTGAACAAACCTTCTGGTACTGTAGCAGAGAAACCCTCCGACAGTGGTCCATTCAAGAAGAAGGTTGAGCCAGTCGGTGTGCCCGCAAAGAAAGAACGTAGCAAAGATCGTTATCATCCTTACGCTGCCACCATATCCACTCCTGTCAGCAAATCACCTGTTCAACAGCAACAACTGCCACCTCAACAGAAGACACCAGGAGCTAAGAGCCAGGTGAAGAAGAAGAATGAGGATCGTCAGTTTGAGGAACCACCCGTGACTTACGCCCATCTGTTCCAAAGGTTGATGGATCTTGCTTTAGTTCGGCCGAGGATTTTGATTCATATAGAACAGCAGCGGAGGCCTGCCAACTATGATGAGAGCGCCAAGTGCGAGTTTCACTCTGGGGCACCCGGACACAGCATTGAAGGTTGCAGAGCTTTTAAGCATATCGTCCAAGATCTGGTGGACGCCAAGGCTATTAGCTTGGCCCAGATAATGAATGAGGATGTCGACCCCGCACTCAGGCAGAGACCAGCAAAAGTCAAGATGGTGAAGAAGGCCAAGAAAGGAGTAGAAATGATTGAAGAGGGTCAGCTAAAAGGTCCAAAGGCTATGTTTCCAAAACTTCTGCTACAGGATGGAGCCTTACCTGCTGCTGATAATGCTTATGCCGCCGTCACTACAGAAGAGTGCGTATTGATGAAAGACACGACCCAAAAGATGAAGAAAGTAGAAATAGACGGTGTAAGATGCAAAGCACCCAGTCTGACAGTTGAAACCAGCCAGGTAGAGAATGCCCTTGCTGCTGAGAAAAAGAAGAAGCTGTCCATTTCTTCTTATAAACAAGCTCTGGAGGTGGTGAAGAACCAAGAGGCCCAAGGCTGGGGGAATATCATTGACATCGTGGCAAAAGCAGACATGTTTGGGGTCGGTTATCAACCGGGTCAAGAGTCGTCTAGACCAAATAGAGGATGTCGCCCACCATACATCTTCGTCAGTGCAGGGATGTTGGATCCTGGTCATGCCCGTTCAGTGGTTGAAGATGTTGACAGCGACCGCGAGCTTGAGGCGTGGATAAAGTCGTGCGTGCCAGGAAACTGGAAGGACTCCAAAAGCATCACTGTCGCTCATTCTGAAGAGTAGTATTTCTGTTTTTCAATTTTTGTTTGCATGAAAGCCATACGTTTTGCCCGAAACGTAATGGTCCATTGTAAGGGCCATCTCATGTGTTTCATTATGCAACATTTTGCATCAGTAATGAATGGATGTTTTTGTAGTTAAAAACGGTGTTCCCTGCTTTTCATTTAATTTTGCAATTTAAAAAAGAAAAAAAACAAATAAAATGGCAACGTTTTTTCATTCTCTTTCCTTTTGATTTTGTCTCATTCCAAAGTGATTACCCTCCTGGTCTCACCGATAACGATTTGGTTACACCTCTGTATGACTTCGACAATTCGACCTATCATGCCAGAGGAAAAAGGCGAAGAAGATTGTGATTTGCTGGAATTAGCCAGGTCATTGAAACAAGAGGAGAAGGTGATTCAACCGCACAAGGAGCGATTCAAGATTGTTACTCCAAGCTCCGCCGAGGTTAGAAAGCAAAAGCTGAGGCCGACAAAGGATGAGAAAGAGAGAAGGTGTGAATAGACTATCAAGATGCGATCAGAGCTAATCAGAAAGATGCATTCCCGGTACATCACAATGAGGTATTGGTTGATTATATGGCTCAGGTCTCAGTGTTTATCTTCATGGATGGCTTCTTGGCCAAGACCAGATTGAATTGTTTCCAGATGATATGAAGTAAACCAGGTCCATCACACAAGGAGCACCTTCTTGTTCTAAGTTGATGTCGTTCCGTCACATGAGGCCGGTGCCACGTATCAGAGGTCTACGGTGATTTTGTTTCATGATATGATTCATCGTGAAAGCAAAAGCCATGTTGATGACATGATGGCAAAGTCCCAAGCAGAACAGGGGCATCCGGTAGACTTGGGGCAAGTTGTTTGACCGTTTTAGATAACTCATACTGTTGAGTCTGAAGCAGTGCACTTATGGAGTGTTGTCCATCAAGCTACCGAGGCTTGTTGTGAGCGAATCAGAGGAATCGAGGTCAATCCTGCTAAAAAAAAAAAAAAAAAAAAAAAAAAAAAAAAAAAATAAATTGCAGGAACCTCTGATTTTGATACCTCAGTGAAAGAGATAACTGTTAATCCGGTACTTGATAACCCTCGAGGGGTCTACGAGGTGCGTATTGAGTCAGCATGACTAAGTCTTGTCGAAAAGAGTATGCAATTTACCTAAGCAAAAAGTTTATCGACTGTGAAACCATACACCCGCTGTTCGAAAAACTTGATGTACTTTGGCATAGGCTGCTCGCCGACTGAGACAGTGTATGCTGATTCATACCACTTTGTAGATGTCCAAAATGGATCTGATCAGATATGTGTTTGAGAAGCTAGTAGCAACCCATGGAAAGGTTATCAACCAAGGAAGTTTGAGGTCCCTGATGAGGACATCTCGAGGTACTCAAATCGAAAGATTGAGAGTGACCGATCCCGGAGGAGGGGCCTGGCCCTGAATCTGAACGGACTCCGATGTCTGATGGGGAAGTAAAGTGAATGAGGTAGTGCTCCCCGAATCACAGTTGGTCGCACCAACAATGGTGGCTGAACATAAAGTCTGTATCCTGGATATCGAACCTAGGGATGTGCATCTACCTGGGACGGTGTCTTCCTCACGGATGTATGAGAAACCAGAGAAGACTGAATGGATAAAGACTTGGAATGACGTGTTAAGTCCAATTGAGGAAAAAGCGTTGACAGTTACTTGTCATGGGGCGTTGTACCCAGTGAACGAAGCATGTTGTTAACCAAGAAGTGTGACCTCGAGCGTACCACGTGGAAGAATTGGTTGAAAAGGATCCTTCCTCCTCAAGACGATTGTGGCACAAATGGACAAACAGTTATGAATGTCCATTTGTGGTCAAGAAGGCTTCCCCTGACAGAACCTTGTTGTTTATGACCACGGATGACGACGATTTTCCATTCCCTGTGAATGCGGACGCAGTTAGAAAATACTTCGTGAAAGAAACCCGCTGGACAAAAAGAATAAAGAGTCCAGGCAAAAAAGGGGCATCCCGGCGAACCAAGAAAAAGAGAAAGGTTCGGGCAAAAGTTAGGGATAAAAATAAAAGAAAAGAACTGTACACCCGGCAAGTTGAAAACCCGCAAGGGCGACTTGGGCAAAAAAGGGTATCCCGGTGGACTGAAACCCGAAAGGGCGGTCCAGGCAAAAGAGGGAATGAAACGAACAACTGCGTCCAGCATGATCGTTTGTGCTCTTGATGACTTGGATAATCTCCGACAGAGACCGATCGGAAGCGTCTCGTTCAGAAGACAGAAGGTGCGGAAAGTCCTGAGGACATATGAGGTGTAACTAAGTTGGAACCCGATGAGATCACGGTTTCACGTTGCCATTAGGATAGATTTTTTCCTTTTGTGTGCAATCACCTCTTTCCAGGGTTTGCTTCCTGTGTGTTGCTCAATTGTGAGCCATCTTTTATTCCAGTCAAATAAAGCGTGTGTTCGGTCAAATAAATTTTGTTTTTTGTGTCATTACTGTTTTGATTACGAAAACATCTGTTCATTTTGATAAGAATATTTGCCTTTTTGAAACATAGAGGTCCCTTCTGATGCATGCTTGTGAGATTGAAATCTGGAAATCTTACTTGGAAGTCTGAGTGACCTAAGTGTTGGAATATCAGAACACCAGGGGCATACCTGGGGCACGTTTTTATCTGACGATCTCTTGTGCAGGTGATGTTAGACATCTTCATTCACTTGCCAAGTTGTAACATAAACCCTTTTGACCAAGAGATCCCCTCAGAGTCCAACCAGGGACAAGGGATAGATGAACCGTGAGAAGACGGTGAAGGATTACGACAATGATCCTGGAAAGTTAATCAAGAAGACTCTTCAAAGTCTGATGATTGGAAAGTATGTATGAATCCCAAGAGTTCAACCTCCGTGGAGTACGGACGAGATTTGGAATACAAGATGATGGAGCAGAAAAGTCCACAAGAGTCTGGGAGTTCTTAAGAGTGGAAAGTCAACACTATGGGTGGATGATGGATACTAGTGTTCGACGAGGCGACCGACATCCCTGTCAAACAAGCTGTATCTCCCCAGAGGATTGAGAGTGTGATCTCCCTGACAGATTCGAGATCGTTGTCTCCTCAGCAAGCCTGAAGGTTATCACGTCCCCAGCCCAAGTCAGTATTGAAGCTATCAGAGTTATTTCCCCTACAGAGATGCCTGTAGACAGTACCTTCTTTCCCCAGCAGATCTGAGGATTGTTTATCCTCAGCAGGCTTATGCTTGCAAATTTCCCCAGTTGAGAATCCCCGCTGAGCGCCTGGTAGTTATTCTCCCCGGGATTCCCCTAGTGGAGTTTATCAGTAGACTGTTGGTGTGTCCCCCAAATTGGTTTTGTGATGCTATCATCTCCAGTGTGGCCGTGAGTGCTTATCCCAAGCAGGTTTGTGGGAATTCATCTCCAGTATGATATGACGTGCTATCATCCTCGACAGAGTTGTTACTCTCACCACTATGGTTGTTCTCTCCACTAGGATTGTTCTCCTCAGCAGAATGGTGTGGTTTTCCTCAGCAAGTTCCCCGAGTGGAGCGGGTCTCATGAAATACATCTCCAGCAGTGATTCTCCTACATATGGATTGGTTGGGTCGTCCCTAATGAAGTAGCATTTATTTCTCCAGCAGAGTTCATCCTACCAGTGGATTGGACGGGTTTCTGTAATAGACTGATATCTGTATCCCCGGCGGAGTTGTGACTGTTTTCCAAGTCTGAAGTTGTCTTCACAGCGGAGGTTGTGTTGATGGTTTTTCCCCAGCAAGGTTTGTCTTTCCCCATGAAGAATGGAAGTTGACTTGGTTATAGGATCCCCAGCACAGTTCCCAGAGTTCCCCGGTGTTGTCTCTGAAGGAGACGTGTGTTTATGCATTCAGCATTTAGATAAGCATAGCATATCGCATCATTAGTGCATAGCATTTCCATGATCATGGGGCATTGTGTAAAACAAAAAAACTCATGCATCAACATAGCAAGCATATTCATTAGCCCTAGGCCGTGGCGACCAGCCGAGGTTGGGTTGTTGGAAAGAGTTTAGCATTGCGCCATTGGATCGGCTTCAGAATCGGGTTCATCAGCATGGTTGAGAGGTTGGTGTTTTCCCAACAAGTGATTCCTCGGTCGAGTGGGTATCCCCATCAGTGTTACTCCCAATTGTTAGTGTCTTGCCAGCTTGGGTCTTTTTCCTTAAGCAAATATGGGTGTGTCTGATCTCTCCATGTAGAGTCTACCCCTTAAGCAGAAAGTGCCAATCTTTTCCTGCCATTTCCCCACTGAGATACATCCTCGTGGATGACGGTTGCTTCCGTTCCCTCCCTAATGGGATGGGTTTTCCCAATTGAGTTCTTTCCTCATTAGGATGAGTCTTGATTCAGTCTGCCTTTTTGGATCAATCCTAAATTGGCTTCTTGTTGACTATCTCTTGTGCTGCCCTGGGGCATAAATGAATAGTCGCTCACTAACCGGCACTCATTCATTTCATCCTCAGCAGAGCTTGTTGTTGGCCTCTACCACCAAACCGGTAGTTGTAAGTCCTATCTTTGTGGTTTTCTACCCACTAGCTGGTAGTTGTAAAATCCCACTTTCATCCCCTTGTTGGAGTTGACCGTTCGTGCTCATCCTATGGATGACTGGTTACTTTTCCGTGGTTTTGTGCCTACTAACCGGTAGATGTAATCCCCTCTTTGCAGTTATCAGTATCCGGTTTGCGGTGTTGATGGTCTTGTCCCCTTTGGATGCTTGCTTTGATCAAGCAGTATTTTCCCCATTGGGTCCTCACTTTCTTTTTGGATACTTGCTCCAAGTTAGCAACTTTATCCTCTTTTGATTGGTCATCTTTTGCATACCTAGTCTGGTACCCAGATGCCTTTCTTTTCGGTCGATTGTTCATTTAGCAACCTACAACCCGGTTATGGATAATCTTCCATGCGAGTGTATTATCTACGTTTTGACGGCTATAGATAATATGTACTTATGACTTCCCGGTATTCAGACCGAAGGAGTTTCCGACGATCAGGTCGATGTACTCATGGCACAAGGCCAATTTTCCGGTATTCAGACCGAAGAAGTTTTCTCCTCTCCGTTGGTGACAATAAACGTCGAGTTTTTCCTAGTTATCCGATGATGTCTAGTTGTACCCCTCTCCATGCAGAGTTACCTCTCCGTTGGTGACAATAAACGTCGAGTTTTTCCTAGTTATCCGATGATGTCTAGTTGTACCCCTCTCCATGCAGAGTTACCTCTCCGTTGGTTTCGATAAACGTCGAGTTTTTCCTAGTTATCCGATGATGTCTAGTTGTACCCCTCTCCATGCAGAGTTACCTCTCCGTTGGTTTCGATAAACGTCGAGTTTTTCTTAGTTATCCGATGATGTCTAGTTGTACCCCTCTCCATGCAGAGTTACCTCTCCGTTGGTTTCGATAAACGTCGAGTTTTTCCTAGTTATCCGATGATGTCTAGTTGTACCCCTCTCCATGCAGAGTTACCTCTCCGTTGGTTTCGATAAACGACGAGTTTTTCCCAGTCGTCCGTTGCCGTCTGGTTGTGTTTCTCTCATTCCCATTCATCTGTAAATGTCTGGTCGATCTTTTTGGTGTCTGTAAACATCATCTTTCGATGTCTGTAAACGTCGAGTCTTCCCATTCATCAGTAAATGTCTGGTCGATCTTTTTGGTGTCTGTAAACATCATCTTTCGATGTCTGTAAACGTCGAGTATTCCCATTCATCTGTAAATGTCTGGTCGATCCTTTTGGTGTCTGTAAACATCATCTTCCGATGTCTGTAAACGTCGAGTTTTCTCCCATTCATCCGTTGATGTCTGGTCGAGTCTCCCCAGTCATTCATTAATGTCTGGTTACCTCTCCGTTGGTTTCGATAAACGTCGAGTTTTTCCTGGTCGTCCCCAGTTGGTTACCTCTCCGTTGGTCTTGGTAAACGTTGAGTTTTTCCCATTTCGTCCGTTGACGTATGGTTGTATCCCTTCCATTCATTCATTAATGTTTGGTTACCTCTCCGTTGGTCTTGGTAAACGTCGAGTTTTTCCTAGTTGTCCGTTGGCATCTAGTTGTGATTTCTTCCCCCCATTCATCGTCGTTGCGATGTCTGGATGTGGCTGTACCCTTTGAAAACAAACCAAAAAAAAAAAACAAATATATACCCAGCAATAAATCAAATCCCAGTGGACGTTCCCATTGGTGGATCCCTGTGTTGTGCAAATTCTACGGTTCTTGGTATTCAATCCCTGTTTACCCTGAAAGTCTGACAGCCGTTGCTCTCATCCATTCGGGTTCCCAGCTGATTGAATAGGGGCAGTTGTAGCACCTCAAATTTGCACCTATCATTATGCATACATTTTCATATTAGGTCATAGCATATCATGATCCATTGCATATCAATTGCCTTGTCCCTCAGTTGCCTCAAGAGCAAGCAATCAAGAATTAGGTCAAACTAATCTCCTGATCAGTCAACCAAGCAAGCGAAGGAATTTCTCATGGAATCAAGGCCTTGGGGTTTGTCCAACAAGTTCACATGGCTTGGAGGTCTATTTGAAGTGTTTCGTACAAGGGTTGAAGACTCAGAGGTCAGCAGTTCATGCCCAGACAGTCAAAAACCCTAAAAAAGTCAACTGTCAGTCAAAGCAGTGGATGGTGGTCATTCTTGTGGAATTTGGGGCACCATGGTCAATAATCAAGAGTTCATACAACTTGGGACATCATTTGAAGTCAAGTTCTCAAGGAATTAGGGTTTTGAAGTCATCAGTCAATGCATAATCAGGCAGAAACCCTAAAAGTCAACTGTTGGTCAACTGTCCATTTAATCAGTGATTGGATGATTGGATTTGGTTTGTGAGAGTTCATTCATGGCCAAATAGTCATCATATATCATGCCAAACACCATCATGGAAGAATTTGAAGCCAGATCATAAATTTCCCAAAATGGAAACTGGGCCTGTAACTGAAACTTACCAAAAATGGAAAGTTTTGATCCTCAAACTTACATCATGATACAAGCCTCAAATGAATTTTTGCCCAACATGAAAGTTGAAGATCTTGTTCTCCCATTTCCAAAAAGTCCTAGAACTCTCAATTCCCATGTGTGGTTGGCAAGTTATGATCGAATCGATTTCAGAAAATCTTGAACTTCAAAGGGCCATATCTCCCAAACCGTTTGGCCAATTTTGGTGGGGTTTTTTCCTACAAGTCACATTTGATCCCCTCTTTCCAAAAATATAAATTTCATGAGCCAAAACTTCACCAATCAAAATGGCATATTTTGACCTTTTTCATTTAAATGTAAGTTTGACCAAGAGTTGACTTTTTACCTCAAACATTTTTTCAGCATTTGGCCAATTGGGACAGCTCATAAATATCATTTTAAGTGTGTTTGCAAAGTCAAATTATGCAGCACATGTGAATCTATACTTGGTTACTTGAATTGTAAGAAAGGTACAAATGCACCATGCTTGTCCTTGCTTTCCACAACCATGCCTTGGTACTTTCAAACAGCAATTATGCAGCAAGTTTTCTGCCATAGTAAGCCTCATTTTGCAGCAAAAAACCAGTAGTACAAGGGGCCATTCCTTGTTTGTTTGAAATTTTGGAAAAGGTACCTTGCAGCCATTCCACAACATACCCCCTCATCATATTTTCAGCAGATTGAGGACAATAGCAGGCACAAAAGCCAACCTAACATAGCCTAAAAAACAAACAGAACTGATTTTTTTTGCACAGGCAAAAAATCACACCTTGCTCTTGCAGTTACCAAAAATCTGTCCTTGCCTTGCTTCATAACATGACTTCCTTACCATGTGTTGTAAAAAGGAGATGAAACCTAGCAGACCCCAAAAAAAAAAAAGAGGTCAACTGATGCAAAAACGGATTGGCTTGGCATTGGTCAAGATGGCAAGTGCTGTTTGAAAGTTACAATAGCAGCTTCTAACAGCAGAATTGGAAGAGAAAAACTGCCAAAGTTCATGACCACAAAAAGCAGCATACAACAGCTCTTCATTTTTCTGATGGTGATTCTCAAACTTGTACACACCCTTGGCCTTGCCTCAAAACCAGCATAACAGAACCAACAGTCCTGCCAATCTCTTTTTTTTTTGTCAAACCAAACCTTGCCAAAACCTGCTACAACAAAAAGAATACAACCTTTGGCCTGTCACAACAACCTAGCAGCAGTCCACCATCCTGTTTTCTGTCATGAAACAGCAATAGATCCATCACTGCCTTGCCAACCTACACAACCATCAAATTTCATTCACTCCAAAAACCTCATTCTTTACATTTGCCATTTGCTAGCAAACAAAACTCACAAAGAACCAAACTTGAGCCTTGCCTTGTGTGTTAAAACCTTGCCTTGCCAACAAGCTTGCTAGCAGCAAGCCAACCATTCACCTTGCCTTGGCCATTCCTCAAAATTTGTTAACTTCCCTAGCCTTGCCTAGCATTCCCTTTCCTGTCATAACAAACCACAAAACCCTTGGCATTTTTCTGTCACAACACTGCAGCAGGCAAAACAAAACCTTGGCAATTGTTAAAAATCAAAACCCTGCTACAGCAGCCACAAAAACCACAAGACCAACAAACTTTCCTTTTCTCTAAAGAAAAACACTTCATTCTTGGCCAAGATTCATCTGTCCAAACTCTGCAGCAAACACCCTTGGCACTGCATCCTCAAGACCTTACAAGCACAACAAACTAACCTAGCCATGAAAAACCAGTCAAGAACCTCACCCTGCCATCCTGCATCTTAAAAGCCTTAAAAAACACTAAACCTAACTTGCCCTTGGCCACTTTGCATTGTCTGTCCAAGTTCCTAAATAATTCAAACCTGGCCATTACCACAAACAAACCTTCACTCACTTTCCAACATGATCTTTGCTTGCTATTGGCTTTGGATTTTCTCTGTCAAGAAAGCATCCAAGTGACAACCCTTGTTTTGCATCACGATTGCCTTGCCACAACCAGCATAACATGACCTAACCAACATAACCCTGCAGCATCAAAAGTCAATATCCTGCAGACAAACCCTTGCAACTTGCCCTCTCACACTCATTCCAACTCACTCTCAGTGTGCATCTCACTTCTGCTGTCCAAAACCAACAAAACCTAACCAACTTCCTCTAATCTCTAAAACCACCTAACTGCATTTTGGCCATGTTTCAAAAGCTTGCTAGCAGCACAGCATAAACCTTTCATCACTCATCCTAAAACAAAATCACTTGGCCACTTTACACTTTTCCTGTCATCAAAACCAGGACAGTAGCAGCAAGAGCATCACACAAAAATCATTTTTGGCCTAGGCAAGTTGAGAGGGCATTCTCATTTTTGAAAACCACTGTGCTTGGCATTTCTATTGCAGCCACACAAAGCACATTGCTACAAAGGGATAAAACCTAGCCATTTGCCTTTCCACTATCATCTTCATCATATTACACCAACCAAGCCAGAAAATTTCATTGATACACATACACATCCTTGGCCTTTTCTTCCAAAAAACTGCTAACAAACCAATAGAACAAGCTCACCATTGCAAAAATTCACTTTCTACTCCAAAATCCAAATTTTCAAAAATCATATTTTCCCCAAGTCCCTTGCAAACCATCCATTCAAACACCTTCCATATAACAAGTAGAAGCTATTGTAGGCAGAAAATCACATCTGTAATCATCAAATTATCATATCCAAATCTCACGTTTTCACACTTGCAACTTGAATTGGCTAGAACAGTTGAGGAGGTTTTAAGGCAAACTCTCAATGGCATTACATTCCTGGAGCATCAAAGGAGCTAAAGGGATCATCTAGCATCATTAAAAGCACCTCCAACATCACATTCAACATTGCCCTGTTCAGGTTAGCAACTTGCTTACGAAATGCTTGATAGAATGGTTTTCATGACTTAATGTGTGAATGAGAAATGCTATATTCAACCCCCTGAACATGATTGAATGCCTATTTGTATCCAATTTTGCTTGTGTGTGGTTTTGAGTTTTGCTGCTAGGGAGTTAGGGTTTCTATGTTCACCACGATGTATCTTTGTGTACAGTGCACCATTTTGAATTTCGTGACCATGGTTGTTTTAAGCACATGAAATAGATGAACATTGGTTTTTATTTCATTTGATTTCGTTCACTATAGAGGAAGGTATATGTTGCTAAAGTTTGAAAAAACATATTTGATTTTGGGGATGAAGATGGTGCCAGGGCGCGCGCATTTTAGATTTTAAATTATTGCTTTGTTTATTTTGACTTGGAAGCAAGCTTGTGTCACCAAGTGACTCACAGCCCAGTGGTGGGCGCGCTGAGTTGAAATGCCAAGGGGAGGGGTTCGAATCCCATCTTCCCCATTTGTGTTTTTCCTTTTAAGAAAAAGGCATTTTTTTTAATGTTTTCTTTTAAAACTTCCATTTTTGATTTTCATCTTTGGATTTTTATTTTATTTAACATGGAATAAATATGTGAACATGAAAATGCCAAAAAACATGAATGTTTGACTTTGTTGACTTTTTAGACCATTTTGTGAATTTATCCCGATTTTATGAGTTCTGTTGATTAAATGTCATCTTGTGCGTTTCATGTGTTTATTTTGATCTTTCAGACCTGGGATTTTTGTGTGAAACCAACTTAGGGTAGGAACATGTCCCCTTAGACACTTAGGGCAATTTTTTTCACACAATGCTCGATTTAATTTTGACAAAGTCCCGATTAAATGTTTTTTTTGACCTCCTAAACTTGCCCAAATGGGATGAAATTTGACATGCTTACCATGCTATGTGTTAGGTTTGATCATGATTTATTTGATGATTTTTGGAAAATGTTTAGATTGCTTTTGAGATAAGTCTTGCTGTTGACTTCTATGAGCTTCTGTTTGCCATGCTTTGACCTAAATGGCTCATGAAATGATGATAGTGATTGATATGGATGTGAACCCAATTGGTTGTGTTTCTTGAATGTTTAAACTTGACTTTGATACTTAACCCTTGCTGTTTTGACTTTCTCATTCACTTTTGACCCTAGGCTTGCCCTAGTGGTCCTGTTACTCACCTTTGAGTTTGTGATTTCAGGTTGACCATCAAATGGCCATTGTGACCAATTCTTTTTGATTGAGCTTGCTCAAATATCATTGTCTAACCTTATTTGTTTTGTAGGTGGCTTGGCTCACATGCCTTAAGCCTTGTGCCTTGCATATCCCTGTGCCTCCAATTAACTGTGGTCGTCTGTTTCTGTTTGTTTTGTTTGAAGTTGCATACTAACATCTGCTTGACTGTTTCAGGTGCTTTAGTTGCTTGGTTCCTTGTGAACTTTTTGCTTTGCTTTGCTTGTATAAGCAATTTGCATTGAGGTATGTCTCTTTTACTTCATGTAGTCTGGAAGACCTGGCCTGTTACTTGGCCAGGCAACTGTCTGAAGTCCTCCTTAAGAGGCAATGTTTGTGACTGTTTAACTTTGTCCTTGCATAGAGTCAAAGACCTCCTAAGTGAAGAGGCAATTGGTGGAAGGTAGGGATATGCAATCTATCCCCCACTATTCAGTGTGTCATCTGTTTTGCTCACACCACTGTGTTGATGCATTGCAGATACAAACCCAAGATCTTGTACAATTGTACAGTTGAGTCAGTTTTAAATGTGTAGAGGGGTTCCCACTTTCTGAACCCACACATTCTTGTCTTGAGCTCTCCCAGGCCAGGGATAAGAGCTGTGAGGTCTCATCCTCACTTCATCCCTTCATCTGCTTCACCTTAGCCCCTCAATGGCAAGGTTAAGAGCAACATTCACCCAGTTCCAGAGGTTTGTTTGTTGAGGTTGATATGACCCCTTGACTAAAACCTAACCCTTGTTTGAGCCGCTTGTTTGTGTATAGCGTGTGCTATCCGTGCTTGTAGGATTGTTTGACTTGCTTCCTGTGCAAGATAGGATTGTTTGACTTGCTTCCTGTGCAAGTTAGGATTAGTTTAGACTTGCTTCCTGTGCAAGTTAGGTTTTGCTTGGCTTGCTTCCTGTGCAAGTTAAATATGTGTGGCTTGCTTCCTGTGTGAGCCATGCTTAGGATAGGTTGGCCCTTGTGCCATTTAGCTAGAAACCTTAACTTAGGGATGATTTGCATGATAACATCTAGGCTCGAGTCGTAGTCTCCCTAGTTGTGTCTCCCTCTGTTATCTGGTTAGGCTAGTCCTTTTTCCCTGCGTAGGGGAACTACGTCGCCCTGATCCTCATACCAGATGAGGTACGTAGGCAGGAGATGAGCTGATCTCTCCGGGCGCCCTTTTTCTTTTTTGTGTGTGTTGTTTGACAGTTGCTAGGCTCGAGTGCCTGACTCCTTAGCAATTTGTTGTCTGTTTGTTTGAGTGTGTGCTTGACAGTTATAGGCTCGAGTCCCCGACTCCCTATTAACTTGTTATGTTGTTGTGTGCTTGGAAGCTGATGTAAGTCCATCGAATGGCATTCGGGTTCCAGTGTGGGTGTGTTTTGGTTCGGATGCTGATGTAAGTCCAGTGATTGGCATTCGGGCTCCACGTTTGCCTTTGCCTTTGTTTGTTTGTGTGCGTGTCAGTTGAGCTACGAATGCTCTGATTCTTCTCTCGTCCGAGAAGATACGTATGCATAGGATGCGATATCCTAGCGAGCATGTGTCGTTTCCCCAGTCCGAACTACTTCGACTCTGATGCCTATGCTTGATAGACTAAGTAGGCCCAGGATGCGATATCCTGCCGAGTCAGTCTTGTCTGTTTTCTTGTGTCTCTTTCAGCCCGTGTAGATGTGTGTTTGAGCAGTGTTTTAGCAACCAATATTCCTTCCTTTTGTGCGTGGAACCCGTAGAGTACTACGGATGCGTAGGGGTGCTAATACCTTCCCTTCGCATAACCGACTCCCGAACCCATTCTCTTTGGTCGCGAGACCATGTCTTTTCCCAGGTTTACTTCGAGCGTTTCCTTTCCCTCTTTTGGGATAAATAACGCACGGTGGCGGCTCTGTTGTTTCTTTTTTTCCGCCGGTTTTTCGCGCGATGCGACAGGTACGTAGGCAGCGGGTTCATCCGTTCAAACACAAAAATAAATAAAACCCAATAACCTAATAACATGTATATTCTTTTCTCACCATCCCAATCATGTTTGCACAATCTTTATGTCATAACAAATAACAATTTAATACAACAAGTGTGAAAAGGGCTCCCTAGGAGTACCTAGGACGTAGTGGGTGCCTAACACCTTCCCATTGCGTAATTTACCCCTTACCCAGACTCTCTGATCTTTTTATTAGTTTTCTACGTGTAAAACTTCTTAGGCTTTTGTTCGCTTTTTAGCCAGTCCTTTGGATAAATAAAAGTGCGGTGGCGACTCGAAATTTCAATGTATCTCTTAGCTTGTGATTTAATCGATAGATCATATAGCGACGAATACACCGCTACAGTATGGCAGTAGGTCAAGAAAAGCTGAGGGAATTGGTTGGGCAACCGAGGCCTGAGGTGGAGATACTAAATGCTGAGGGAAACCCTGGTAACCCTGGGAACGCCGATAACCCTGTGAACACTGGTAACGCAAATGCTGATGGAAACCTGGGTAATGTTGGCAACACAGGGAATGTTGGAAATGGTATTGGCGGAAGGTACAATGTGAATCAAGGAATTCGGATTAACGGGCACCCCGTTACTGAAGATTATCAGTATGATCAATTTTCTTTGCACGACGAGGCCCTCGAGACCACTTGCCGTATGGATGAGCTTGGTGAGAAGCTCAAATCTTTGGAGTCTCAAAATTACTTAGGCTTTGATGTCACAAATCTTGGTCTGGTTCAGGGATTAAGGATTCCTCACAAGTTCAAACCCCTTACTTTTGAGAAATACAACGGGGCTTCTTGCCCACGCACTCATCTCCAATCTTATTTGGGAAGGTTGGGAGCTCACACGGAAGATGAAAAGTTGTGGATGTACTATTTTGAAGACAGTCTAACTGGAGCTTCTCGTGAATGGTATTCTCATTTGTCTCGTACTACCATCAAGAGCTGGAAAGACTTGGCAAAGGCTTTTGTCAAGCAATATCAATACAACTTGGACATGGCTCCAAATCGGACCTTGTTGCAAGGTATGTCCCAGACCGCCAAGGAAACCTTTAGAGAGTATGCTCAGCGTTGGTGACAGATTGCTGCGTCCGTCCAACCTGTAGCGGTGTATTCGTCGCTATATGATCTATCGATTAAATCATAAGCTATGAGATACGTTGAAAATTTTCGAGTCGCCACCGCACTTTTATTTATCCAAAGGATTGGCTAAAAAGCGAACAAAAGCCTAAGAAGTTTTACACGTAGAAAACTAATAAAAGATCAGAGAGTCTGGGTAAGGGGTAAATTACGCAATGGGAAGGTGTTAGGCACCCATCACGTCCTAGGTACTCCTAGGGAGCCCTTTTCACACTTGTTATGCAAAAATTATTATTTGTTATGACATAAATATTGTGCAAACATGATTGGGATGATGAGAAAAGAATATACAATTTTTATTGGTTATTGGGTTCGAACGGATGAACCCGTTGCCTACGTACCTTCCATCAAAGGTAAGGATCAGAACGCCGTAGTTCGGCTAAAAGATTTCCAAAAAGTTGGTGGATTCAGTTTTAAACACAAGCACTGAGGCTTTTCATTATCAATGGGAGAACACTCGACCAAAAACAACATCCACCATGCGAGGATAGCTTCGACGTACTAGAGGGGTTAGCCCTGTTTGAAGTACGGAAGTCTTACTGTCGACTCACTAAGGATAGGCAAGATTTACATCAACCACAATGATAATTGAAGCCTATGGCTAATGCATGAAAAGATTAATGGACAGAGCCAAAACAAGTGAATGAGTGAAGTTAATTGATTGTGATTATGAAAATGAGGTCAAAGTACGATTAAGATTGATTCAGAAGTATTATGAAAATGAAGTTTTGAAAAAAGTCAAGGACTTGAATCCAGGTTTTTAATTTGAAAACATGAAGAAGTTTGCACAACACTTATGTCAAGTTTGAAAGTAAATGTGTGAAAAGGTTTAGGACATAATGAGGATGAATGGATGAGAACGGGTAGTAAAACTTCTTAGAAGGTTCACTTCTTGAGATCATATAGCAGATGATTCAAGTGTGTCCTTTGGAATAGCAATGGATAATAATAAACAAACAAAGCAAAAGAAAAGCGGATATCGGATGCCAATCAATGGTCTTATACCAATCTCCTAAAACAAAACGGGATGTCAGAAGCCACTCAATGGACTTACACTAATCTCCACAGGCAAAGAAATAAAAGCGGATACCGGATACCAATAGATGGATTTACACCAGTCTCCTAAAACAAAACAGGATATCAGATGCCACTCAATGGTCTTACACTAATCTCCACAGAAGAAAACAAGAAATGAAACAGGGAAGTCAACTGCCAATCTATCTGGACTTAGGTTAACTTCACAGTATGCTCCCAGGAAATCCAATGCCACATTACAGGGACTTACAATGGTTCCTCACATACAAGAACAAAAGCAACAATATGATCATAGGAATGCAAATGCCAACTTACAGGGACTTATAATTGCAACCTCTCATACAAACAGATGATCACAGGAAAGCAGATGCCAACTTACAGGGACTTATAACTGCAACCTCACATACAAATCAAACAGATCACATTATGATCACAGGACAACAGATGCCAACTTACAGGGACTTATAACTGTATCCTCACATACACACAGATAAACAGAAGATATGAGTGACCAATGAGGTCTTACACTCTATCCTTCCATATCACAGGAGCAAATGCCAAAGCAATGGACTTACAATTGTCCTCAATGGGCAAACAACAATGATAGCATCACAAAACAAATGAGATGATCATGCATTAATGGCAATTGATGATGATGATAAATGCATAGCATACAGGCAAACCAGTGCACATGAAGCAAATCAAACAATCAATGAATAACAAACAGCACACTCTATAGCCAAACAATGGGGGGCTCATACAAGAAGGTTAGGCACTGAGGCCAACTGTAATAGGGTAAATGTCGCTCTTAACCTTTCCATTGAGAGGCTAAGGTGAAGCAGATGAAAAGGAGATGAGGGGTGTGCCTCATTGCTTCAATCTCATATCAGAGAGAGCATCAAAGAAAGTGTGGGAGTTCAGAAAGTAGGAACTCTCTCCACATTATTGACTCGATTGGATCTTGGGTATTTATCTCAATGCTTCAACCATGTAATGGGAGCAAAGAGAGGACACACTGAATAGTGGGGGATAGATTGCTTATCCCTACCTTCCACCAATTGCCTTACTTGAAGGACTTTTCCTGCTTAGGACAAATATAAACAAACACAGGCATTGCCTCTTAAGGAGGACTTCAGACAGTTTGCCCGGTCAAATAACAGACCGGGTCTCCAGACTACATGAAGAAGAAGTAATTATACCTCAAAGCAAATGCTAAATAGCAAAGCAAGCAAGCAAGTTCAAAGAACTTAGGCAACTAAAGTACCTGAAAAAGTCAAACTTATTAGCAAACAGTTCAACAGTCAAAATCAAAGGCAAATGGATAAACAAAAGTCAACCACAGAGGGACCAATTGTGCAAGGCACAAAGACTCAAGCATATGAGTCACCTACAAAACAAAGGTTAGCACATGATAAACAATTCAACTCAAACAAATTTGAATGATCCTCAAGGTATTGGTGCTTAACCTGAAACAGACAGCTCAATTGTAAGCTTACAAGACCACTAGGACTAGCCTAGGGTCAAAGATGAAAGAAAAAGTCAAGGCAGCAAGGAAAAAGTCAACCTAAACCAAGTTTAATCATTCAAGAAGCATTCTCAATTGGATTCATAATTAAATCATGCATCAATGTCATTTCATATGCAAAAGGATGCAAAGCATGGCAAGAGAAGCATACAAAAGTCAACAGCAAAGACTTCATTCAAAAGTCAACTCAAGCATTTTCAAAAATCATGAAATAAATCACACTCAATCCTAACATCTAACATGGTATACATGTAAAATTTCAATGCATTTGGATGAGAGGAAGGCAGTCAAGTAAAATCATGAATTCAAATCAAATTCAAGTAAGCATGGTGAAAGTCAACAAGCATGGGTCAACTTCAAAAAATCATATCAATTTGAAAACAGAAGAGAAATGAATGAGATTAACACCAATGCAAAGCTTGAGATGTCTAGTTATCACATATGAAATTTCATGGACATACAATATGATTTGAGAATTTCACAAAGGATTTGGCAAGGCATAGCACAAAAAGTCAACAAATGACCAAGTATGGAAGAAAATTCACAATCAAATGGAAAACAGCATGATTAATTCCAAGAAAATTCATACATCAATTAGACATACAAGGGATCATTCATGCAAAATTTGGGGTCAATTGGATAAGAGGAAGCATGTGAACAAAAATCAGGAAAATGCATGATCATGGCATAGCACCAAATGTAACACATAACTTCAGAAAATCATAACTCTCATTCCACAAATGATAAATGCACAAACTTTATATGGAAATGAAGATCAATGTGTCTAGTTTCACCACAAAAAATTTCAAGCTCATTGGATATAACATGAGAATTTCACAATAAGAATGGCACAATGTATCATTTATGCACACATGTTGAGAAAATAATTATCAATTAAAAACCGACCAATGGAAAATTAATTAAAATTCACAATTAAATTCTAGACACATTCATGAGTATGAGGAAAAAATTTCACAATTTTTGGATGAAATGTGAAGGAGAAATAAATTGTGGAAGTTAAGTGAAATAATTGATGAAGCATGAAACAATAGGCATGGCAAATGGTCAAATAAAGTCAACCGATGGCAGACTTGTAAATATCTCCTCATTAATCAAAACGGTGAGTTTTGGGGGGCGATCAGGAAATGTTCCCATTGGTCCAAATCCAATGGCACAGTGGACACGGCCAAAAGCTCAAAAGTTGGGTTCTAAAACCCTAGGATTTAACAGCATACACCAAGCAATGCAAGCAAACAGCATGAATTTTCAAACAACATGATTCCATGAACAGAAACAACCAGCATCAAACCAACGAGCAGGGCCATGAAATCTTCATTAAGCAACAACAACCAACAAACAGAATATGAAACAAGGTGAATTCTGGACATGGAAGTTTTGCAAGACAGCAGTATGATATCATCATCATAATCATGGTTTATTAACAGCATGGCCAAGGCATTTTCATTCAAACATCTACACAGAACTCGACCAGCATACAACAGCATTGCATTACCAACCAACACAGCATAAGCATACTTCATGAGATTTTCTTGACAAAGTAATTGGTTCAGCAGCACTCATCATATTCAGCCACATCAAACAAAAATGATTCAACCAAAACACACAACATAAGCATGAAAACCTAGGCATATTAAGATAGCAAAATAGCAGCAGGGTTTTATTAGCATGGTATAGCATCATGGTTTATGGTATCATATTCTCATAGCAAGCAATTAACAGCATGGTATTATCAACATCATTTTCATGTTTATGGTTCATCAACATGCCAAATTTCGAGCAAAATACACAATGGTAATGATCACATAGCAAGCAGTCAAAAGCATTAACAATTAATCATGGCAAGGAAGTACTGTCATCATGCAGTAACATCAATCAACAACAAAACAAAACACAATCATAGGAAACTCGGGGCATGGTAGGTTTCACACAGCAGTATATGTGCATCATGCTCATCAAAACAACAGCATGGCAAACTTCATGCACATTTAATCAATATCCAAGCAAGTTCAAACAATCCACATGGCCATACAATCAAGATGCTCATGCAACATGCAGCAATCAACAGCCAATTTAGACATGATTCTGGAAAAAACTGAGCAAAGCTTAAGGTATTAATCATGAACAACAAGTGTTTACTGTCTTCATGCATACATCATCATAAAACAACATTCGGGCAAAAGTTTGAGCAGGACAGGTAGTTTAACAGTAGCCTGTCATCATCTCCCACATTCATCAGTCAATCATCAACATGAACAACAATATTAACAAATAATTGCAGCAGGACATTAATGTTTATCAATCATTATCAACTGAAATTCAGCATGGCAGTACTAATGATCAGCAAATAACAATAACAGCAACAGGGTTTAACATAGTATTGGCTCTCACACAACTAAAACAATAGTAAGCCACTAAGTTCATGTAGGCTCCTGGAAGACTAGGGTTTAAACAGCAACTTGCATAAACTTACCTCATGCCTAAACAACATCACAGAAAACAAAAAAATCACTTAACAGGGTAGGCAGCATCCATTTCATGTTTATGATTCATCAACACAAACACACAATGTCATGGCATAGTGACCATCAAGCAACATCAATCATCAACCAAACAAACATTAACCAACAGCATGGTATGGGTGAGGTTTATGCAGTAAGCAGGTTGACAGCATACAGCAATCAAATGGATTTTAGGCAGTGTTTATAAGGTTCAAAACAGCATAATGTGTTTATCAAAATCATCCTCAATTGAAGTTCCAACCAACAAGCAAACAAACAACAGCAGGGCAATGCATAGCAGTGGTATGTCAAATTCAATAGCAGACCAAACACAATGTAATAGCATAGCCATGAAATCAATCACATAATCACAAGCAATAACATCAGCCAAACTAGTGCATACATAAAGTCATGATTTATGGAAAGGACCAAGGTTTCAACTACAGCAGCATTGGGATTTCACATGGCAACAGCATTCAAACTCATCATTAACTCGACAAACCCATAAACAGCACCAAGAAAACAACATGGCAATAATAATGCTCTTCAATGCAAACATGTTATACACAACAAGACCAAGACACACATGAGAGATTCCTAGGCAAAGTGTTTGGTTTAAATACAACAGCATAGATTCAACATCAATGTGTAACTTGAAATTTCAAAATGTGTAGAAATCCAAATCAAGTAAGCTCATAGCATCAGCACATATCGAACAACAAGAATGCATCATCAAAGTTCATTGAATCTCTTCCAGCAAGGCAAATCGTGCAAAAGTTCATTTGTACACAAAAAGGAAAATTCGGATTTCTCCCACAGGAGACCACCATTTTGAATGAAATAAAATGCATGGAAACTAGCATACAAAGACCTACATAACACATGGCATGGATTGGAGCAAGGAGGTAGTGGAAAACTTACTTGTTTTTGAAGCAAGTTGATAGAACAGTGGTTATTTGATGGTAATTGCCCAAACAGTTGAAGATTCCAGCTCTAAATGATGGATGATGAAGTTGTTTCAGCTCAAGCTTGCTTGGAATTCTTCAAAACTCTATCTGCCATGGCTGGTTCTTTGAAGAAAGCAGAACAAAAGAAATGGTTCCAGCTAGGATTTACTGCTTGAATATGCCTACCAATATTGTCTAGATGATGGAAACATGAAGAAAGCTCGAGGGTTTTGAGAGTCTTGGCAGAAAATCCAAAATCGAGCAAGATGCCAAATGAGAGGAAAAAGTATTTTCTGTTATGTGGCTGCTGCAAAACTTGGTCTCTAGGGTTTATTCTGTCAGCAAAATGCTTTTATATGCCTGTTTTGAGCTGGTTTAAGGGATGCTTAATCCTACTTATGTTAAAACAACCAAAAGCACATTTTGCTAATTGTGGAACAAGTGAATGAGGAGGTGTATTTGTCTGCTCAGATGGGCTCTAAACAGGCTGTCATGGACCACCCAAATGCTGTTTTTGGTTGTACAGAAAATGCTGTACTGGTTTTACTTATGTGAAGCTTCTTGCCAATTTTGTCAATTTTGCATTTTGTCCAAAAATGATGGCATAAGGGTGAAATGATGGTGGTTTAAGACTTTGAGCAAGTTTCAAATAGGATGTGAAACATTTCCCAATTGGCAAAATGATGAAAAAGTCCATAAATCAAAAAGTCAAAGTTTGGTCAAACTTTGATTTTAAATGCAAAAGGTCCAAAAATGCCATTTTGATTGGCAAGGTTTTAGGTTATGAAATTTATATTTTGGAAAGAGGATGAAAAATGTGGTGTGTAGGAAAAAACCCCACCAAATTTGGCCTTATGGTTTGAGAGATATGGCTTGTTGAAGTTCAAAATTTGGTGAAAATGATTTGATCATATCTTGACAACCACACATGGGATTTTGATGTTCTTGGACTTTTTGAAAATGGGAAGACAAGATCTTCAACTTTCATGTTGGGCAAAAATTCATTTGAAGCTTGTATCATGATGTAAGTTTAAGATCAAGAAGTTTCCATTTTTGGCAGTTGAAATTACAGGTCCACTTTCTATTTCTGGAAAATTTCTGATTTCACTTGATTTTCTTCCATGATGAGGTTGAACATGATAGATGAGGCTTATACAAGCATGAATGAACTCCTTCAGATCAATTCTATTCATCAAATCAATGATTAAATCAACTGTTGACCAAGTTTGACTTTTCTAGGGTTTTGGACTGATTGAACTTCTTCTGATGAATTCCAAACCCTAATTCCTTGAGAACTTGACTTCAAATGATGTCCCAAGTTGTATGAACTTTTGATTATTGATCATGGTGCCCAAATTCTGCAAGAATGGCCATCATCCATTGCTTTGACTGACTGTTGACCATCTTTGCCCTAATTTCTGATGATTGCTTTCACTGCAAGCAACAAGATTAGACAGACAATATTTTTGTACTTTTTGGTTAATAAACATATGAAAGCAAAGATATACAAATGCAAAGTATGCTTGGTGATCAAGAAACAAACCCACAAGGCAATCTATCCACTAAGAGGAAAGCAAAGGCATGCAATGATCCTTGAGGTTATGATATGAATGATATGGGCCATGAGGGATCTTAGGGCCCAAAATTGGGGTCTTACAGATGCCCCTATTTAAGGTCATTCTAGCCGGAGAAGTGAAGTTTAGAAATCTTCATATCGACGCGGTAGAATGGACTTAAATAACAGTAATGAGACAAATTTTGGTCCCTAAGAGACCTCATGATGCAGATGTATGCGTGCAAAAGACACAAATTCTGTGGGGAATATGATTCACACAGAAGAAAAGACGATCCATCGAAGTAGTACACTCACCAGGAACAGAGACTCTGACAAGACTTTATGGGGATAATAAAAGAAAAAGAAATGCGTGAACAATACACGACTCCAAACTGGGGAAAAACAAAACTGACATAACGTGAACAAAACACGACTCTGATTAGAAGAATAGAAAACAGACAGGAGAACTCACTGGGGAGTGAAAGACTCACACTGGGGAAGAGAATTCCAAATGGAAAATAAATCCATTGGAGAGACACAAGCTGACTCCTGAGGAGAAGCAAGAAAAAGTTCCACTGAGGGAAATAACAAAGCAAATGAGATGTTACCAAGCATACGGGTAACAAACTCAGGAAAATCTGACTCCACAGGGGGACGAAATCATAATAGGGAGCAGAAAGGAGGGAACACCAAGGATACCGGTTACTGGGTATATAATAGGTGACCGACCAAAGCGTGAATTGGATTTCACTTCCAAAACACTCATCATCCTGAAGAGAGCTAGAAAAGCAAACTTGTTTATAGGATGGACATTTGATTCCACAAGGAAAATGAATCTTACTCTGAGGGGAAAACAATCAAAAGATTGACTCAAGAGTGAACGAGATATAATATCCATTACCGTCAGAACGTGGATAGAATACTCAGATGAGACATATTATTCATAGCCGTCAAAACGTGAATAATATACTCGAAAGGAAAATTATCCTGAACCGGTTACTGGGTTGTTTATAGGATAAAATCCGAAATCGTGAATTGGTGTGTGTTCCAAAACACTCATCACCCTGAAGAAAGCTAGAACAGCAGACTTGTTTATAGGATGGATATTCGATTCTACAAAGAATACGAATCTTACTCGACTGGGGAAGATCAACAAAGGACTCCAACCAAAGAGCGCATGAGATATATTATTCATTACCGGCAGACCGTGAATAATACACTCGCATGGCAAGAAACACCAGGGATACCGGTTACTGGGTATATAATAGGTGATCTACCGAAAACGTGAATTGGTTTTCACTTCCAAAACACTCATCATCCGAAAGGAGGGCTTGAAAAAGCAAATCGACTTACAGGATGGGCATTCGGATCCACAACGGGAAAACGAATCTTACTCAATTGGGGACACAAACCCAAAGAGTGCATGAGATATCATATCCATTACCGGCAGACCGTGGATAAGATACTCGCATGAGATATATTATCTATTACCGTCAGAACGTAGATAATACACTCGCATGGTAAGAAACACCAGGGATACCGGTTACTGGGCATATAATAGGTGATCTACCGAAAACGTGAATTGGATTTCACTTCCAAAACACTCATCATCCAAAACACAAACTGGTTAAAGGATGGCTATTCGATTCTACAAAGAATACGAATCTTGCTCAGTTGGGGAAAATCAACAAAGGATTCCAACTAAAGAGCGCATGAGAAATATTATTCATTACCGGCAGACCGTGAATAATACACTCGAAAGGAAAAGACACCAGAGATACCGGTTACTGGGTATATAATAGGTGACTAACCAAAAAGAGAGAGACAATCGGTACCAAGCATACGGGTAAGCGAAAGACAACTCAAAGGGATAAATTGCAAGCATCCGGCAATTATCCAACAACAAGAATATTCGACTCCACAAAGGGAAATAACGAATCTTACTCGACTGGGGAAACACAAAAGGCTTCGACTGAAGAGTGCATGAGATATATTATTCATTACCGGCAGACCGTGAATAATATACTCGCATGGAAGATTATCCACAACCGGTTACTGGGTTAATAAAGGATAAATCAACCGAACAGAAAGGCATCGGGATACCAGATTAGGTATATAATGATGACCAATCAAAGAAGCAACAGACATTACCAACAAAAGGGTAAATGAAAGGCGAACTGCTGAGGATAAATTGCAAGCATCCGGCAATTATCGACAGAAGACTAGCTGGGGATACATTGATAAATAATCAATGATCCAGGGAACAAATCACGAGCATACGGTGAAAAGACCCACTGGGGATAAAATTGCTAGCATACGGCAATTATCCACAAAAGACTTGCTGAGGATATAAGTGCTGATCTGAGCAACTTACACAAGCAAAGGAAAATCATCATCAAAAATATTGAATGAAGATAACCACAAAAATTAGGGTTTACATCTACCGAATACGGGGTAGAAGACCAACAACTCCGCGTGGGGATAGAACAAATCATAAATCCGCACGGGAAACCAAAAATAGGGTTTATAACAAACCACAAACTGCTGAAGAGCAGGAAAAAAAGAAAAAAAAAAAAAATAGGATTTTACAACTACCGGGTAGTAGGTAGAAAACCAAGAACTCTGGCTGGAGAATAAAAGGTGTATAACCACAAATTCTGTTAAGAAAGCCAGGAAAAGTAGGACTTACAACTGCTGGTTTGTAGGCAGAGGCCCAAAACACATTCCGCTGGGGAACAACCCACTGGGAAATACAAGACGTTTGACAAATAGCCAATTCGGGAATAATCCGAAAAGACGGACTGAATAAAGACATGTCCTAATGAGGATATAGCTCAAATAGGAAAATCCATCCCAATACATGTGTTGGGAGGAAACGGAAGAAACCGTCATCCACGAGGATATATCTCGGTGGGGAACTGCAGAAGGAAAGACAGACATTTTCTGCTTATGGGGTTGACTCTATATGGAGAGATTTTAAACACCCAACATCTGCTTGGGGAGATCTGTAAAGAGATCTATATCACCATAGCAGGAGACACGACAAACAAAAGATATATGGCAAGAAATGCAACATGAATATCTGAATGTTTATGAATATGCATGAATATGCGTGATTTATGTTTGATGAATGCTGACAAAACAGACAATTCTAACACAAACAGGTTCAGGAATAAAACGTCCGGTATTATACTTCCAGGGGAAAAAACAGCTGGAGAGCCAATCTGCGGAGATCCATATGCCGTAAAGCAAAGATCTGCGAGTACTGCTGAAGAAGCAGAGAATCAGATATCAGGAAACAACCCGAAACAGGGTACAGAAAGTCACAACGGGCATAACAGCCACCAAGACGAATCTGTAGGGGAACAAGAGAAATCCCAAAGTATATTTGCAGGGGATCCCAGTGTCAAGCTGAGAAACAAAAGGTGCATTGCACAGGCACAAACTGCTGTAAAAGCAAATCCACACAACTCCGCTGGGGAACAACCCACTGAGGGAGAAAGATATCATCCAAATAGAATCTGACTACATAAGCAACTCTATTGGGGAAAACTGTCGGCTACTCTCTTGGGAACAAACCACTGAGGGAGGACAGATCAAACGAGTATATTCTGCAACGAACCACTCCACTTGGGGAGAACATATAGCAAATTGATCACAACGAGTAGATTCTGCAATATAAGCCACCCTACTGGGGATCACAAACAGTCAGGAAATCAAATCCGTTCACTGGAGGTTAAGGCCATCATCCGACCATATTGGGGATTGAAGGAGCAATCAACGGGCGAAAACTGCCACGACAAACATCCTGCAGACTAAGCTGAGGAAAAGATGGTTGCAATACTGGGATGTCAACCTAATCAAAACTGCTCAGGAAAATAAATCCTGCTCTGCTGAAGAGAATAACTCTGATGGAGAGATAGCAACAATTCCGCAGACGACTTCGCCGGGAAAAAGGTAAAGTACCGGGTATCAAACCACTGACTTACCGAGTCTTCAAAAAGAAAACGATCATGCTGAGGACACAGACAAATCCTGCTGGCACACTGCATGGGGAAAAGCGGTAACAACTCCGCTCGCGACCCTGGTGGGGATATTAATATCAGCTCTACTCGTGACTCCGAGGGGAGTATCAATCAATCAGTTATACTCATGACCGCTGAGGAGACAAATAAAGTCTGGGGCGTACGACCCACTGGAGAAAGTGACGAGGCACCAAGATGACAAACCATCAATCACCGAAACTTCATAAGAAAACACCCATGCTGGGAAAACTGCTGCTGGAGGAAACAAAGTCTTCAACAACAAATCACTTGCGACTGTACTGGGGAACAGCCCCAACAACAACTCTGTTTGAGGAACAACCCCAACAAAGATCTGAAGAAAGAAGATACCACCAAACCAGGAATATGAACCAATGTCTTACCTGTTGGGAATCATGCCACCCTCGGGAGAGCACTGAGATATTCTTGAGTATCCTTTCAATCTTGTGAATGTTCACTTTGTATAAAACAAATTTATTTGAAAAATTTGATTTGTTTAAAACAATGACATTTTATCAATTTAAAACATGCAAAACATTTGTTGAGTTGAAAACAAATAAGAGTGCAAATAAATTGGATAAAAAGCTCAAATTGATTTGATAGAATGGTAGCCTGCAAATGGCAAGACTCCATAGATCTGTACAAATTTGAAATCAGTGATATATATTGGAAGAGGGCTACATTGAACATAATGATCCTTTCTCTACCAATTTGAATCTCGATGTATCCGAAGCTTCAGTTGACGACGAATCGAGAATCTGCTGACGAAATGACGACTGTGAAACAGAAAGTCTTGTCAGGATGCAGTTACTTGCCAAATCCCTAATTTTTGCCTAGATTGCCCCAGAGTGAGGTACTCAATCTAGCGGGATGCAAATATATTATTATTTTTTTCAAGTCTCTAATTTTTGCCTGAATTACCCTTGCGGGTTCTCCACCGAGACGCTCATTTTTGCCTAAGCCGCCCTTTCGGGTTTTCAACTTAGCGAGCTATTCTGTTTTTTCATTCTTTTTTTTTTTTTTTTTTTCATTTGCATATACTTTTTTTTTTTAGGCAAAGTATCTCTTAACTGCATCTGAATTCACAGGACGAGTGAAATCCTCCCCATCCATTGTTGTAAGCATCAAAGCTCCGCCTGAAAAGGCTCTCTTAACAACATATGGACCCTCGTAGTTTGGAGTCCACTTGCCCCTGGAATCGGGCGCGAAAGACAAAACTTTCTTGAGCACAAGGTCACCTTCTCGGAACACACGAGGCTTGACCTTCTTGTCGAATGCTTTCTTCATTCTCTGCTGATACAACTGACCATGGCACATGGCAGTTAATCTCTTCTCTTCAATTAAATTCAGTTGGTCATAACGACTCTGAATCCATTCAGCATCAGTCAACTTGGCTTCCATCAAGACTCGCATTGATGGGATCTCCACCTCTACTGGGAGAACGGCTTCCATGCCATAAACAAGAGAGAAAGGGGTTGCCCCTGTTGAAGTGCGTACAGACGTACGATATCCATGCAAAGCAAATGGCAGCATCTCATGCCAATCTTTGTACGTGACAGTCATCTTCTGGATAATTCTCTTGATATTCTTGTTAGCAGCTTCAACAGCCCCATTCATCTTAGGTCTGTAAGGAGAGGAATTATGGTGTGCAATCTTGAATTCAGCGCACAACTCATCCATCATCTTGTTATTCAGATTGGATCCATTATCAGTAATGATCCTCTCTGGCACACCATAACGGCAAATCAACTGGTTCTTGATAAACTTCACAACCACCTGTCTGGTTACATTCGCGTACGAAGCGGCTTCAACCCATTTGGTGAAGTAATCAATTGCTACGAGAATAAACCGATGTCCGTTGGACGCTTTCGGCTCAATCATACCGATCATGTCGATTCCCCACATAGAGAAAGGCCACGGTGATGAAATCACATTCAGGAGTGTCGGAGGAATATGAATCTTATCCGCATAAATTTGACACTTGTGACATTTCTTCACATACTTGCAACAGTCAGACTCCATTGTCAGCCAATAGTAGCCTGCTCTCAACATTTTCTTAGCCATGGCATGTCCATTGGAATGAGTACCAAATGAACCCTCATGGACCTCAGTCATCAACAGGTTTGCTTCGTGTCTATCCACGCATCTGAGCAAAACCATATCAAAATTTCTCTTGTACAGCACTTCTCCACTGAGGTAGAAACTGCCTGACAACCTTCTCAAAGTTTTCCTATCTTTGTTTGATGCCCCAGGCGGGTAGACCTGGTTCTGGAGGAAATTCTTGATATCAAAATACCAAGGCTTGTCATCTTTCACGTCTTCAATTGCAAATATGTGAGCGGGTCTGTCCAAACGCATCACAGTAATGTTGGGAACATCATTCCACCATCTGACAACAATCATAGAAGCAAGCGTAGCAAGGGCATCTGCCATCCGATTATCCTCTCGAGGAATATGATAAAATTCAACTTCTGTGAAGAAAGTTGAAATTCTTCTTGCATAATCTCTATATGGGATGAGACTTGGTTGATTTGTCTCCCATTCACCTTTGATCTGATTGACAACCAAAGCTGAATCACCATAGACATCGAGATACTTGATCCTTAAGTCAATGCATTCTTCAAGTCCCATAATACAGGCTTCATACTCCGCCATATTATTCGTGCATTTGAAAGTTAGCCTTGCTGTAAACGGAATGTGCGAACCCTGGGGATTAACAATTACTGCCCCAATTCCATTTCCATATTGATTAACAGCGCCATCAAACACCATCGTCCATCTGGAACCAGGCTCTGGACCTTCATCAAGTGTAGGCTCATCGCAATCTTTCATCTTCAAATACAGAATTTCCTCGTCCGGGAAGTCATACTGAACAGACTGATGATCTTCAATCGGCTGGTGCGCTAAATGGTCAGCCAAGATACTACCTTTGATAGCTTTCTGAGCTCGATACTCGATATCATACTCGGATAACAACATCTGCCAACGGGCAATCCTCCCAGTTAAAGCAGGCTTCTCGAATATATACTTAATTGGATCCATTCTGGATATCAACCAAGTTGTATGATTTATCATGTACTGGCGCAAACGCTTAGCTGCCCAAGCTAAAGCACAGCACGTCTTCTCAAGCATAGAGTACCGAGACTCACAATCAGTAAACTTCTTACTGAGGTAGTAGATAGCAAACTCCTTCTTCCCTGATTCATCTTGTTGACCGAGTACACAACCCATCGAGTCTTCAAGAACTGTTAAGTACATAATCAGAGGTCTTCCTTCCACTGGCGGAGACAAAATCGGAGGTTCCGACAGATAATCCTTGATACTGTCGAAAGCTTTCTGGCAATCCTCGGTCCAATCATGAGACTGATCTTTCCGGAGGAGCTTGAATATTGGCGCACATGTGGCAGTCATGTGGGATATAAATCTGGAAATGTAGTTCAAGCGGCCAAGAAAACCTCGGACTTGCTTCTCAGTTTTGGGTGCGGGCATCTCTTGTATTGCTTTGACCTTTGCAGGATCAGCCTCAATACCTCTTTCACTTACCACAAAACCTAACAACTTGCCGGAACGGACTCCAAAGGTACATTTGTTCGGATTCAGACGAAGCTGGAACTTCCTCAGACGCTGAAAAAGCTTCAACAAATGCTCAATATGCTCAACTTCCGTTCGGGACTTAGCAATCATATCATCAACATAGACTTCTATCTCCTTGTGCATCATATCATGAAACAAGGTAGTCATAGCTCGTTGATACGTGGCTCCGGCGTTCTTCAAACCGAAGGGCATCACTCGATAACAGAATGTTCCCCAAGGTGTGATGAATGTTGTCTTCTCCATATCCTCTGGTGCCATCTTGATTTGATTATATCCGGAAAATCCGTCCATAAAGGAAAAGATTTTGAATTTAGCTGTATTGTCTACCAACATGTCAATGTGTGGTAGAGGAAAATCATCTTTTGGGCTAGCTTTATTCAAATCTCTATAATCAACGCACATACGGACTTTTCCGTCCTTCTTAGGAACAGGCACAATATTGGCCACCCATAGAGGATATGTCGAAGTCACCAGAAACCCCACATCAATTTGCTTCTGAACTTCCTCTTTGATCTTCACTGCCATATCTGGATGAGTCCTTCTGAGCTTCTGCTTCACAGGCACGCACTCAGGCTTCAAAGGCAGGAAATGTTGCACAATATCTGTATCTAAACCCGGCATATCTTCATAGGACCAAGCAAAGATATCTGAATATTCTCGTAGCAAGCTGATCAAATCTTCCTTAACAGACCCTTCAAGAAGTGCCCCAATCTTCACCAGGCGCTCACAATCTTCAGACCCCAAGTTGACTGTTTCCAAGTCTTCGAGATGCGGCTGAATGATCTTCTCTTCGTGCTCAAGGAGACGGGTGATCTCATCAGGAATCTCTTCAACGTCATCTTCCTCTGCCTCAAATACAGGGAATTCAAAGTTGGGAGATGGCGTTGGATCATTATGTTCAATGGGTTTTAGGATCAACCTGCATAATGATTTTGGTTAAGAAAAACTTCAGAATTTTAAACAAGCAAATCATTATGCAGATGAAAAATGTTGCTTTTATAGCTTTTATTTTTGTTTTTTATGGTTTTTTGTGATCACTGATTTCATAAAGAAAAGCAAAAAGTGAAAACAAAGGAAAAACAAATGTTTTGACAATGCAAAAATTGAATGAAAACATCATTGTATATATGCTTTGCCAACAATGTCATCACTTCTCCTTTTGGCATGGGAGAAGGGTTTTAAACAAAAATGAACAATTACTCTGATCTATGGATAACTGTAGGAACATCCACAGCGACCCAATTGTGGCAGACACCACCAGGAATGATAAAATTGTTCAAATCTTCTGCATCTTCTTCTTCAATGATAGCAGCAGCTTCCTCTTCAGGTTGATCAGCATGGATGAATCCTCCACTTGTGAACAAACCTTGCTCATTGCATGCCCCAGAACCATAGCCAATGCCAGCCCGGGATCGGTTATCTTCAAGTTCAAGCACTTTCCCTAAACCAGCAACTGCACCACATTCAATGGCCAGCTTTGCATCACGGTAGGAAGTGAATGAAGGAGACTTCTTCTCGATTGGTTTATCAATAGATAAAGCTTGGAATTGAGTTCCAACTTCATCCTCTGCATCAATGTACGAGAAGGAAGACAGATTACTGACCAGGAGAGCCTTTTCTCCCCCTACTACAACCAATTTCTTGTTTTTCACAAACTTCAACTTTTGGTGTAGGGTGGACGTCACGGCGCCAGCCTCGTGAATCCATGGTCTGCCCAAGAGACAGCTATAAGATGGGTGGATATCCATTACTTGAAAAGTGATCTGGAAATCACTTGGTCCTATCTTGATTGGGAGGTCAACTTCCCCAATCACGGTCTTACGCGACCCATCAAAAGCTTTAACAACAACCCCACTCTGCCTCATAGGAGGACCTTGATATGACAGACGAGAGAGTGTGGATTTTGGCAATACGTTCAGAGATGATCCAGTGTCCACCAACACATTGGACATTGCATCAGATTTGCAATTCATTGAGATATGTAAGGCCATGTTGTGGTCTCTTCCCTCCTCCGGGAGATCAGCGTCACAAAAGCTCAAAGTGTTGCAAGCAGTGATGTTTGCAACAATGCTATCGAATTGTTCCAAGGTGACGTCGTGATCGACATATGCCAGGTCCAAGACTTTCTGCAGAGACTCCCTATGGGGTTCTGAATTCAGCAATAGAGAAAGAATGGAGATCTTGGAGGGCGTGTGTAGAAGCTGGTCTACAATATTGTACTCACTCTTTCTGATGAGCCTTAGCATCTCATCAGATTCTTCATCAGCAATGCCACTCGGGCCAACAACTGAAGAAATGGGAGTCTTTTGTACAGACGAGGAGGGTTTGGCGACATCAAGTGCCGGATTCTGAACGTTCACAGCATTCCCTACAGGGTGCACAACAGTGTCAGAAGCAACAGCCTTAGCAGGCGCAGAAAACACACGACCACTGCGGGTCAACCCACTAACATCAGCGATAGTGGTCACGGAAGTAGACGGCAAAGGTACCTCGACCCCATCCTGGACAGCAACAGGATTGTATCTGAAAGGTACAGCCTTATCAGATGAATAAGGCACAGGGCCTGCCGGTTTGATAATCAAAGAAGGTGAAGCCTTAGGCTTGTTGCTATTGTAGCGAATAACAACGGGCTCAGGCAATTTGAACACCGGGGAGATGACACTCACTTCGGGCTCAACAACATCAACATTGCGATTCTGGAGAATCTCAATGGTACCTTCGTTCAACAACATTTGTAAATCCTTGCGAACTTGGTCACAACCCAAACGATTGACCGAGCAGACGCGGCACTGGTCATGGTTATGCTTCAAATAGCTGTGCTGACACAGCATCTTATGTAATCCAACCAATGACTGTCGGATATGACTGACATACTTCACCTTGTACTTCCCAAGGTCTTCCTGGATCATATTTACAGATTTCCCATGCGAAGGCAATGGGTTCCTGGTGACATTCGGGTTAGAGTCTTCAAAACTCAGAATTCCGCTTCTCATAAGGTCTTGAACCTTATTCTTCAGCGGGAAACAGTTCTCAACGTTATGGCCCGGAGCACCGGAATGGTAGGCACAATGCTGGTCTGGTTTGTACCACCATTGCGGGTTGGCAGGAATAGCAGGAGGATCCCTGGGTGAAACCAACTTCCTCTCCAACAAGGAGGGATAAAGCTCTGTATATGTCATCGGAATCGGGTCGAAACTGACCTTCTTCCTATCATAGTTCACATTTGCTTGGTTGGTTGTACTTCCACGAGGCTGATAAGCCTGTTGCTGTGGACGTTGCTGTTGCTGTTGATATTGCGGTTGTGGATATTGCTGCTGATGCTGATACTGTTGAGCATTATCCTTGAATACAGGTGCCACATGAGCCACCTGATGCTGATGTCCGGCACGACGTGCAGGCTTCCTCTGAACAGAGGGTCTTCGATGTTTGGGCTGAGACTGCACAGCATGGGCTTCACCTTCTTTCCTCTTAAACGCTCCATACCGCTTAGAGGAAGGACCATCATCTTTAGCTAACCGTCCTTCTCGGACACCTTCTTCAAGACGCATCCCCATGTTCACCATCTCGGTGAAATCAGAGGGAGCCCTGGCCACCATTCTCTCATAGTAAAATGACCCAAGAGTCTTCAGAAAGATCTTGGTCATCTCCTTCTCTTCTAATGGTGGAGTGATTTGAGCTGCCAGCTCACGCCATCTCTGGGCGTACTCCTTGAACGATTCCTTGTCCTTTTGTGACATAGACCTGAGTTGATCTCTGTCAGGCGCCATGTCAACGTTGTATTTATATTGCTTGACGAAAGCTTCGCCAAGATCATTGAAAGAGCGGATGTTGGCACTGTCCAGACTCATGTACCAACGGAGAGCAGCACCAGACAAGCTGTCTTGGAAGTAGTGGATCAAGAGTTGATCGTTGTCTGTCTGCGTGGACATCTTTCTGGCATACATGACCAAGTGTGCCAAAGGACAAGTGTTCCCTTTATATTTCTCAAAGTCTGGGACTTTGAATTTGACTGGTATTTTAACGCCGGGAACTAGACAAAGTTCGGCTGCTGACTTGCCGAAGAGATCTTTGCCACGGAGAGTTCTCAATTCCTTTCTCAGCTCGAGGAATTGATCGTTCATTGCATCCATCTTTTCGTGAACATCTGAGCCTTCAGAAGCTTCAGAGTGATAGATGGTGTCGTCTACCCTAGGCATGGTATGCACGACAGGAGGTACAGGAATAGGGACCGGGCTAGATGCCGGCATTTGAGCAAAGGTAGGAGCTGGCAGATCAGGCATGAAGCCAGGAGGCATCCCCCAAGGAAAACCGGGAGGCATGGCATTTGGCTGCTGGGCACTGACAGGCACCGTTGAAGTAGCTATCTCAGAAATAACAGTCCGCTGAACCGGAGTTGCTGGCTGAGGAGCAGGCTGATTCTGGGCAGCAAGGAGTTGCTCCATCAAAGCGCCAAGTCTGGCGACCTCATCTCTCAAACTCTGGTTCTCTTGTTCCAACTGCTCCATGATCCTTGCAGAGTTGACTCGCGTATAATACCGGTGAGTCAGCTTGTCTTCAAAATAAATGAAGAGCAGATGTTAGAACCGGAAGACCAGAAACAAAAGGGGGTACCTGTTTATGCAAGAATGATGCATGAAATGCTTGTGCAAATGCTTTAATTTTCAAGGAACCCTCAGGGTATTTGTTTGCAATATTTTTGAATATTAAACATTTTGATTGCTCATAGAAAATATTTCATTCAAAATACTAAGACAAAGAAGTACAGCATTCTTTTAAATATTACAAAGAGAAAAGGTAAATGACATCCTATGGATCCCTATTAGCTCGGGATGCTGGAAGACGAGAAGTGTACAACTTCTTGATCTCTCTCTCATAGGCAGCCTCCATATCAGCTTTCTCCTTTGCAAGTTGATCATACTTCCTTTTCCAGAATTGGGATGACTGAGGAAGCAGAGAAGTCCAAGTGTCGTTCGGATCATCGATCACTCGGTGCTCGAGAAATTCAATCATAGCATCCTTCTCCTTGAGCTGCTGCAGCAATTCCTCTCTCTCGCGGATCCAGGCACGCGAAAGGTCTTCTTCTCTCAACTCCTCTACACGTTGGGTAGGGAGGGTTGAAGGCCCAGCCACATCCAACGGTGTAGGTCTTGGATGATCATATGGCATCAGGTAGGTAGCAGCCCTCTGTCTGACCCAAGAGGTGTAGGGCTCCAAAGCAATGCAATTCTTTGGACCCAATTCATTCCTACTCTTTATGCGAATATTGCGCCAAGCGCGGACAAATCTGGCTTTCAGGCCTTGGGGATCTTTACCCTCCTGAAAGAATACACCTTCTAACAGAATGTTATGGGGTTTATCCTTTAGGGGGAACCCAAGCTGACGACGTGCAAGCGTAGGGTTGTAGGTAATCCCACCACATGTACCAAGAAGAGGCACATTAGGGAATTCACCACAAGAGTTAATGATCTGGACGGTATCATACACGCGATCATACCAGGTGATATCATCATTGGTGAGAGACATGAGTCTCTGAGACCACCGTAGACATCCCTTGTTCTCCTTGAAAGCAACTGTCTGCGGCAAGTGCGAAATAAACCACTTGTACAGCAGGGGTAAACAGCAGACAATGACTCCTCCATTCTTCATATTCCTCAGATGCATGGAGACATATGCATCACCCAACAAAGTCGGGACCGGATTAAGGACTGAAAAGATCCTAATAGCGTTCATGTCGACGAACTTGTCGAAGTTGGGAAACAGCACCAATCCATAGATAAGCAATACGAATAGAGCCTCAAAGGCATCCTCACTCATGGCCTTCCCATAGAAAGTAGCTTGGGCAATGAGGAACTCAGAAGGAAAACCCTGAATTCCGCCTTTGGTAGTCAGATTAGCTCTAATCAGATCTTCATCTATGTGCAACAAGCTGGAAATCTCTCGAGCAGATGGAATACTCTCTAAGCCACTGAACGGCACTTGATCCAGAATCGGAATCCCAATAAGATGAGAGTATTCTTCCAAGGTTGGCAGCAACTGGAAGTCCGGAAATAAGAAGCAATGATAGAGCGGATCATAGAACTGAGCCAGAGTGCTCATCAATCCCTCATCCACTTGAGTAGTCAGCAACGGCAGAAGCTTCCCATAGCGAGCTTTGAAACCCAAGGGATCTAATACATACGATGTCAGATTCCTTAACTCTTTTACATCGGGCTGCTTAAAGCTGTACTTCTTTGTATGCCTTTTCGGTCTTTCCATGTCTGAAAATTTGGCAAATCAACCCTTTAAGTTCCTTGAAAATTTTCTCTTTTGATGACATGAATGCGGATGAATGCGTGAATGCATGAATGCAACAAACACACTCAAGGATCAAGCAAAGCACACCAAACAAAGGTCGTGGGAAAGCTCAATGTATCCCTAATATCAATCATCCATTTTGGTGGATTTAGGTTTTCACCTTATCGACACCCAAGTTCCATTGATATTAACGGTACATGAACCGGTTCTAACATTCTTAATATCAACCAGCCGCTTTGGTGGATCTTAGGTTTTACACCTGATCCGGGATCCATTGATATTAACAATGTTTGAACGACTCAACCACGAATCACGGGTTTGTTGAGAGTCACGAGCATGGGGTCTTGGTTAAGAACCACCCAAAAGGAGTGTACTAGGGTTTAAACCTGCCAGACATGTTCTATCAGAGGTTCCCATAATCATCGTTCCATCTTTCGAATATTGTCGGAGGAACGAATACTCGTATTCCAAGAATATTCTCAAGAGAAACTCTTATGAGTGTAGTATCGCGTAACAATCGTATCAGAACTGACATCTGAACGACCTCCGCACTACGGTCCTAAAAATAGGTCAAGATGGGTTTGGTAAACTAAGGTCCTTGGCTTCTGCGGAACATGATTGAAAGAATAATGCCTAACCACAAATAACTTGTGTGACATTATTAGTTCAACATGACCTCCACCAAGTGAATGGACTCGCAAGTCAACTGGCTAAGGACTACTCCACACCAGTCGACAAGACTATGCCATTCTCCTATCCTAGAGAGCACTCGAGTTCGGGTATAGAACTCATCTCACAGATCACCAAAGCATACAGCAAATGTATATCAAGCAATTCACACATTACAATCAATACAGTTATCCCAAATTGTACAAAAATATGTCAGAAATGACAAATAATAACATATATCACAACAAGGGTGAAAAGTAGGCAATACAACCAGAGATTCTGGGTTCGATCCCCAGCAGAGTCGCCACTTTTCTGTAGCGGTGTATTCGTCGCTATATGATCTATCGATTAAATCATAAGCTATGAGATACGTTGAAAATTTTCGAGTCGCCACCGCACTTTTATTTATCCAAAGGATTGGCTAAAAAGCGAACAAAAGCCTAAGAAGTTTTACACGTAGAAAACTAATAAAAGATCAGAGAGTCTGGGTAAGGGGTAAATTACGCAATGGGAAGGTGTTAGGCACCCATCACGTCCTAGGTACTCCTAGGGAGCCCTTTTCACACTTGTTATGCAAAAATTATTATTTGTTATGACATAAATATTGTGCAAACATGATTGGGATGATGAGAAAAGAATATACAATTTTTATTGGTTATTGGGTTCGAACGGATGAACCCGTTGCCTACGTACCTTCCATCAAAGGTAAGGATCAGAACGCCGTAGTTCGGCTAAAAGATTTCCAAAAAGTTGGTGGATTCAGTTTTAAACACAAGCACTGAGGCTTTTCATTATCAATGGGAGAACACTCGACCAAAAACAACATCCACCATGCGAGGATAGCTTCGACGTACTAGAGGGGTTAGCCCTGTTTGAAGTACGGAAGTCTTACTGTCGACTCACTAAGGATAGGCAAGATTTACATCAACCACAATGATAATTGAAGCCTATGGCTAATGCATGAAAAGATTAATGGACAGAGCCAAAACAAGTGAATGAGTGAAGTTAATTGATTGTGATTATGAAAATGAGGTCAAAGTACGATTAAGATTGATTCAGAAGTATTATGAAAATGAAGTTTTGAAAAAAGTCAAGGACTTGAATCCAGGTTTTTAATTTGAAAACATGAAGAAGTTTGCACAACACTTATGTCAAGTTTGAAAGTAAATGTGTGAAAAGGTTTAGGACATAATGAGGATGAATGGATGAGAACGGGTAGTAAAACTTCTTAGAAGGTTCACTTCTTGAGATCATATAGCAGATGATTCAAGTGTGTCCTTTGGAATAGCAATGGATAATAATAAACAAACAAAGCAAAAGAAAAGCGGATATCGGATGCCAATCAATGGTCTTATACCAATCTCCTAAAACAAAACGGGATGTCAGAAGCCACTCAATGGACTTACACTAATCTCCACAGGCAAAGAAATAAAAGCGGATACCGGATACCAATAGATGGATTTACACCAGTCTCCTAAAACAAACAGGATATCAGATGCCACTCAATGGTCTTACACTAATCTCCACAGAAGAAAACAAGAAATGAAACAGGGAAGTCAACTGCCAATCTATCTGGACTTAGGTTAACTTCACAGTATGCTCCCAGGAAATCCAATGCCACATTACAGGGACTTACAATGGTTCCTCACATACAAGAACAAAAGCAACAATATGATCATAGGAATGCAAATGCCAACTTACAGGGACTTATAATTGCAACCTCTCATACAAACAGATGATCACAGGAAAGCAGATGCCAACTTACAGGGACTTATAACTGCAACCTCACATACAAATCAAACAGATCACATTATGATCACAGGACAACAGATGCCAACTTACAGGGACTTATAACTGTATCCTCACATACACACAGATAAACAGAAGATATGAGTGACCAATGAGGTCTTACACTCTATCCTTCCATATCACAGGAGCAAATGCCAAAGCAATGGACTTACAATTGTCCTCAATGGGCAAACAACAATGATAGCATCACAAAACAAATGAGATGATCATGCATTAATGGCAATTGATGATGATGATAAATGCATAGCATACAGGCAAACCAGTGCACATGAAGCAAATCAAACAATCAATGAATAACAAACAGCACACTCTATAGCCAAACAATGGGGGGCTCATACAAGAAGGTTAGGCACTGAGGCCAACTGTAATAGGGTAAATGTCGCTCTTAACCTTTCCATTGAGAGGCTAAGGTGAAGCAGATGAAAAGGAGATGAGGGGTGTGCCTCATTGCTTCAATCTCATATCAGAGAGAGCATCAAAGAAAGTGTGGGAGTTCAGAAAGTAGGAACTCTCTCCACATTATTGACTCGATTGGATCTTGGGTATTTATCTCAATGCTTCAACCATGTAATGGGAGCAAAGAGAGGACACACTGAATAGTGGGGGATAGATTGCTTATCCCTACCTTCCACCAATTGCCTTACTTGAAGGACTTTTCCTGCTTAGGACAAATATAAACAAACACAGGCATTGCCTCTTAAGGAGGACTTCAGACAGTTTGCCCGGTCAAATAACAGACCGGGTCTCCAGACTACATGAAGAAGAAGTAATTATACCTCAAAGCAAATGCTAAATAGCAAAGCAAGCAAGCAAGTTCAAAGAACTTAGGCAACTAAAGTACCTGAAAAAGTCAAACTTATTAGCAAACAGTTCAACAGTCAAAATCAAAGGCAAATGGATAAACAAAAGTCAACCACAGAGGGACCAATTGTGCAAGGCACAAAGACTCAAGCATATGAGTCACCTACAAAACAAAGGTTAGCACATGATAAACAATTCAACTCAAACAAATTTGAATGATCCTCAAGGTATTGGTGCTTAACCTGAAACAGACAGCTCAATTGTAAGCTTACAAGACCACTAGGACTAGCCTAGGGTCAAAGATGAAAGAAAAAGTCAAGGCAGCAAGGAAAAAGTCAACCTAAACCAAGTTTAATCATTCAAGAAGCATTCTCAATTGGATTCATAATTAAATCATGCATCAATGTCATTTCATATGCAAAAGGATGCAAAGCATGGCAAGAGAAGCATACAAAAGTCAACAGCAAAGACTTCATTCAAAAGTCAACTCAAGCATTTTCAAAAATCATGAAATAAATCACACTCAATCCTAACATCTAACATGGTATACATGTAAAATTTCAATGCATTTGGATGAGAGGAAGGCAGTCAAGTAAATCATGAATTCAAATCAAATTCAAGTAAGCATGGTGAAAGTCAACAAGCATGGGTCAACTTCAAAAAATCATATCAATTTGAAAACAGAAGAGAAATGAATGAGATTAACACCAATGCAAAGCTTGAGATGTCTAGTTATCACATATGAAATTTCATGGACATACAATATGATTTGAGAATTTCACAAAGGATTTGGCAAGGCATAGCACAAAAAGTCAACAAATGACCAAGTATGGAAGAAAATTCACAATCAAATGGAAAACAGCATGATTAATTCCAAGAAAATTCATACATCAATTAGACATACAAGGGATCATTCATGCAAAATTTGGGGTCAATTGGATAAGAGGAAGCATGTGAACAAAAATCAGGAAAATGCATGATCATGGCATAGCACCAAATGTAACACATAACTTCAGAAAATCATAACTCTCATTCCACAAATGATAAATGCACAAACTTTATATGGAAATGAAGATCAATGTGTCTAGTTTCACCACAAAAAATTTCAAGCTCATTGGATATAACATGAGAATTTCACAATAAGAATGGCACAATGTATCATTTATGCACACATGTTGAGAAAATAATTATCAATTAAAAACCGACCAATGGAAAATTAATTAAAATTCACAATTAAATTCTAGACACATTCATGAGTATGAGGAAAAAATTTCACAATTTTTGGATGAAATGTGAAGGAGAAATAAATTGTGGAAGTTAAGTGAAATAATTGATGAAGCATGAAACAATAGGCATGGCAAATGGTCAAATAAAGTCAACCGATGGCAGACTTGTAAATATCTCCTCATTAATCAAAACGGTGAGTTTTGGGGGGCGATCAGGAAATGTTCCCATTGGTCCAATTCCAATGGCACAGTGGACACGGCCAAAAGCTCAAAAGCTGGGTTCTAAAACCCTAGGATTTAACAGCATACACCAAGCAATGCAAGCAAACAGCATGAATTTTCAAACAACATGATTCCATGAACAGAAACAACCAGCATCAAACCAACGAGCAGGGCCATGAAATCTTCATTAAGCAACAACAACCAACAAACAGAATATGAAACAAGGTGAATTCTGGACATGGAAGTTTTGCAAGACAGCAGTATGATATCATCATCATAATCATGGTTTATTAACAGCATGGCCAAGGCATTTTCATTCAAACATCTACACAGAACTCGACCAGCATACAACAGCATTGCATTACCAACCAACACAGCATAAGCATACTTCATGAGATTTTCTTGACAAAGTAATTGGTTCAGCAGCACTCATCATATTCAGCCACATCAAACAAAAATGATTCAACCAAAACACACAACATAAGCATGAAAACCTAGGCATATTAAGATAGCAAAATAGCAGCAGGGTTTTATTAGCATGGTATAGCATCATGGTTTATGGTATCATATTCTCATAGCAAGCAATTAACAGCATGGTATTATCAACATCATTTTCATGTTTATGGTTCATCAACATGCCAAATTTCGAGCAAAATACACAATGGTAATGATCACATAGCAAGCAGTCAAAAGCATTAACAATTAATCATGGCAAGGAAGTACTGTCATCATGCAGTAACATCAATCAACAACAAAAAACAAAACACAATCATAGGAAACTCGGGGCATGGTAGGTTTCACACAGCAGTATATGTGCATCATGCTCATCAAAACAACAGCATGGCAAACTTCATGCACATTTAATCAATATCCAAGCAAGTTCAAACAATCCACATGGCCATACAATCAAGATGCTCATGCAACATGCAGCAATCAACAGCCAATTTAGACATGATTCTGGAAAAAACTGAGCAAAGCTTAAGGTATTAATCATGAACAACAAGTGTTTACTGTCTTCATGCATACATCATCATAAAACAACATTCGGGCAAAAGTTTGAGCAGGACAGGTAGTTTAACAGTAGCCTGTCATCATCTCCCACATTCATCAGTCAATCATCAACATGAACAACAATATTAACAAATAATTGCAGCAGGACATTAATGTTTATCAATCATTATCAACTGAAATTCAGCATGGCAGTACTAATGATCAGCAAATAACAATAACAGCAACAGGGTTTAACATAGTATTGGCTCTCACACAACTAAAACAATAGTAAGCCACTAAGTTCATGTAGGCTCCTGGAAGACTAGGGTTTAAACAGCAACTTGCATAAACTTACCTCATGCCTAAACAACATCACAGAAAACAAAAAAATCACTTAATAGGGTAGGCAGCATCCATTTCATGTTTATGATTCATCAACACAAACACACAATGTCATGGCATAGTGACCATCAAGCAACATCAATCATCAACCAAACAAACATTAACCAACAACATGGTATGGGTGAGGTTTATGCAGTAAGCAGGTTGACAGCATACAGCAATCAAATGGATTTTAGGCAGTGTTTATAAGGTTCAAAACAGCATAATGTGTTTATCAAAATCATCCTCAATTGAAGTTCCAACCAACAAGCAAACAAACAACAGCAGGGCAATGCATAGCAGTGGTATGTCAAATTCAATAGCAGACCAAACACAATGTAATAGCATAGCCATGAAATCAATCACATAATCACAAGCAATAACATCAGCCAAACTAGTGCATACATAAAGTCATGATTTATGGAAAGGACCAAGGTTTCAACTACAGCAGCATTGGGATTTCACATGGCAACAGCATTCAAACTCATCATTAACTCGACAAACCCATAAACAGCACCAAGAAAACAACATGGCAATAATAATGCTCTTCAATGCAAACATGTTATACACAACAAGACCAAGACACACATGAGAGATTCCTAGGCAAAGTGTTTGGTTTAAATACAACAGCATAGATTCAACATCAATGTGTAACTTGAAATTTCAAAATGTGTAGAAATCCAAATCAAGTAAGCTCATAGCATCAGCACATATCGAACAACAAGAATGCATCATCAAAGTTCATTGAATCTCTTCCAGCAAGGCAAATCGTGCAAAAGTTCATTTGTACACAAAAAGGAAAATTCGGATTTCTCCCACATGAGACCACCATTTTGAATGAAATAAAATGCATGGAAACTAGCATACAAAGACCTACATAACACATGGCATGGATTGGAGCAAGGAGGTAGTGGAAAACTTACTTGTTTTTGAAGCAAGTTGATAGAACAGTGGTTATTTGATGGTAATTGCCCAAACAGTTGAAGATTCCAGCTCTAAATGATGGATGATGAAGTTGTTTCAGCTCAAGCTTGCTTGGAATTCTTCAAAACTCTATCTGCCATGGCTGGTTCTTTGAAGAAAGCAGAACAAAAGAAATGGTTCCAGCTAGGATTTACTGCTTGAATATGCCTACCAATATTGTCTAGATGATGGAAACATGAAGAAAGCTCGAGGGTTTTGAGAGTCTTGGCAGAAAATCCAAAATCGAGCAAGATGCCAAATGAGAGGAAAAAGTATTTTCTGTTATGTGGCTGCTGCAAAACTTGGTCTCTAGGGTTTATTCTGTCAGCAAAAATGCTTTTATATGCCTGTTTTGAGCTGGTTTAAGGGATGCTTAATCCTACTTATGTTAAAACAACCAAAAGCACATTTTGCTAATTGTGGAACAAGTGAATGAGGAGGTGTATTTGTCTGCTCAGATGGGCTCTAAACAGGCTGTCATGGACCACCCAAATGCTGTTTTTGGTTGTACAGAAAATGCTGTACTGGTTTTACTTATGTGAAGCTTCTTGCCAATTTTGTCAATTTTGCATTTTGTCCAAAAATGATGGCATAAGGGTGAAATGATGGTGGTTTAAGACTTTGAGCAAGTTTCAAATAGGATGTGAAACATTTCCCAATTGGCAAAATGATGAAAAAGTCCATAAATCAAAAAGTCAAAGTTTGGTCAAACTTTGATTTTAAATGCAAAAGGTCCAAAAATGCCATTTTGATTGGCAAGGTTTTAGGTTATGAAATTTATATTTTTGGAAAGAGGATGAAAAATGTGGTGTGTAGGAAAAAACCCCACCAAATTTGGCCTTATGGTTTGAGAGATATGGCTTGTTGAAGTTCAAAATTTGGTGAAAATGATTTGATCATATCTTGACAACCACACATGGGATTTTGATGTTCTTGGACTTTTTGAAAATGGGAAGACAAGATCTTCAACTTTCATGTTGGGCAAAAATTCATTTGAAGCTTGTATCATGATGTAAGTTTAAGATCAAGAAGTTTCCATTTTTGGCAGTTGAAATTACAGGTCCACTTTCTATTTCTGGAAAATTTCTGATTTCACTTGATTTTCTTCCATGATGAGGTTGAACATGATAGATGAGGCTTATACAAGCATGAATGAACTCCTTCAGATCAATTCTATTCATCAAATCAATGATTAAATCAACTGTTGACCAAGTTTGACTTTTCTAGGGTTTTGGACTGATTGAACTTCTTCTGATGAATTCCAAACCCTAATTCCTTGAGAACTTGACTTCAAATGATGTCCCAAGTTGTATGAACTTTTGATTATTGATCATGGTGCCCAAATTCTGCAAGAATGGCCATCATCCATTGCTTTGACTGACTGTTGACCATCTTTGCCCTAATTTCTGATGATTGCTTTCACTGCAAGCAACAAGATTAGACAGACAATATTTTTGTACTTTTTGGTTAATAAACATATGAAAGCAAAGATATACAAATGCAAAGTATGCTTGGTGATCAAGAAACAAACCCACAAGGCAATCTATCCACTAAGAGGAAAGCAAAGGCATGCAATGATCCTTGAGGTTATGATATGAATGATATGGGCCATGAGGGATCTTAGGGCCCAAAATTGGGGTCTTACACAACCCCCTATGTCTGAAAGGGAGATGGCGGACACGTTCATGAACACTCTTCAAGGCAATTATATTGAGAGATTGGCTGCTTGCCCGTCAATCAGCTTTGCAGAGATAGTAATTGCTGGAGAAAGAATCGAGAGTCTATTGAAGATGGGCCGAATTCAAGACAATAGTGTTTCCAACCCATCAGGTCCCAAGAGACCGTTTGCTGGTAACGGTCAGCGAAGAAAAGAAGGCGAGGCAAGCGTTGTGTATGCCGGCAGAGGTAGGAGTAAAGGACGCCCTAATTATTATCAAGATCAAGTGGCCGCAGTCACTATTCCAACACTTGTTCCTCAACCGCAATATCATCCGCAACAACAACCCAGGTACAACAATCAACAACAAGGAGGTAATCCGGGTCAGCAGAGACACTATCAACAACATCCAAGGCAGACGGACCGGGTCATCGAGCCAATCCCAATGCCTTATTCAGTATTACTTCCCAAGCTGATTGACATGAATTTGGTTACATTGAGAACTCTGGCCCCACCAATCGATCCCAATAATTTGCCTAGAGGTTATGATGTCAACGCCAAATGCGCTTTTCACTCCAACGCACCTGGCCATACTACAGATAATTGCAAGGCTCTCCAGTTAAAGGTACAAGATTTGAGAGATGCCCAGGCTATCAATTTTGCTCCGGTGCCTAATGTTATCCAGAACCCGATGCCGGCTCACGGCGGGCAGAGGATTAATGCTGTTGATAGTGGGGAAACTTTGAATTTGGTTTCTGATGTGACTAAGGTGAAGACTTCACTATCGGTGGTTAAAGACCGACTTCTGAAAGGACAGATTTTCCCGGGTTGTGGGGAAGAATTCAGAAGTTGTCAAGCTGCCGAAAACGGATGTGACAGTTTGAGAAGGGGTATTCAGCAGCTGATAGATGAAGGTTGTCTTCAGTTCGATCAGGCCCGTCCGGTGAAGAATGATGTATCGACGGTGACGTTTTATTTCACTCCTGAAGAAATATATGTTCCCGAGAGACTCGCTCCGACAATAATATATTTCCCAGAAAGTACAGAACCAGCAGCGGTGAACATCGAAAGTTCAGCACCAGTCGCAATTTACTCTGACAACCCTCAACCGACTTTGGTTGGTCCGATCACCATCACAATACCAGGACCCGTTCCGTATGAGAAAGATAGTGCTATCCCGTGGCACTATGGGGATGATATCTACTGCCAGGGGCAGAAAGTTAACGAAGAAGACATTGACATTGGTAGCTTCGCTGTAGACAATGTTAGAGGGGTTGGTGGCTTCACTCGCAGTGGACGCCTATTTGCACCATCAACATTACGCGTGAATACTGAAGCCGAGGCAGCTGCCAAGGCTAAAGGGAAACAGGTATCCACCGAAGAGGTTACTACTGAGGAAGATCCTCCTAAGACCGCATTCGAGAAGGAAGTGGATGAGTTTATGAGGATTATCAAGAAAAGTGACTACAAGGTAGTCGACCAACTAAATCAGACACCCTCAAAGATCTCCATTCTCTCACTATTGTTGTGCTCTGAGGCGCACAAAGCAGCCTTGTTGAAAGTACTGAATATGGCCTATGTTCCACTGGAGATAACTGTTAACCAGCTGGAGTCGGTAGTTTCCAATGTAAACGCTAGCCGGGGGCTAGGTTTCACCGATAATGACCTGACACCTCAAGGCAGGAATCACAACAAAGCCTTGCATATCACAATGGAGTGCAAAGGGGTGGTGCTTTCCCATGTTTTGGTTGATACAGGCTCTTCTCTGAATGTTCTTCCAAAGAAAGCCTTAATGAAGTTGGATTGCGATGGCATCATCCTGAGGCCAAGTAACTTAGTTGTGAGGGCTTTTGATGGCTCTAAGAGAGTTGTTTTTGGCGAAGTTGAGTTGCCAGTTAAGATTGGACCGTAGGTGTTCAAGAGCACCTTTTATGTGATGGATATCCAGCCTGCCTACAACTGTCTGCTAGGTCGGCCTTGGATTCATGCTGCCGGTGTTGTTACTTCTACCCTCCACCAGAAGCTCAAATATGAACTAGAAGGTCAGATCGTCACTGTATGTGGTGAAGAAGATATTTTTGTTAGCCACCTGTCTACATTTAAGTATGTAGAGATGGATGGCGAGATGCATGAGATGCTGTGTCAAGGCTTCGAAACTACAAACATCAATGAGGTCGCGCCCGAAGCTGTCTTTTCACCTGAGTTTGAGAAGGTCGGGACTTCTATCTCTTCATACAAGCAAGCTGTCGAAGTGGTTAAAGCTGGTAATGCCCAAGGCTGGGGCAAGTTTGTGGAGCCAGTCATCAAAGAAGACAAGTTTGGATTGGGGTATGCTCCGGGATCTCAGAAGAATGAAACCGGTACTCTCTCCAGCGGGGGTTTGGTTTCCCCCCAAATCGTCAATGCTGCAGATGAAGACAAGGCTGACAGCGACTGTGACTTAGATAGCTGGATTCGCCCGTGTGTCCCGGGAGAAAAGCTCGACAATTGGTCGTCTGAAAAAACCGTCCGGGTTACTCTGCTGAAAGAGTGATTTTTATTGTTTTCCTTTATTACATGCATAATAAAGTCTTACACTTTGCCCAAGGTGTAACGACTCATTTGTAGGGCCATCCATTTAGTTACGTTTCGCAATTATTTTTATCATCAATAAAGGACGGCTTTTGCAAACAATTTTGTGTTCTCTTTCTTTCAGTTTTTTTTACTTTTAACAAAAAAAATGGCAATGTTTCTTTTTTCGTTTTTCCTTTCTTTCAAAAAAAAATCTCTCATTCTAAGGTAAAGCATGATCCTCCATCATGCAGAGCCGACCACTCGGATCTCACTGCTAACGACACTGCTATGGCCAAGTATGACTTCGACAATCCTATCTATCAAGCCGAAGAAGGGGCTGAGGAAGATTGTGAATTGCCTGAAGGGTTAGCCAGATTGTTGAAACAGGAGGACCGAGCTATTACACCTTATAAGGAGGTGGTTGAGACCATCAACGTTGGTACCGAAGACGACAAGAAAGAGATCAAGATCGGGGCCAGTCTACAGGCCGAGAGGAATGACCGTTGATCATGTACTTGACTGTGTTAGAAAGGTCAATGGGTTGTGTGCTCGGTCAGCATGACGAGTCAGGTCGAAAAGAGCATGCAATATACTACCTTGGCAAAAGTTTACCGACTGTGAACAAAGATACTCATTGCTCGAGAAAACTTGCCGCGCTTTGGCATGGGCTGCTCGCCGACTAAGACAGTATATGTTGACTCACACGACTCTATTGATATCAAAAATGGATCCAGTCAAGTATATTTTTGAAAAGCCATCACTTACCGGAAAGGTTACTAAGTGACAAATGATACTGACAGAGTATGACATCCAATACACTTCACAAAAAGCCATCAAGGGAAGTGTCTTGTCAGACTATCTTGTAGAGCAACCGATTGATGATTACCAACCTATGAGGTTTGACTTTCCTGATGAGGACATCATGTTTCTCAAATCGAAAGATTGAGAGGAACCACTCCCGGAGGAGGGGCCTGATCCTGAATCCAAATGGGTTATGATGTTTGATGGGGCGGTCCACGTCAATGGTCGCGGAGTTGGTATAGTGTTGATCACACCGGAAGGGGGTTCATATGCCATTTGGTGCCAGAATAACTTTTCCCTGCACCAACAATGAAGCCGAATACGAAGCTTGTATCCTAAGACTTGAGGAACCCGTCAATATACAGATTAAAACCCTGGATGTATACGGGGATTCAGCTTTGGTCATCAATCAAACCAACGGGAAATGGTATACACCTCAGCCTCATCTGGTTCCTTACAGAGACTACACGAGAAGATTATTAATTTTCTTTTGAAGAAAACCAATTTGATGATACTTTGTTTACCTTGTCTTCGATGATTAAGGTGCTATGCTGGAACTACGTACCCAGAATTGACGTAACTCGGTCAGAGACGAATGAAGAAAGCATTTGGTCAGAAAGTGCGCCCTCGGGGGTATCAAGTCGGTGAATTGGTACTCAAAATATTTCTTCCTCCCAACACATATCACAGGGGCAAATGGACACCGAACTATGAGGGTCCGTACGTGGTTAAAAGGATTTTCTATGGCGGAGTTTTGATGCTAACAACCATGGATGGCGAAGGATTCCCGTCCCCTATTAACTCAGACGCAGTTAAAAAAAAATACTTCGCATAAAATAGACCCGCTGGACGATAAAAAAAATAGTCCGGGCAAAAAAAGGGCATCCCGACGAACCAAAAAAAAAAAGAGAGAATAAAGGGGTTCAGGCAAAAATTAGGGATATAAAAAAAGAGTACACCCGGTGAGTCGAAAACCCAAAAGGGCGGCTCAGGCAAAAATGGGTATCCCGATGGATTGAAAACCCGAAAAGGGGGCGATCCAGGCAAAAGTTAGGGAATAAGCGAATGACTGTGATCTGAGTTCATCAGTGTTATATCACCGTTTCATTCAATCCGGCAATCTTCGAAGGTTAAAGATCGACTAATCATCCACTTCAGAAAGCAAGATGAGCAAAGCGTCTTGAGGACATACGAGTCATAGCAGAGTCGAAACTCAGTGGGACCCCGTATCCCCGTTGTCATTAGGATAGTTCTCTTTTTACAGCGATCACCTCTTTTCAGGGATCAGCTTCCTGATACCCGCGCCTATTCCTGGCACAAATTTTCTCCCCATTAAGAGTCGAATAATTCAGTTAAAGAGCCTCTTTATTTTTCATTTATCAGTTTGTTTGCAAAAATGTCCGAATTTTTGATAAAACATATTGCATATGAACATAATGGTAGCTTTTGCAGATGATTTGCACAGGAAAACATTTAAAATTGCTTTGAATGTGCTTAATCCCGAATGGTGAATTCAAACCGAGTAATTCCCCCGAGGCATACGTGTATTTTTGGTTGCAGGTCACAGGAACTGGATGCCAAGTCATGAATCCTCATCCCCAAGAGGTTGACAAAGTCTCTCCTCAGCAGAGCATGTTCCCCAACAGAGTTGACAGTATCCAGACTGTCAATCCCTAGTAGAGTTGACAGTATCCAGACTGTCTATCCCCAGTAGAGTCAGACTGTATCTTCCTAGCAACAACGGAGTGGTTGCATACCCAACGGACAAGAGGGTGGTGTTCCCAGTGTTCATCTCATCCCCAGCAGATTATTTCTAACAGATTTGTTATAATCCCCAGCTTGAAGGTGATTAGCAAGTTCATATCCCCAGCAAAGGCCGTTTCCTACGACATTTCCCCAAGAAGTGTTTTCCCCACAGACTCTCCTCACAGAGCCTCGCCGAACAAAGTTTCCATAGTTGATACTCCCCCCGTAAGGTCAACTTTTCAAGCAGCCAATTTATTTTTGGTGGCTCATTGGTCCCGGCAGACGGATCATTCCCCACAGAGCATTCAAGGATTGATACAGCGATCTGTTCCCTACCGGAGTTTGCTTCCCCAAGCAGATTTCTTTTTACACCATGCATAACATTTGCATTTGCATGCATATCATATCAAGCATACACATAAGTTGATAAACAGGTTCTTCCAAGCAGACTGAAGAATTACTTTACAACCAAGGTCATGAGATCCAGCCAGAGGATCAAGCGTGAGTGATCCAGCCTGAGGGTCGTTTTGAAGATTCAGCCTGAGAATCGTTTTCCAGTGATCCAGCCTGAGGGTCTATTTCGAAGATTCAGCCTGAGAATCGTGTTCCAGTGATCCAGCCTAAGGGTCATTTCAAATATTCAGCCTGAGAATCGTGTTCCAGTGATCCAGCCTGAGGGTCATTTCGAAGATTCAGCCTGAGAATCGTGTTCCAGTAAGCCAGCCTAAGGCTCAATTTGAAGATTCCCCAGTGAAGTCGCCTACAAGCTTTATTTCCCCAGCAAGCCCAAGTCTAATTGAGGAGTCGTTACAACATGTTCTAGCCCGAAGAATATGTACGAAGCCCAAAAGTGGAATATTCTCGAAGCTGCATATTTAATATGAAGATTGGGTGTAGATTTCAAAAGAGGGCCAACCAGCGCATGCCTCAGATGCGGGATCCTAATGACGGGAATTTATCATCAAAACAATCCAGATCTAGCCAGAAGATCGAAGTAGATTCAGCCAGAGAATCGAAACAAAGAAGATCTAGCTAGAAGATCGAAAATCGCAACAATTCAGATCTAGCCAGAAGATCGAAGTAGATTCAGCCAGAGAATCAAAGGAAATAGATTCAGCCAGAGAATCGAAACGGAGGAGATCTAGCCAGAAGATCGAAGAAGATCTAGCCAGAAGATCAAAATCGTATCCAGCCCGAGGATCAAAATTAATATCCAACCAGAGGACTAAATTGAGTATAGGTTCAGCCAGAGGATCGAAACTCCAGATTAAGCCAGAGGATCGGAAGAAAAATAAACAGCACGGTGTATTTCCGCGTTTTTGTGGTGTTCTCGGAGCACAAATTTTCGGTCTGTCTTTGGTATTCAATCACAGCTCACCCCGTTTGTCTGATAAGCTGTTCGCTTTCATCCTACTCGGTTTAGCTGATGATTGAATAGGGGCAGCTGTAACACCCCAAAATTTGCCCTCCTCATTCATGCATTCATTTAGCATTTCATATTGCATTTCATCATGTCAATCAGAATTAGATCCGAAAAAAAAAAAAAAAAAAAAAAAAAAAAAAAGGAAAAAAAAAATGAAAAATACAACGAAAAAAAAAAATTTACAAAAAAAATAAATAAATAAAAATAATAATAAAAAAATAAATAAAATATAATAAAAAAATTTGGACTTGGGTCTCTCTGATTTAAGCCCACAAAACCATGAAATTCAGTCTATAAATACCAAGGCTTCACTTGAGAAAAAGGAAGAGAAGCAAAATACTCTGAGGTTTCCTTGGAATAAAACCCTGGACAAAACCTGAAGAGAAACCTGACAGAGAACTCAGAGCAGCGTCCAAACCCTGAAGGGCCTCACGGGTGCAACTCAATTTCAATCAAGCTCTCCAATCAGGTTTGCCCTATTCCCATTATTTTACGCCTTCAATTTGAATGTTTTAAATGTGTGATGTATTATGAATGGGTGAAACCTATGCCTTGAATGTTTAATCACATGATTTCGGAAGTGTATGCCACAGGGTTTGAGGTTTCTGAAACCATACTGTTATCCATGAAAAAAATGCTTATGGTGTTTCACTAACCCTTTTGTTGAGTTTTTGTGAGGACTCACATGACTTTTTAAGGGATAACTTGCGTGGTTTCCCACTTTATTTGTGGGATAACCCCTGGAGGTTTCATTCCGATTACCTGTACTGACTCACTTTCTTTGATGGCATTAGCTTGGGAGATCCCTGGGTTTCTTAATCCTTTAATTGCTGTAACTTTGGATCTTTATCCGTGTGGTAATTTTTTCCTTTTCTCGTACTTTATCGCTTTCTTAGCTGGAAGACCTCGATAGGAGGCAATGTTTGAGCCCCTTGGTGGCATTTTACTTTGAGATACATGTTTTGTGTTTTGCATTCATATCCCCATATGTAGCGCGGTTCCTTCGTCAAGGACTGCCTGTTTGCCGTCGAGCATCCCAAACCCTAAAACCCAAAGCAACATGTTATCTCCTTCTACTACAGGCGAGTAAGTCTCCAAAGGTCGAGCATCCGGTAGATTGCGTAGTAACGTTGTTCGTCCAAAACCCAATCCATAACCCCGTAGTTAGTCGAACTACGGCTTGCTCTGATTCTCATTCCAGATGAGATACGTAGGCATAAGACGCGATGTGTAACACCCTTCTAAAATACCCCAAGTATTTAATAAAACAACAAATATATATATATATCAGAGTAATCATGCACCAAGGGTGTCACACACAACATTTCACACCATAATAACCGTCATGCTCATTATTTAATTCAACATAAACACTTCTTGCAAAATACGCAGCGGATATAAGTCATTCAACATCTGTAATACATTACACATAAAATTGTTCAACAAGTTAAAACATCCTGTCCCGATGTTACATCTATCAGAGCATGACCCACTACGGAAACTACACTAGACTCCAAGCACTAGCTTCTACTCACTCACTGCTCGTTACCTGAAAAATAGTTGTAAGGGTGAGTTCCTCAATCGATATAACAAACATTATAATTTATCATGTTATGTTAAGTAATCTGACACGTTAATCACCCTAATCATATCATGCATTCAGTAACGGCACATCAACTCAAACATCATACTCAATAACAACGTAAAATGCAACTCAATAACAACATAAAATGCAACTCAAATGAGACTCGACTCGTCATGCATGTGGTACCATTCGGAGTAAAACTCCCAACTTAAAATCATTGCCAGTTTAGTGGGCATCAAGGCATAAGCCTTCAACTTTCAACTTAAAATTTTGCCAATCCAGGCCAACGTGGTGTGAGCAAAGCTCCATAATTTGCCAATCCAGGCCAACGTGGTGTGAGCAAAGCTCCATAATTTGCCAATCCAGGCCAACGTGGTGTGAGCAAAGCTCCGACTCTATGCATATGAATGTATATGGCATGTACGACTTGCAATTTCAACAACATAATAATAACAGCAACACAACAGCTTTTTCAACAAAAACAACTTATAATCAACTTTGGCTCATCAGCCTACAACTCAGTATTTTCAACAAAACAACTTATAATCAATTTTGGCCCATCAAGCCTACAACTCAATATTTTCAACAAAACAACTTTAACACAACTTATCAACATATTTGCATCAACTCTTCATCACATAACCCAACAAAATTACTCATCATAATTAACTACAATAGGCCACTCACCAATTGTGTTCACAACATAAAAATTAACAATTTTTCCACACTGCAACAGTGTTAACCGGTTAACGCCCTGGGTTAACCGGTTAACGCAGGAAAAATACATTTTCTGGCAAAACGCAACAGTGTTAACCGGTTAACACCCTGGGTTAACCGGTTAACGCAGGCAAAACAGCACATTTTCACAAATTATAACAGTGTTAACCGGTTAACGCCCTTGGTTAACCGGTTAACGCAGACGAAACAGCAGTTCCTGCGCTAACACAAGGCAGAATGCAGAGTTTCCGCATTTTCCGCCGTTGGAGGACTTCCGGACCTCCGATTCAACTTCCGTAAAAAGCTATACGTTCGGAAATTCACAACTAACCCAAACACATATTCAATTACAGCCTAAACACAGTTTCATCCAATGTAATTTTCCAGCATTCATAATCCCAATTAGGGTCAAATCAACGGTTATCACTACCCATCACATGTTAATCTATAATACCCATCAAACGACGATAAACCCCCCTTACCTGAGATAATCCGGCAATCTCTAAGTTTCGAGCTTTTCCGTTCTTCAACCTTTGCTCTCTAGCTCTTCCTCTTTGCCTTTTCTCCACTTTTCACCTTTCAGCCGCTTCTCTGTTTCACGTGAAAAACCTTATTTTCCAAAATGAACCCTTTTCTCCTTATTCCAACTTATATATTTTCCACTAATTATTATTCCAAATAATAATAATAATAATCCAATAATTCAATTTATTTAATTAAATTAATAAATATATTATTAACTTAATTTAAATAATTCTCTTATTTTATTCGGGGTGTTACAACTCTCCCCCACTAAAAGAGTTTTCGTCCTCGAAAACATACCTCAAGCAAATAACTCTGGATAAGACTCTTTCATCTGACTCTCCAGTTCCCAAGTCACATTGCCACCTGCTGGTCCTCCCCAAGCTACCTTCACTAAGGCAATCTCTTTACCCCGCAACTGCTTCAACTCTCGATCCTCAATCCTCATAGGCGATAATTCAACAGTCAGGTTATCTCTCACCTGTACATCATCTACTTGGATCACATGCGACGGATCATGAATATACCTCCTCAACTGAGACACATGAAAAACCTCATGCAAATTCGCAAGTGACGGCGGTAAAGCGATACGATAGGCTACCTCTCCTATCCTCTCCAAAATCTGATAAGGACCAATAAATCGCGGTGTCAACTTCTTCGACTTCAGAGCTCGACCAACTCCAGTTATCGGAGTAACACGAAGAAACACGTGATCTCCCTCTCGGAACTCAAGTGACTTCCTCCTCTTATCATGGTAACTCTTCTGACGACTCTGAGCAATTCTCCTCTTCTCCTGAATCATCTTAATCTTTTCTGTAGTCTGTTGAACAATCTCCGGTCCAACCACAACACTCTCACCGGACTCATACCAACATAACGGTGTCCGACATCTCCTACCATACAAAGCTTCAAACGGCGCCATACCAATGCTCGAATGAAAACTATTGTTGTAGGTAAACTCAATCAAAGGTAAATAACAATCCCAAGCACCTCCCTTTTCCAAAACACAAGCTCTCAAAAGATCCTCTAGTGACTGAATCGTCCTCTCAGTCTGACCATCAGTCTGCGGGTGATATGCAGAGCTCAATCTCAGTTTAGTTCCCAAAGCCTTCTGCAAACCTTCCCAGAATTTCGATGTAAATCTCGGATCTCTGTCCGAAACAATACTCGACGGAATACCATGCAAACTTACAATCTTCTCAATATGCAACTCGGCTAATCTCTCTAACGGATAATCCATTCTAATCGGAATGAAATGAGCCGACTTCGTCAATCTGTCAACAATCACCCAAATAGCTTCAAAATTCTTACTTGTCCTCGGTAAACCAGAAACAAAATCCATACTGATACTATCCCACTTCCACTCTGGAATAGTTAACGGTTGCATTAGCCCAGACGGCTTCTGATGCTCAATCTTTGACTTCTGACAAGTCAAGCAGGAATAAACAAAACTCGCAATTTCTCTCTTCCTTCCCGGCCACCAAAATAACTTCTTCAAATCATGATACATCTTAGTAGCTCCAGGATGAATACTCAGGCCACTACGATGTCCTTCTTCAAGAATACTCTTCTTAAGTTCGGCAACATCCGGAATACACACCCGATTACCAAATTTCAAAACATCATTCTCATCAACTCTGAATTCGCCACCTTGACCTTGATTCACTAGAGTCAACTTATCAACCAAAAGCATATCAGATTTCTGACCCTCTCTGATCTCATCCAGAATACCACTTGTCAACTTCAACATTCCCAATTTAACACTATTGTGAGTACTCTCACACACCAAACTCAAGTCTCTAAACTGCTCAATTAAATCCAATTCCTTAACCATTAACATAGACATATGTAATGATTTCCGACTCAATGCATCAGCCACTACGTTTGCTTTACCCGGATGGTAATTCAAACCAAAGTCATAATCCTTCAGAAACTCTAACCATCTTCTCTGTCTCATATTCAGCTCTCTCTGATTAAACAAATACTTTAAACTTTTATGGTCACTGAAAACCTCAAATCTTGACCCGTACAAGTAATGCCTCCATAACTTCAGAACAAACACCACAGCCGCCAACTCTAAATCGTGCGTCGGGTAGTTCCTCTCATGAACCCTCAGCTGTCTTGAAGCATAAGCTATAACCTGCTTATTCTGCATCAACACGCCACCCAAACCCAACAATGAAGCATCACAGTAAACTTCAAATGGTTCCGACGAACTCGGTAATATCAGAATAGGAGCAGTAGTTAACCTTCTCTTTAACTCTCGGAAACTTCTTCACATTTTGAGTCCCAAACAAACGCTTGCCCTTTCCTAGTCAACATCGTCAATGGTAACGCCAACTTAGAAAATCCCTCAATGAACTTCCTATAATAACCAGCCAAACCAAGGAAACTTCGAATCTCAGCAACAGACTTCGGAGCTTCCCACTTAGATACCGCTTCTATCTTAGAAGGATCAACAGCAACACCACCTCTTGAAATCACATGACCAAGAAAACTAACCTCTTCTAACCAAAATTCACACTTGGATAGTTTAGCAAATAACTTCTTTTCTCGTAGAGTTTCTAAAACCACTCTCAAATGCTCAGCATGTTCTTCTTCAGACTTCGAATACACCAAAATATCATCAATAAACACCACAACAAACTTGTCTAGGTACGGATGGAAAATCCTATTCATATACTCCATAAATACTCCAGGCGCATTAGTCACACCAAAAGGCATTACAGAATACTCATAATGTCCATACCTTGTTCTGAAAGCAGTCTTCTGAATATCCTCAGTTTTCACACGGATCTAATGATACCCAGATCTCAAATCTATTTTGCTGAACACACTTGCACCAACCAACTGATCCATCAAATCATCAATCCTCGGCAAAGGATACCGATTCTTGATCGTCACTTTATTCAGTTGCCTGTAGTCCACACACAATCTCATAGTACCTTCTTTCTTCTTAACCAATAGCACTGGTGCACCCCACGGTGACACACTCGGACGAATAAATTTCTTATCCAACAGATCTTCCAACTGACTCTTCAATTCAGTTAACTCAACAGCAGACATACGGTACGGAGCCATCGATATTGGCCTAGTACCAGGTACCAAATCAATTGAGAACTCCACTTCGCGTTCTGGTGGTAATTCATTCACCTCTTCCGGAAACACATCAGGAAAATCACACACCACAGCTAGATCGCCAATCACCAGTTTATCTTTAGCCTCCAAAGTTGCTAACAGCATAAACAACTCTGCCCCATCAGCTACTTCTTCATTCACTTGCCTTGCTGATAGAAACAAACTCTTTCCCTCCTCAATCTCAGGAAGGACCATAGACTTATCAAAACAATTGATAGAAACTCGGTTAAACACCAACCAATTCATACCCAGAATAACATCAATCTGCACTAGTGGAAGACACACTAGGTCCATCCCAAAGTCTCTACCAAAAATACTCAAAGGACAATTCAAACAAACCAAAGTAGTAGTCACTGAACCCTTCGCAGGAGTATCAATCACCATACTACCAAACATCTCAGATATCTCTAACTTAAGTTTCACAGCACAATCCAAAGATATAAAGGAATGAGTTGCACCTGTGTCAATAATAGCTACAAGAGGAAAGCCATTAATATAACACGTACCTCGGATAAGTCTGTCCTCACTGGAGGTTTGAGTTCCGGTCAATGCGAACACCCTCCCCGTCTGAGATTTCTTTGGCTTCTGACACTGACTTCCAATATGCCCTTCTTCGCCACAATTAAAACAAATCACTTCCTTGTGCTTGCAATCAGCTATTGCATGACCAATCTTACCACAGCGAAAACACCTCTTTACTTCAGCGGTGCATACATTACTCTTATGACCCGCCTGACCACATTTGAAGCAAACTATACCAGCAGGAGCACCTCCCCCACTAGCTCTCTGAGCCGGAGCAGCTCTTTGCTTCCCTTTTCCAGCTGGAGCATCATACGGCTTGCCACGATTTTGATGTTGCTTGCCTCTGCGGTCACTGACAATCTTGTAATGAGCATTATTGTCTTCTTTAAATATCCTGCAGCTATCAACCAATTCAGAAAAAATGCGTATCTTTTGATACCCAACAGCCTTCTTAATTTCAGAGCGCAATCCGTTTTCAAACTTGATGCACTTTGAAAATTCAGCACCAGCACCAGTGTAATGAGGATAAAATTTGGACAACTCCACAAATTTTGCAGCATAATCAGTGACAGACATGTTTCCTTGCTTCAGCTCAAGGAATTCAATTTCCTTCTTACCACGGACATCTTCCGGATAATACTTCCTCAGAAATTCCCTACGGAATACATCCCAAGTAACGACTTCACCTGCCACGGTCAACCTCTCGTGAGTCTCTAGCCACCAGTCATCAGCTTCGACTGCTAGCATGTGAGTACCATACCGAACCTTCTGAGCTGGAGTGCAACCATAACACGGAAGATTCTCTCGATCTCCTTCAACCATCCTAAGGCTGCATCTGGATCATGCTTCCCTTTAAACACCGGCGGATTCTCTCTTTGAAAAGTCGCCAAGCTACGTGATCCAGCATCACCACCAGCATTTGGCAAGTTCTGCACAGCTTGTGCCATTGCTTGCATTGCGGCAGCCATTGCAGCGTCATTCCTTCCAGCCATCTCAACTTATCACTACAACACAACTTAAAAGTTAGACTAGTAACAATTACACAATTGTTAGACAGTAACGACACGACAACTGGCCGGACAGACCGACCTGCTCTGATACCACTAATGTAACACCCTTCTAAAATACCCCAAGTATTTAATAAAACAACAAATATATATATATATCAGAGTAATCATGCACCAAGGGTGTCACACACAACATTTCACACCATAATAACCGTCATGCTCATTATTTAATTCAACATAAACACTTCTTGCAAAATACGCAGCGGATATAAGTCATTCAACATCTGTAATACATTACACATAAAATTGTTCAACAAGTTAAAACATCCCGTCCCGATGTTACATCTATCAGAGCATGACCCACTACGGAAACTACACTAGACTCCAAGCACTAGCTTCTACTCACTCACTGCTCGTTACCTGAAAAATAGTTGTAAGGGTGAGTTCCTCAATCGATATAACAAACATTATAATTTATCATGTTATGTTAAGTAATCTGACACGTTAATCACCCTAATTATATCATGCATTCAGTAACGGCACATCAACTCAAACATCATACTCAATAACAACGTAAAATGCAACTCAATAACAACATAAAATGCAACTCAAATGAGACTCGACTCGTCATGCATGTGGTACCATTCGGAGTAAAACTCCCAACTTAAAATCATTGCCAGTTTAGTGGGCATCAAGGCATAAGCCTTCAACTTTCAACTTAAAATTTTGCCAATCCAGGCCAACGTGGTGTGAGCAAAGCTCCATAATTTGCCAATCCAGTCCAACGTGGTGTGAGCAAAGCTCCGACTCTATGCATATGAATGTATATGGCATGTACGACTTGCAATTTCAACAACATAATAATAACAGCAACACAACAGCTTTTTCAACAAAAACAACTTATAATCAACTTTGGCTCATCAGCCTACAACTCAGTATTTTCAACAAAACAACTTATAATCAATTTTGGCCCATCAAGCCTACAACTCAATATTTTCAACAAAACAACTTTAACACAACTTATCAACATATTTGCATCAACTCTTCATCACATAACCCAACAAAATTACTCATCATAATTAACTACAATAGGCCACTCACCAATTGTGTTCACAACATAAAAATTAACAATTTTTCCACACTGCAACAGTGTTAACCGGTTAACGCCCTGGGTTAACCGGTTAACGCAGGAAAAATACATTTTCTGGCAAAACGCAACAGTGTTAACCGGTTAACACCCTGGGTTAACCGGTTAACGCAGGCAAAACAACACATTTTCACAAATTATAACAGTGTTAACCGGTTAACGCCCTTGGTTAACCGGTTAACGCAGACGAAACAGCAGTTCCTGCGCTAACACAAGGCAGAATGTAGAGTTTCCGCATTTTCCGCCGTTGGAGGACTTCCGGACCTCCGATTCAACTTCCGTAAAAAGCTATACGTTCGGAAACTCACAACTAACCCAAACACATATTCAATTACAGCCTAAACATAGTTTCATCCAACATAATTTTCCAGCATTCATAATCCCAATTAGGGTCAAATCAACGGTTATCACTACCCATCACATGTTAATCTATAATACCCATCAAACGACGATAAACCCCTCTTACCTGAGATAATCCGGCAATCTCTAAGTTTCGAGCTTTTCCGTTCTTCAACCTTTGCTCTCTAGCTCTTCCTCTTTGCCCTTTCTCCACTTTTCACCTTTCAGCCGCTTCTCTGTTTCACGTGAAAAACCTTATTTTCCAAAATGAACCCTTTTCTCCTTATTCCAACTTATATATTTTCCACTAATTATTATTCCAAATAATAATAATAATAATCCAATAATTCAATTTATTTAATTAAATTAATAAATATATTATTAACTTAATTTAAATAATTCTCTTATTTTATTCGGGGTGTTACACGATGTCTTAGCGAGCACACATCCCCCAACCCATAGGTCAGCCGAGCTACGAAGACTCTGATTCTCATATTCAGATGAGATACGTATGCAGTGGATGCGACATCCGCGCGAGTCATTTTCATTTAACCCTTTTTTTTTTGGTAAACAGCACAAGATAAACTCACACCCTTTAGACGAAAACTACAAAAGTGGATCCCGTAGAGTACTACGGATGCGTAGGAGTGCTAATACCTTCCCTTCGCATAACCGACTCCCGAACCCAAGATTTGGTTGCGGGACCCCGTCTTGTCCTTTCCTTTTTCAGGTTTACTTCGAGCGTTTCCTTTCCCTCCTTTGGGATGAATAACGCACGGTGGCGACTCTTCTGTCTTTTTCTTTCGCCGGTTGTTTTTTTTTGCGCACTGTATTTTTCAGGTTGCGACACATCGATGGACTTTTCAGTTATCACCATCTTTACTCCCAGAACATAGGAGACGATGAAGTTATCGTCAGCATCAGCAAATCTCCAGAAATCTTTAATAAGATTTGGGTAAACTGGACCGTAGAGGCATTTAAAGTAGTTTCCCCAACCTTGTTTACGAAGTTCTTCAGTGAGGTTTACGCCATTTCTTTTCATGTTATCAAAATCCACCAAGGATTCACACAGCACTTCCAGTTTGTCAAAGGGCGTTGCAAGATGAATGTGGGGCTCACAATCAAGAATGTGAGGCTCCTTGTATACTGGTGTTGTAACTACGCCTGTAACCGTTGGAGTAGGGTTGCTTGTGCTTGGAACTTGATAGCTTGAGTCCATTTGCTGAGAGTAGTTGAACACAGCTTGTTGTTGAGCATCCATGGTGTTGATGAAGAACTGAGATGAAGATGAACTGCTTGCATAAATGCCTTGAGAGAATTGGGGTTTAAAGAGTGAGTGAGAGTGAAATGTGTGCAAAGTGAGAAAAGAGTGTTTAAATACCCAAATATGGGCGCATGCAAAACGACACGCAAATCAGAGTTTTAGCACAAAAACCAAGTTAGCACGTTTAGAGGGAGAAATGATTATAGCTCATAAATGATGTCTAATCCCAACAGTTTGCACACTGCTCGAGGAGATCTCAAGAGTCTGTTCCTTGATTACTGCTGGACAGCTGTCTAGAAGTTCCAAGGTCAGACGCAAGACACTCCACGTGTTGATTTATCTGATCTTCAGGAATACCAAAGGATTGGTTCCTGGAGATTTCCCACTCAGATAACTTCTAACTGAGTAGAAGTATCAGAGTCAGAGGCAGAATCCATTTGTTTGTGTCAGAGTCTCATTTAGCAACCTCAGAGGCACATTTTATTCAGGGCAGTTTTGAATGTTCAGATTTTCTAAGATGAAGAGGAATCTATCTTCAGCTAAAGGTTTAGTAAAGATATCTGCCCATTGATGATCTGTATCAATGAACTTCAATGTTACTATCCCTTTCTGAACATAGTCTCTGATAAAATGATGTTTTATTTCAATGTGCTTAGCTCTGGAGTGAAAAATGGGATTTTTACTTAAACAAATGGCAGCAGTATTATCACAAAAGATAGGAATGTTACTCTCGAAGATTTGCAGATCTTCTAACTGATTCTTCATCCAGAGCATCTGAGTAGTGTACAACGATGCTGAGATGTATTCTGCTTCTGCCGTGGACAGGGCGATAGTTGATTGCCTTTTGCTTGCCCAGGATATCAGATTCTTTCCCAAGAGCTGACAATTTCCAGTTGTGCTTTTTCGTTCCAATCTATCTCCTGCGTAATCTGCTTCACAATAACCAGAAAGTCTATACTCTGATGTTTTCTCATACATCAGGCCCAGGTTAGGAGTTCCTTTCAGATATTTGAGAATTCTCTTAACTGCAGTTAAGTGAGTTTCTCTAGAATCTGATTGGAATCTAGCACAGAGACAAACACTGAAGAGAATATCAGGTCGAGTAGCAGTCAAATAGAGAAGGGAGCCTATCATACCACGATAGAGCTTCTGACAAACCTTTTTACTGACTTCTTCCTTTTCAAGAATGCATGTTGGATGCATGGGAGTCTTTGCAGAGTTACATTCAGCCATGTCAAATTTCTTCAGAACATCTTTTATGTATTTTCTTTGATGAACGTACGTGACTTCTGAAGTTTGGTTAATTTGAATTCCCAGAAAGAACTTTAGTTCTTGCATTAAGCTCATTTCAAATTCTGCCTGCATTAACTCAGAGAATTCTTGACAAACAGAGGCGTTAGCTGAACCAAAAATGATATCATCAACGTATATTTGGCATATCATGAGATCATTGTTAAGATTTTTACAGAAGAGTGTGGAGTCAACTTTCCCTCTGATAAAATTATGTTCCAGAAGAAAGTTACTTAAACGTTCATACCAAGCTCTGGGAGCTTGTTTAAGTCCATATAAGGATTTTTTAAGTTTAAAGACATGTTCTGGATAATTTGGGTTTTCAAAACCTAGAGGTTGGTTGACATACACTTCTTCTGGTATATAACCATTAAGGAATGCGCTCTTGACATCCATTTGATACAATTTGATAGAATGATTTATAGCGAAAGATACAAGAAGACGAATAGATTCTAACCTGGCGACTGGAGCAAAGGTTTCATTGTAGTCAATACCTTCTTGTTGACTGTAACCTTGAGCCACCAGTCGAGCTTTATTTCTGACGACTTCTCCTTTCTCATTCAGCTTGTTTCTGAATACCCATCTGGTTCCGATAACGTGAGTGCCTTTGGGCTTAGGAACAAGATCCCAGACATCATTCTTTGTGAATTGATCTAGCTCTTCTTGCATGGCTAGAACCCAGTCGTTATCTTGGAGTGCCTCATCACAGGACGTAGGCTCAATCAGAGATACTAGTCCCAGGGGAGTTTCTTCAGATGTCTTGAAGGTAGACATGGTTCTGACAGGTTCGTCCTTGTTACCCATAATCAATTCTTCAGATATGTTGAGGTGACTTTTAGCTTTCTTTGGGATTAATGGAAGATTAATTTCCTCAGGATTTTGAATGGCAGTTGCTTCTGGAGTTTTGTCAGATCCTGCAAGAGTGATTTCTAAATCTGCAAAATTCTCAACTAGCTTTGACTTTTCAGGGTCAAGCTTATCGTCAAATCTGACATGAATTGATTCTTCCACAATTTTGGTTTCTGTATTGTATACTCTGTAGCCTTTAGAGCGTTCTGAGTATCCTAACATAATACCTTTCTGTGTTTTGGAATTAAACCTTGTTCAGATGTTCTTTAGTGTTTAAAATAAAATAGGAGCATCCAAAAGGATGAAAATATGAAATGTTTGGTTTTCTTCCTTTACACAGTTCATAGGGAGGCTTTTCCAGAATAGGTCTTATGGAGATTCTATTCTGAATATAACACGTTGTATTTACAACTTCGGCCCAAAAGTGCTTAGCCACATTGGTTTCATTGATCATAGTTCTGGCCATATCTTGGAGTGTCCTATTCTTCCTCTTTACAACTCCATTTTGTTGTGGAGTTCTAGGGCTGGAGAAATCATGGGATATTCCATTAGAGTCAAGTAATTCCTCAAAAAATTTGTTTTCAAATTCCCCACCATGATCACTTCTGACTCTTACAATTTTAGAGTCAAATTCTTTTTGCACTTTGGAGCAGAAGCTAGTGAATACAGAGTGAGACTCACTCTTGTACTTTAGGAATTTCACCCATGTCCAGCGACTGAAATCATCAACAATGACTAGTCCATACTTCTTTCCATTGACTGATGCTGTTTTCACAGGACCAAATAAATCAATGTGAAGGAGTTCTAGAGGCTTAGAGGTAGTAACAATAGTTTTCTTTTTGAAAGATGTTTTTGAAAATTTTCCTTTCTGACATGCTTCACATAGAGCATCTGAAGAGAACTTCAGCTTAGGTAGGCCTCTGACTAACTCGAGTTTATTTAGCTGGGATAATTTCCTCATGCTAATGTGGCCCAAGCGTCTATGCCATACCCATTGCTCTTCGTGAACGGACATCAAACCTTTCACATTTTGTTCTTTTAAATCAGAAAGATTTATTTTATAAATATTGTTTTTCCTCTTGCCTGTGAATAGGACAGAACCATTGTTTTGATTTATGGCTTTACATGTTTTTTGATTAAAGATTACATCATAACCGTTATCACTTAATTGACTTATGGATAACAAGTTATGCATTAATCCTTGTACGTAAAGGACATCAAATATAAAGGGAAGAGTACAATTACCAATAGTTCCGGAGCCTCTGATCATTCCTTTTCTGATCTCCTCTGAAGCCTACGAATCCAGCGTCTTTAAGTTCCAGGCTTTGGAACATAGACTTTCTTCCCGTCATTTATCGCGAGCATCCAGAGTCCAGGTACCATGACTGGTGTTTGAACTTTGCTGCATAAGATATCTGCAACATAAACAATCTTATCTTTTGGTATCCAGAGTCTCTTGGGTCCTTTATGATTAGTTTTCCCAGAGTTTCTTATTACCTTGGGTTTTCTAGCATTATCAAATTTTTGCTCTTGTGTGTGTGTATAGTGATATGAAAATGGGGATTTAGGTTGATCACTAGTAGAAGTTTTATCTTCCTTAGGATCATACCTAATTCCTCTTCTATTGTTCTGACTGACTCCATAAATCATGGATGCCATTACACTCCTTCCTATCCCATTTTTCAGAAACTTTTGAAAGGCTTTTTCATATTTATAAATTATCGTGTTTGAAGTTTGTGGAGCTTGAGATAACGCTTCTTCTAGTTTTAAACAATTTTTCTTTGCTGCATCTCTTAGTGATGTCAAAACTTTGTTTTCATCTTTTAGTTCTAGAATTATCATCTCAAGTTTGCCACATTCTTTAAATTTTTCTTCAAGACAGCCTTTTATTGCTTTAAATTTTTGTTTTAGTTTCTGATATGAACTAAGAGTTTCAGACAAGCATGATTCTAGGTCAGATCGAGAGAGTTCAGAAAATACCTCTTCTGATTCAGATTCTTCATCTGAAGTGTTCCTGGTTGTGGTGGCCATGAACGCCACGTTGGCCTGTTCATCAGAGTCAGATTCTGATGAGTCAGATTCACTATCATCCCAGGTGACCATCAATCCCTTCTTGGTTCTGAGGGAGTTTTTCTTGAAGCTCTCTTTTCTGGAGCTGTCTTTCTTTAACTTGGGGCATTCGTTCCTGTAGTGACATGTTTCTTTACATTCATAACAAGTAACATCTTTGTTAGTTTTACCTTTAAAGGTTGATTCTGATCGATCCCCTCTGGGTCTTGGTCTCCTGAAGTTATTGTTCCTCTTTTTCCAGAGTTGTTTAACTCTTCTAGTTAGGAGGGACAATTATTCTTCATCATCAGAATCTTCCTGTTCATAGTCATCAGCATCTTCTGTTTCGGCCTGGAATGCCTTGTTTCTGTCAGATTTGCGTCTTTCAGATCTGGACTTTAATGCTACAGACTTGTTCTTCTTCTGAGGCTCATCTTCCTCTAGTTCTATCTCATGACTTCTGAGTGAACTGACAAGCTCTTCAAGACTGATGTTGTTCAGATCCTTTGAAAGCTTTAAGGCAGTGACCATGGGTCTCCACTTCTTTGGCAAGCTTCTGACTATCTTTTTGACATGGTCTGTAGTTGTGTATCCTTTGTCTAGAACTTTGAGTCCTGCAATAAGAGTTTGGAATCTAGAGAACATTACCTTTATGGCTTCGTCATCCTCCATTTTGAAGGCTTCATATTTCTGGATTAGAGCCGGAGCCTTTGTTTCTTTGACCTGAGAGTTTCCTTCATGAGTCATCCTCAGGGAGTCGAGTATGTCTTTAGCTGTTTCTCTGTTGGTAATTTTTTCATACTCGTTGTAAGATATGGCATTGAGAAGTATCGTTCTGGCTTTGTGATGATTCTTGAATTCTCGCTTCTGATCGTCTGACATCTTACTTCTGGGAACTTCAACTCCAGCATCTGTTACAGGAGGTTTGTATCCATCTGTGACAATGTCCCAGAGATCAGCGTCATAGCCTAGAAAGAAACTTTCAATTCTATCTTTCCAGTAATTGAATTTCTCTCCATCAAAGACATGAGGCTTAGCATTGTAACTGTCTCTTTCATTTGTGTGGGCCATAGTTTTTCTCGTTCTGGATCTCTCTACACTGTTAAGTGTTTGATTAGAAAATCAATAACAGAGCCGAAGCTCTGATACCAATTGAAGGTGAGAAAAACAAGAAAGGGGGGTTTGAATTGTTTCTGAAAATAAGCGCTTTTTCAGAATAAGAACACACATGATTTTATACTGGTTCGCTTATAACACAAAGCTACTCCAGTCCACCCGGCCAAGGTGATTTCGCCTTCAAAAAGGACTTAATCCACTAATCTTGAAAGATTATTACAACCAACGTCTAAGAGAAAGATCTCTTAGTCCTCCCAAGTATACAGACTGCGCAGAGTCACATGGGGAACAATCAAAAACAATTTAGGCAAAACAGAGTTTGTAATCTAGAGTGCTTCTAGGATAAAGCAAATATTACAGCAATTTGAACAAGTAAAAGGTTTCACGTTATGAGCAAAAGCTTGTGAAAGACTAAGAGAGAGAGTGGAATATTTCTGTGCGTTCAGGTGTGTCTCTCAAAGAAGTTCGCCGTCCTTTATATAATGGTGAAAGGACCGTTGTAGTGATGGCAAATATTTTGTCTTGATGAAAGTTTAATGCCATAACTTCTGTGTTTCTTGCCAAAACAAATTTGTCTCCCTGAATAACTTCTTTCCAAATATATTTTCTTTCCATTTGAAGTTGTGGTTGCCGTTACTCTTTCTGGATAAGGAAATGTTTTGTCAGAGTCTACGTTACTCTGTTAATCTGAGATCTTTGAGATCAGAGCTTCTGATAGTCCTGTTCTATTAGATCCTCAGCGTTGATTCAAGAGGAAGTTGAGAGCTTCTGATATTCTGCTATGCTGTTTTGCTCAGCGTCAGAACTTCTAGAGCGTGCTTCTTCTTCAGATGTTTCTGATCTTCTGGTACTTTGTATCTGATTCGATTCTGTATCTGATAAAGCAATCAGATTCCTTTGTTCTTGTTCAGAGTCCTGCACACTTAGAGAAATTTCGTTAGAGTGCCATTTTTGGTTTCATCCTTTGTTATCAGCAAAATCCTGGAATCTGTTGTAGAACTATTTTTGTTCTTAAGCTTCTTGTCCTGTGGTCTAACTCTGTGTTCTTCATTTATTTTGAAGATAAGCTAACTCACCAGTATTACACCAGAGCCAACAATTCGAGACTGATGGATCACCTAGAACAAGAGAACCGTGAGCTGAAAGAGGAAGTGGCCAGATTAAGTGCTTTGATGGAATCATTCTTGGCTGCCCAGAGCCAGTCTTCTCCGACGCCCTCAACTCCTCCCTAGAGGACAGTCATCTCCGAGATTGTCTCCTCGACTGTGCCTGCAGCCAGTGCACATTTTGCTCCAGAGGCCATGCCAGTCGGATTCCCGTGGGGGATGCCTCCTAATTTTATGCCTGAGGTCCCTGCTCCAACCTTTGCTTCTATGCCGACATCTAGCCCGGTCCTTGCTGTTCCTCCTCCTGTCGTGCATACTGTGCCCAGAGTAGACGACACCATCTATCATTCCGAGCCGTCCGAAGGCCCAGATGTCTATGAGAAGATGGATGCTATGAACGATCAATTTCTTGAGCTTCGCAAGGAATTTAAAACTCTTAGAGGAAAGGATCTTTTCGGCAAGTCTGCTTCCGAACTGTGCTTGGTCCCCAATATGAATATCCCTGTGAAATTCAAGGTCGCTGACTTTGAAAAATACAAGGGAAATACTTGTCCTCTCAGCCACCTGGTCATGTATGCCAGGAAGATGTCAACTCAGACCGACAACGATCAGTTATTCATCCACTACTTTCAAGACAGTCTGTCCGGTGCCGCCCTGCGTTGGTATATGGGTTTATACAACACGAACATCGATCCTTCAACGATCTTGGCGAGGCCTTCGTCAAGCAGTACAAGTACAATATGGATATGGCTCCCGATAGGGATCAATTGGGGGCCATGTCCCAGAAGGACAAAGAAACATTTAAAGAATACGCCCAGAGGTGGCGAGAGTTGGCAGCACAGATTGTGCCCCCGCTGGAAGAGAAGGAAATGACCAAGATATTTCTGAAGACCTTGAGTTCATTCTATTATGAGCGGATGATCGCTAGCGCTCCTTCTGACTTCACCGAGATGGTGAATATGGGGATGCGTCTAGAAGAAGGGGTTAGAGAAGGACGTCTAACCAGAGAAGAAGGCTCTTCTGCCAAACGTTATGGGGCGTTTGCAAAGAAGAAAGATGGAGAGGCACATGCCGTGACTTCCCATGTGAAACCAAGAAGACCCTCGGTGAGGAGGAAGACCGTGCGTCCCGCCGGTAACCAGCACCAAGTGGCTCATATAGCACCTGTTTTCAGAGACAATCAACAGTACCAGCAACATAGCAACAATCAGCAACCACATCCTCAATATCAGCAACAACAACACCGACCGCAGTAGCAGGCCTATCAGCCTCGAAACAGTAATCAAACCAGCACGAGTTACGAGAGGAAAAGGGTCATCTCGAGAATCTGGAAACAGTCAACTTGGGGTCTGAGGATTGTGTTCGTGAAGTGAAGATTGGGGCCCTCCTTGAAAAAGCTATTAAGAAAGGGTTGATTGAATTGCTACGAGAATATGTTGATGTCTTCGCTTGTTCGTATGGAGACATGCCAGGTCTAAATATTGATATTGTGCAACATTTCCTACCTTTGAAGCCTGAGTGTGTGCCTGTGAAGCAGAAGCTCAGAAGAACTCATCCTGATATGGCAGTGAAGATCAAAGGGGAAGTTCAGAAGCAAATTGATGCGGGATTTCTGGTGACTTCTACATATCCTCAATGGGTGGCCATTATTGTGCCCGTGCCTAAGAAAGACGAAAAAGTCCGGATGTGTGTGGACTATAGAGACTTGAATAAAGCTAGTCCGAAAGATGATTTTCCTCTACCACACATTGATATGTTGGTAGACAATACAGCTAAATTCAATGTCTTCTTATTTATGGATGGATTTTCCGGATATAACCATATCAAGATGGCACCCGAGGATATGGAGAAGACAACATTCATCACACCTTGGGGAACATTCTGTTATCGAGTTATGCCCTTCGGTTTGAAGAACGCCGGAGCCACGTATCAATGAGCTATGACCACCTTATTTCATGATATGATGCACAAGGAGATTGAGGTATATGTTGACGATATGATTGCTAAGTCAAGCACGAAAGTTGAACATGTAGAGCACTTGCTGAAGCTTTTTCAGCGTTTGAGGAAGTACAAGCTTCGTTTGAATCCCAACAAGTGTACATTTGAAGTCCGTTCTGGCAAGTTATTGGGCTTCATTGTTAGTGAAAGAGGTATTGAGGTTGATCCTGCAAAGGTCAAAGCAATACAAGAGATGCCTGCGCCAAAAACTGAGAAGCAAGTCCGAGGTTTTCTTGGCCGCTTGAATTATATTTCCAGATTCATATCCCACAGGACTGCCACATGTGCGCCGATATTCAAGCTCCTCCGGAAAGATCAGTCTCATGATTGGACCGAGGATTTCCAGAAGGCCTTTGACAGTATTAATGAGTATTTGTCTGAACCTCTGATTCTGTCTCCGCCTGTGGAAGGGAGACCTTTGATCATTTATCTGACTGTTCTTGAAGACTCAATGGGTTGTGTCCTTGGTCAGCAAGACGAATCAGGGAAGAAGGAGTATGCTATTTACTACCTGAGTAACAAGTTCACTGATTGTGAGTCTCGATACTCAATGCTTGAGAAGACATGTTGTGCTTTGGCTTGGGCTGCTAAGCGCTTACGCCAGTATATGATAAATCATACGACTTGGTTGATATCCATAATGGATCCAATCAAGTACATCTTCGAGAAGCCTGCTTTAACTGGGAGGATTGCCCGTTGGCAAATGTTGTTATCTGAGTATGATATTGAGTATCGAGCTCAGAAGGCTATTAAAGGTAGTATCTTGGCTGACCACTTGGCACATCAGCCTATTGAAGATTATCAGTCAGTTTAGTATGACTTCCCAGATGAGGAGATTCTGTATTTGAAAATAAAAGATTGCGATAAGCTTACACTCGATGAAGGGCCAGAGCCTGGTTCCAGATGGAGTATGGTATTTGATGGCGCTGTAAATCAGTATGGAAATGGTATTGGGGCAGTGATTATTACTCCTCAGGGCACGCATATTCCTTTTACAGCAAGGATATCTTTCAAATGCTCGAATAATATGGCTGAGTATGAGGCCTGTATTATGGGTTTAGAAGAGTGTATTGATCTAAGGATCAAGCATCTTGATGTATATGGTGATTCGGCCCTCGTTGTTAATCAGATTAAGGGTGAATGGGAAACGAATCAGCCTGGTCTCATTCCATATAGAGATTATGCGAGGAGGATTTCAACGTTCTTTACTGAGGTTGACTTCCATCATATTCCTCGAGACGAGAATCAGATGGCAGATGCTCTTGCTACATTTGCTTCAATGATTGTGGTAAAACTTTGGAATGAAGTCCCCAATATCACTGTGACGCACTTGGACAGACCAGCTCATGTATTTGCAGTAGAAGTGAAAGATGATAAGCCATGGTATTATGACATCAAGTGTTTCCTTCAGAACCAAGTTTACCCGCCTGGGGCATCTGTGAAAGATAGGAAGACTTTGAGGAGATTGTCAGGCGGTTTCTAACTCAATGGCGAAGTGCTTTATAAGAGAAATTTTGACATGGTTCTGCTCAGATGCGTGGATAGACACGAAGCAAACCTGCTAATGACTGAGGTCCATGAAGGTTCATTTGGTACTCATTCCAATGGACATGCCATGGCTAGAAAGATGTTGAGAGCAGGCTACTATTGGATGACAACGGAGTCTGACTGCTGCAAATACGTGAAGAAATGCCATAAGTGTCAGATTTACGCGGATAAGATTCATATTCCTCCGACACTTCTGAATGTGATTTCATCCCCATGGCCCTTCTCAATGTGGGGAATTGACATGATTGGCATGATAGAGCCGAAAGCATCTAACAGACACAGATTTATTCTCGTAGCAGTTGATTACTTCACCAAATGGGTTGAAGCGGCGTCATATGCAAATGTGACCAGGCAGGTGGTAGTGAAGTTTATCAAGAATCAACTCATATGCCGCTATGGTGTTCCAGATAAGATCATTGCTGATAATGAATCTAACTTGAACAACAAAATGATGAAAGAGTTGTGTAGTGAGTTCAAGATCGCGCACCATAATTCTTCTCCTTACAGACTCAAGATGAATGAGGCTATTGAAGCTGCTAATAAGAATATCAAGAAGATTATCCAGAAGATGGTTGTCACATATAAGGATTGGCATGAGATGTTGCCATTTGCTTTGCATGGATATTGTACATTTGTCCGCACTTCAACAGGGGCAACCCCTTTCTCTCTTGTTTATGGCATGGAGGCTGTACTCCCAGTAGAGGTGGAGATCCCATCAATGAGAGTCTTGATGGAAGCCAAGTTGACTGATGCTGAATGGGTTCAGAGTCGTTATGACCAACTGAATTTGATAGAAGAGAAGAGATTGACTGCCATGTGCCACGGTCAGTTGTATCAGCAGAGAATGAAGAATACTTTTGATAAGAAGGTCAAGCCTCGTGTGTTCCGAGAAGGTGACCTTGTGCTCAATAAAGTCTTATCTTTCACGCCCGATTCCAGGGGCAAGTGGACTCCAAACTATGAAGGTCCATATGTTGTTAAGAGAGCCTTTTCAGGCGGTGCTTTGATACTTACAACTATGGATGGGGAGGACTTCACTCGTCTTGTGAATTCATATGCAGTCAAGAAATACTTCGCCTAAAAATAAAAACAGAATAGCTCGCTAAGTTGAAAACCCGAAAGGGCGGCTTAGGCAAAAATGAGCGTCTCGGTGGATTGAAAACCCGAAAGGGCAGTCCAGGCAAAAGTTAGAGACATAAAAAAAATGAATATTTGTATCTCGCTAGATTGAGTACCCCACCCTGGGGCAATCTAGGCAAAAATTAGGGATTTGGCAAGTAACTGCATCCTGACAAGACTTTGTTCTACAACTGTCATCCGTCGGAGATTCTTGCTCATTCGTCATCAACCGAAGTTTCGAATACATCGAATTTAGAATTGGCGGAGAGATGGTCATTATGTTCAATGTAGCCCTTTTCCAATATATATCACCAATTTCAAATTTGTAAAGATCTATGGAGTCTTGCCATTTGCAGACTACTATTCCATCAAATAAACTTGAGCCTTTTATCCAATTATTGGCACTCTTATTTGTTTCTATTCAACAAGCGTTTTGCATGCTTTTAATTGAGAAAATATCATTGTTTCGAAAAATGAATTTTTCATAATTTGTTCTAAACAAGGTGAACATTCACGATGATGAAAAGGATACTTAGGAGATCCTCAATGCTCTCCCAAGGATGGTATAATCTCCAACAGGGTAAGACATTTGTTCACATTCCTAGCATGATTGTGTTTTCTTCCTCCGGAGCCCTGAGCGGTATGCTTGTTGAGATATTCACCACTCTCCCCTTCAGCGGGGTAGCAACCTTTTCTCCTTAGCAGATGTGATCTCCTTGGTGGGTACGGTACTTGGTGGTTGATTCCCAGAATCCCTTTATCCCTCGGATATATTCCCTAATAGAGTTGCTTATGTGGCAGATTCTACCTGTGCAATAAACTCTTTTCCCCAGCTGTGACGGATGATTCATCCCCTGCATAGATTTTGTTGTTTCCTAGTATCTCTGATTCCCAGCAGATTGGATACTCTCTGGTGATTTTGCTTTCTCTCTTGATATGTAGTACCGGATGTTTGTATTCCTGTGAAGCCTGTTTGTGTTAGAAATGTTTGTTTGTCAGCATTCATCATATATTAACCACACGCATGTGTGCATATAATTTTCAAACATTCGGATATTCATATTGCATTTTTGCCATATATCTTTTGTTTGTTTCCAAGCAGATGTCGGTGTCTGATCCCTCAATGTAGAGCCAGTCCCTTAAGTAGAAAGTGTTTATCTTTCCTTCCGCATTCCCCACTGAGTTATATCCTCGTGGACAATGGTTGTTTTCGCTTCCTCCCAGCACATATATTGGGATAGGTTCCCCTATTGAGTTATATCCTCACTAGGAGGAGTCTTGATTCAGTTTGCCTCTTTGGTTTGATCCTAAATTGGCCTCTTGTGGTTGTTTCCTTTGTTTCCCGGTGGTATAAATGAATAATTGCTCAGTAATCAGTAATCATTCGTCTTATTCCCGGCGGAGTCTGCGGTTTTCTACCCTTATACTGGTAGTTGTAAACCCTATTTTCCCCCCTTTGCAGAGTTAACCTTTTGTTCATCCTAGTTGATGACGGTTACTTTTCCGTGGTTTTCTACCCAGTATCCCGTAGATGTAATCCCCTCTTTGACGGTTATCATTATCCAATATTCGGTATTGATATTCCCTCCTTCTCTTGGATAATTGCTCTGATCAGACAATTTATCCCCAGCAAGTCATCTTTCATACCGGTTGCCGATAATGTTTGTTACTCCCCTTGATTGGTCATCATTATATACCTAGTTTTGGTGTCCCGATGCCTTTCTCTTTCTCGGTCGATTAATCCTTTATTAACCCAGTAACCGGTTGTGGATAATCTTCCATGCGAGTGTATTATCTACGGTCTGACGGTAATAAATAATATATCTCATGCACTCTTTGGTCGAAGCCTTTTGTTCTTCCCCAATTGAGTAAGATTCATATCCCTGTTTTGGAATCGAATGTTCATCCCTTAATCGAGTTTGCTTTTTGCCCTCTTTTTGGATGATGAGTGTTTTGGGAATATCCCCCAATTCACGCTTTGGTTGGTCACCTATTATATGCCCAGTAATCGGTATTCCTGGTGTTCCTTCCTTTTGCTCCCTATTATGACTTTTTGTCCCCTGCGGAGTCAAATTTTCCTGAGTTGAAATATACCATTTAGGTCTTCCTCAGATGATTTGGTTGATTTATATCTCTCACCCTTATACCGGTCTTAGATATTAATTCTTCTTGAGCATGTTGTTCTCCCACCCTTATACCGGTGTTCAGATCACACGTCTCTTTGAGCTTATTACCCAGTAACCGATAATACCTCATCCCGTTGCTTCCCCAGGAGAGTCCTTTTTGGATATCTCCAGGGAGATCCCTTAGTGGATTATCCTCACCTGAGTCCGGATTTTTATCCGAAGTATCCATTGTGGATAGTGCTGCTGTGGTGGCATATTCCCCAACACATGCACCGTCGAGTCAGCTCGAGTCTTTCCATTGGATTTACTCCCTTTGGAATTCTGTTCCCCAAGTTTTGAGTCGTGACCTGCTCACGCGTTTTCACCCTTTACTCTCCTAGAGTCTCTGTCTCCCTAGTGAATGTATTACTCCTTTGGGATTTTTAGTTTCTCCGGATTTCTTTTTCTTTTGTGGACACCTATCCCCATAGAGTTTTACCATTTGCATGCATACATCTGCATCATGAGGCCTCTTAGGGACCAAAATTCGTCTCTTTGTTATTATTTAAGCCCATTCTACCCCGTCGAGACGAACATTTTAACCTTCACTTCTCCGGCTAGAATGACCTTAAATAAGGGCATCTGTAAGACCCCAATTTTTCCCCTAAGATCCCTCATGGCATCATAACATTGCATTTGCATTGCCTCAAGGATCATTAGCATCTTGGTTCCCTTTGCCTTTGGGTGGGACCTCCTGTGAGTGGTTTGAGATCACCAAGAATGCTTGAATTGTATATCATTGCTTTTCTTATTTTGTTTACTAACCAAAAGCACAAAATATATGTCACTAACATCTTTTGTTTGTAGCTTGAGCAATCACAAGGTCAAGAGCTTCAAAGAGATCACTTATGCAATGGTAAGGTCAAGAGGAGATGATAGCAAACATGGTAATGGTTCCCAAAGCTCTCATCCATCAAGTATGCCTCCCTAGTACCTCAATGCATCATTTTGATCAAATCAAGTCATAGGGCTTGAGGTCTTGTTCTTCAAGAAAACCCTAATTCATCTGTGCATCACAATGCCTTGCTCTTGAAGCAACCTCAGCCCATGGTCAAATATAATCAAGGGAAGTTCTTTAAATCTTCATTTCATGCATATTTGAACTTATTTGAGTGTCCTCAATCATCAATTCATCAAGATATGAGTCATGGACTTGAGAAGTTGATCAGTCAATTCATCTGACTATTTTGAAGTGCACTAAGACCTAACTTTTTATGTGTTGGTAAAATGGATATAGTTCCAAAAGAAACAATGTTCTTAAGGATAATATGAACAACTTTCATGTTCATCAAAAATTTATTTGAAGCTTGGAAGGTCATCATCCATTCCAAAACATTATAGGTCATTTTGACTGAAACCCTAATTTTGGGTCAACTTCCCAAGGACACAACTCATTCATTTTTTATGATTTTGAGGTGGGATGAAATGCATTAGAAATCTTAAGATGTCTACTTAAAATTTTATGTTAAACCAATTTCAAAATCTCAAAGGCAATACATGTGATAATGCAAGACATTATAGGTCCTTTTTGACCAAATGCATTAAAAGGCAAAAAAATCCAACTTCTAATGCCCATACCTCTTTCATACAATATCCAAATGATGCAAAATTTAAGTCCATTTTGATTTTCTTGAAAATATCTACAACTTTGATGTTGGAGGTTTTTACATTTGAGGCTTGCATCATCAAAACAGAGGGGCTTGAAAATTGGCCAATTTTAGAAACCTTGTCTTGACATGTCATGCACCTTGCACATTAAACTCAAATTTCATAACTTTCCACACTTCAAATGGATTTTTGCCCAACATAACAATTGTTCCTTACATCAAGACCTTTCCAACGATTACTCACATGATCATGTTTGTATTTTTTCATTGGGAGTTTCGAAGAGATGAATGTTTAGGTACAAATGAGGAATTCACTTGAAATCTTGGTACATAAGCAATTGCCTTGCAAGTCAGACGTCCAATTTCATTTGGCTGATGCTCAGAATTAATTTGACATTGTTTTTGGGCCTTCGGCATGATTATGCAAGCCCATGCAATGAAGCTCCACATGCCATGCACACGGATTGATCACACTCTCCTTGCCACTTCCTCTATAAATAGAGACCTCATTCCATTCATTTCACACACCTGATTCAACCTGAAATGCTGCAGAATTCTCTCCATAGCCATCACTAAAGAAGCAATTTCATTTGTCTCAAATTTTTCAGATCTAAAATTCAACTTCATCTGGTTGAATTCTTAGATCTAATGCTTCTAAACCTTCATCATTCATCTCATTGAACTTCTGTTTTGGTAAAGCAAGCAAAGAATCAAGTCCAATTCTCCAGAAATCAAGCTTATTCTTCAACTGGTATTTTCTTCGAATCTCTCATTTCTGTGATCTATTTGCTTGGCCAAAATGTTTTCTGAAGTCCTCACTTGAGAGGCAAGCTAGTGGTAGCTTCAATTTTGCTTTTCCTTGATCTGCATTTTGCATACCTGAATCTTCCACCTCAGATTTCTCCATTTATAGGAATCTTGAGTGTGATTCAAGGTTACAGGGGTGATGTACATCACCCCAGCTTCATTTTGGTATAAGGATCGTGTATTTTCATTAAGGTTTGAAAACCTGCAAAATTGACCGGAATCTGGAGGCTCACCGGAGAAGAAGGTGGCTCCGGTGGCCGCCTGTTGCCAGTTTGAATTCTGGCCATTGGATGTGTTTCCCAGATCGAATCCTGACCATTGCTTGTTATGACTTTTTATTCTTTCCCATGTGATTGCATTGACCGTGGATTACCATGAGCGCGCGCCTCTGGATCCTTGAATCTGCCAACTCAATTAATGAGCTCAGATACAAGGGCTCTCGTTTTTTCCAATTTCTAATTTCTGTTTTTATTTTCTTAAATTCCTTTTTATTTCAAAAATCAATATCTCTTTCATTTTTAATCCAAAAATTATGGGACCAATTTCATTAGTCTCCAAATAATTTCTAGTTTCTATTTCTGATTTTTAATATTTTTTATTTTGTCATTTGATATTTTTTGTGAATTTTCTCTTTTCTGGTTATTTTTATTTCATTTTAAATAGTTTTTGATATTCAAAAAATACAAAAATATTTTCCTAACCTATTTGAATGATGATGGATCTATGAAAAATATTCTCATCAATTTTCAAATTGATTTGAGATTTATTTGAGATTTTAATTCAATTAGGTTAATTTTATTCATTTTTAATTGATTAAAAATAGTTTCTGACTTTTAAAAATGCTGAAACTTTTTGTCAAACTTTGTTTGACCTGGTTGAACTTGGGATAAATTACTTGGACCTCTCAAGGTTGATTTGAAGTGATTTTGAAGTTTGAACTTTCCATTATTTTTAATTCAAGTTTAATTTCAAATATTAGAAAAATGCCAAAAATAGTTTATTCATTTCTTGACTCCCAATCTTCATCTCACTTCTGTTTTTGATTGTTTGACCTTGACTTTCAATGTTATTGATCAACATATGAGGATTGGTACATTGTATTTCATTTAATGCACTTTAATTTTACCATTTCCCTTTCTCCTATCGATCTTCTCCTTCTTCTGCTTCTACTTCTTTTCTTCTTGATCAATGAGTTGAAGGTTGATAAGTTAGCATTGGTTAGGGAGATTTAATCTTCCTTGATTCAAATCTAATTCATCTTGATCAATTGATCAAGTGAATGGCTTTGCATTAAGGATATGTTGTCTTCTAAATCATGCCAAAGGCTTAAACCAATACAAGATCAATTCTCATTTTCTTTTTGGCATGGCAAGTTGTTGGAACTTGGTTCTCTAATCAAGACTTCTAACTTGTGTTGTTGCCTATATTATTATTGACCGGCCTCAGATAGTTGTGACTTCTACATAACTCCAATTATGATTGCTTAACATAGCGCTAAATTTGCCTTATGGCACACTAACTACTAACACTAACCATTGACAATTAACATTTACTTTATGCAATTTACTTTTATGCAATTTACTATTCTTGCACATATTATCCATTTGCTTTTCTCTTTGCTCACTTGAGCACATGTTTATGTTAATGCCATTTGCCTTTTGCTCACTTGAGCACATAATTGTGTATATATTATTGTGCTTGTGTTTTTGTTTTGATTGTTGTGGACCAAATGCAAAGAAATGGACTTAGTTTCTAGGACTTCCCATATGCAAAGAAATGGAGAATTGGACTTAGATTCTAGGACCTTCATTATGCAAAATTGGAGTAAAAGGATCGTAATGGTGAAGATGGATGAGAAGACCCAAATCTCTAAACTCACTCTTGTCCATTCTTGTTTTGCTTCATGGAACTTTTGATGTGTGTGTTTTTGTGCTAGGAGTTTCCATTTGAGCTTAATTGGAGGACCATTGCCATGATCATCCAAGTGGAAGATACAAGATACATTGAGGATCTCTTAAGAGACTTATTTGATTGCTTATGCTTTGTGGTTGCTTATTCCAAAGGATGAGAGTTACTTGGATCATCAATATGATCTCAAGAGAGGAACTCCTTGTGTGGTTTTGATTCTTCATCCCTTCTCTTTTTGTTTTACTTAGGATTTAGCCCTTCTTCTTCTTCTCTCACTCTAACCCAAGCCAAAACTCTTTGTGCAAACATTTAACCATTGTTTTTTTAAACATTAGAAACCTAAGCCTTATGCTTTTGATTTTCAAACTCTCTTTTCATAACACTCATTTTGAATTGAGCTTGTAAGTCAACTTTGACCATTTTTGTATATACTTCTAGTTGGTAAATATAACCCATTCAAATATCTTTTTGTGGTTCCAATGGCCAATTTCTTAATAAAAAATCTTTCATAACCTTTAGCTATCAGGTTTGAGTTATCCTTGTGGTAGATGTAATACTCACTTATATCCTTAGTGATGGACAATAAGTCTCCCATGCTTATTATAGGGTTAACCCCTGACTTGCATGTTGAAGCTATCCTCACATGGTGGATTTGTGGTTTGGTTGAGTTTTCTCCCTTTGATAACAAAAGACCTTAAGGCTTTTGGACCAATCAATTCACCAACTTGTTTTGAGATTTTTACCCCGAACTACGAGGTTTTGATCCTAATCTTTTTATAAGATGGTACGTAGGCAATGGGTTTATCCATCCAAACACAAAATGTAAATAACTTGTATATTCTCTTATCATCTCTTCAATCATGTTTGCACAAACAAAATTTCTCACAAAAACAACAACCTTTGCAACAAGTATGAAAAAGGCTCCCTAGGACTACCTAGGATGTTTTGGGGGCCTAACACCTTCCCATTGCGTAACCAACCCCCTTACCCAGATCTCTGTTTCTCTTTTACTAGTTTTTTGTTAAAACTTTTAGGTTTTTGTTCGCTTTCTAACCATTCCTTTGGATAAATAGAAGTGTGGTGGCGACTCGACTTGTATGATTTACCCTGTATTTAGTCAATATCTCTAATGGTAATGAATACCCCGCTACACACATGATGCTTGGTGATCTCTCCCAAAACAAATCCAATGAGAGAGGGGTAAGGAGGATTCCAAGGTATGATCCTAATGCTAATGCTTATGATGAAATTGCACGAGGGATCTTAGGGTCAAAATTGGGGTCTTACAACCGCCCCAATTTAAGGACGTTTTAACTGAGGAGATGAAGGTTAAAATCTTCGTGTCGACTCAGTAGAATTGGCTTAAATAACAACATATAGAAACAAATTTTGGTCCCTAAGAGACCTCATGATGCATATGATATGAATGTAAAAGCAAATTCTCTGTGGGGAAATATCGCCACAAAGGAAAAGAAACCAGAGAGACCGAAAATTCGCAGGAGTATAATGCATTCTGTAAGGAAAACTCACTAGGAAGAGAGAAACTCTGGGGGGATAAAAAAGTTATGCGTAGGCTAGGCTACGACTTAAAAGTTATGGGGGAACATATCAAGGATAAACCAACTAAGCAAAAAGTAGGAATTACATCTATCGAATGCTAGATAGAATACCATCAAAGAGAAAATCTGTCACCGGTTAGGATGAACATATTAAGGATAGACTCTGTGAAGAGAGAAAATAGGAATTACATCTATCGGTTACTGGATAGAATACCAAGAGAGAGTATTCGTCACTAGTTAAAGTGAACATATCAAGGACAATCTCTACAAAAGGGGGAGAAAAAGCAGGATTTACAACTACCGGTTACTAGGTAGAAGACCGCAAAGAGAAGGAAACCCGTCATCGGTTAGGATGAACATATCAAGGATTAACTCTCTAGGGAACAAAATAGGGATTACAACTACCTTTTTACTAGGTAGAATACCAAGGATAAGAATATCCGTCATCGGTTAGGATGACCATATCAAGGATAGACTCAGGAAGGGGAGAGATGATATCTGTCACCGGTTAGGATGAACATATCAATGATATATTTCCGAAAAAATGAATACACTAGGGACTCTTGTCGGGTATTGGGCAAGAAGTAACAAACTGCAAACTAAGAAGAATATTACCAGTTACTGGGTAATAAACTCTTAGGAAACTCAAAGCATCTATCTAGGCAAGAGGTAAAAAAACGGCCAATTAAGACTCAACCCAATGAGGATATATCTCAAGGGGAATGGTTCCATCTAGATAATCAACTAGGGAGGAAACTGAAACAATGATCATCCACGAGGAAAGAACTCTAGAGTAAGGAGAAAGGTTAAAGTCTTTCTGCTTAAGGGGTCGACACTCTACAAATTGAAGGAGGACAGACACCAAATTTGTATGGGGATAGAGTACCACCATAAGAATCTCAGATAATGATTCAGTATATATGATGATTATTCTGACAAAAGGACCACAAAGGATACAAAGGTGTCGCAAAATTTGAATCACCGGTACAATCCTCGGTCAATCCACCAAAAGAGGGAGTCAACTGTCGGAGAGTAGAGAGAGATCAACATCCCAAAGGCTCAAACTTAGCTGAGGAAGGAGGAGATCTACTGAGGAAAGGAAACATTATTGAATCTGCAAGGAATTTTAGGTCCACACCATATCAAATGAGAGACAATCATATAGAGGATAAACACAAATAGTTACTCAGAAACCAGGAGGAAACTCTGACTGGGAGCGAGTCAGATGGCGACTGATGGATAAACCAATGTGATCCACTAGGGAAATCAACTTACTTTGCTAAAGATCAACCCTTCTAAGGAATACAAAAATCCGACGGCGACTGCAGAAACTCTGTGAAGGATACGAACTCCGCAGGGCACCGAATAAACCAACTTAGTTAGGAAAAGTACAGAAGCTCCGTTGGGGATCAAACACTCCGCAGGGGAACTGGATCAACAACTCGGCTAGGAATTCTCGAAGGATACTGTTTGGGGGACCTATGATGCTCCACACTTAAGACTTGTTGTTCTTCAGAATGTTATTGATGTTTCTTTTTAATTGTTGTGAAACATTATTGCTTTTATATGTTTAAGAAAAATGATTTTGATTAAAATTTTAATTTTAAAAATGATCATAATAAAATTTAAAACTATTGGCTGATGTAAATAAGAGTGGAAATAATTGGATAAAAGCCCAACTTTATTTAATAGAATGGTAGTCTGTAAATGACAAGACTCCATAGATCTTTACAAAGTTGAAAATGGTAATTTACATGGAAAAGGGTTACATTGAATACAAATGACCACTAATCCTTCCACCAACTCTTGATATTCGCTGTGCTTTTGACCATTACCAGGGATGATGAATCGACGTCAACCCTTGTGCTCATCAAAAGCTTTCCAACATTGGAAAATCGACGGAGTGCAGTTACTTGCCATAATCCCTAATTTTTGCATTAGTTGCCCCAAGGTGGGTTACTCAACTTATCGGGAAATTCTTTCTGTTTTATGTCTCAAAATTTTGCCTGGATCGCCCTTTCAGGTTTTCAATCTATCGAGACGCTCCTTTTTTTCCTAAGCCGCCCTTTCAGGTTTTCAACATAGCGAGCTGTTCTTTTATTTTTTAGGAGAAGTATTTCTTGACTTCATCTGCGTTCATAGGACGAGTGAACTCTTCACCTTCCATAGTTGTAAGAATCAGAGCACCGCCTGAAAAGGCTCTATTGACAACATATGGGCCTTCATAATTAGTGGTCCATTTGCCCCTAGAATCTGGTTTGAATGATAAAATCTTCTTGAGCACAAGGTCACCTTCTCTAAACACCTGAGGTTTGACGTTCTTATCAAAAGCTTGCTTCATCCTCTGCTAATATAACTGACCATGACACATGGCAGTCAATCTCTTCTCTTCGATTAAATTCAACAGATCAAACCTGGTCCGACACCATTCAGCCTCAGTCAACTTGGCTTCCATGAGCCCACGCAGCAAAGGAATCTCAACCTCTAACGGGAACACTGCTTCCATACCATAAACAAGAGAGAAAGGGGTTGCCCCTGTTGAAGTGCGGATAGATGTGCGATACCCGTGCAAAGCAAATGGGAGCACCTCATGCCAATCCTTATATGTCACAACCATTTTCTGAATGATCTTCTTGATGTTCTTATTTACAACTTTAACAACCCCATTCATCTTGGGTATGTACGGAGAAGAATTATGATGTGAAATCTTGAAATCCTTGCAAAGAGCTTCCACCATATTATTGTTCAAGTTTGATCCATTATCAGAAATGATCTTACTTGGCACACCATAACGGCATATGATTTGACTCTTGATAAACCTCACAACAACTTGCTTGGTTACATTTGCATATGATGCCGCTTCAACCCATTTTTTGAAGTAGTCAATTGCCACTAAAATGAAATGATGTCCATTTGAAGCTTTGGGAGCAATCATATCGATTCCCCACATGGAGAATGGCCATGGGGAAGAAATAACATTCAACATTGTCGGAGGAACATGAATCTTATCTGCATATATTTGACACTTGTGGCATTTCTTCACAAACTTGCAATAGTCAGATTACATTGTCAGCCAATAGTAACCTGATCACAACATCTTCTTCGCCATTGCATGTCCATTAGAATGAGTGTAGAGGTAAATTCATGATCATTAAGCTATTGACAAGCTAAAGATCAATTAACAAGAGTCGCCACCGCGATTTTTATTGTTTCCAGGGGAAAAGGGAAAAAATGCGAACAAAACCCAAATAGTAAGATGTTTTCAAATAAAAACTAATAAAAGTCAGAGATCACAGGTAAAGGGGTTGGTTACACAGAGGGTAGGTGTTAGCACCCAAAGTGTCTTAGGTACTCCTAGGGAGCCCTTTTTCTGTGCGTATGTATTTTATACAAAGTGATGTTTACAAACAAATAGATTGGTGGGATGAGAAAAGAATTGGTTAATTATATTTTTGTGTTTGACAAGACCTTCGGTCTTGTGCCTACGTACCAACATAAAAATGGGGGATCAAAACCTCGTAGTTCGTGCTATAAATTTCAAAATGAGTGTGTTGGTTTTAATAAAATTTAAGTTTGAAAGGCACAAAGGCCTAAAATGGTTTGAATGAGTTAGTTCCTTTTGGCTTTTCGAAAGTTTAAGTCAAGTATAGTTAAGTTTATTTACAAGTTTGATTTAAGAAAATTAGCTTGAAAATGCAATGGCATAAGGCCAAAGTTTCTACCTTTTCCAAAAGTGGTATAAGTTTAGAACAAAATAGTTCACACAAAGAAGTTTTTGAAAATGGAGTGAGAGATATTGAAATTAAAGAAATGGGGAGAAGATGAAGAGACTACCCTATGCACAAAAATTTAAAAGTTTAAAGTTGAAAAGATCTGACCAAATGGGAGCAATCCAATAGATAGGTATGTCAAAAGAAACCCAGAATTCCCTTGGACTTTTTAGATCAAGGAACACACAAATGCATAATTATATCAATCTTGAAGAGAAAAGGCATCAAATAAAGATGGCCTCATCCAAACTTGTCCACTTCAATGATCTTCTTCAAAATAGACTATGTAGCAGATGAATTCCATAAGCCACAAGTTCAACATAACAGCTTAACAATGATCAATGTTGTAGATGAACTTGAGAGATCTAGAATGATGTATCAGGTGAAGTCAAACTTGCAAGCTCTTGCTTCTTCCACAAATTGGTATTGGCCAAGTCCATTAGCAAAGGAATGTTACCTAAACTCTAAGTCCAATTGGGGAGAGATCAAAACAACAATCCACTCAAAAGTCTTTTAGGGTTTTTGTTATTATTATGTGCATTTATGGTCAAAGACCAATCAAACAAACAGAGCAACAAAGTATATCACACAATATGGTCCAACTGGACAAAGTGAAAATTGCATAAACATAAACAATTAGAATGATATGTACAATGACAAATGATAATAAACCAATAAAAGTAAATTGCATTAAAAGTAAAAGCTTATAAGTAAAAGTTAGAGGTTAGTAAGTTAGTAGTTAGTTTTGTTTTTGCTTTTTGATTTCAAGACATTCTTTGGAGAACACTCAACCCAATTGCCACAAGCATGGTTCCTTGAACCAAAACATCTTCCAAAGGAAGGAAAGAAGGCCAAGTTTCCATACAATACCATGGAAGAGAGGACACTTACAATCTCACTAACTAGAATGCTTATGCCTTTTAAGTCACAAATTTAGCGCTATGTTAAGAAATCGTAATTGGACTTATGTAGTAGTCACAACTATTTGAGGCCGGGCAATAAACTTTTGGTGTTAATGCATGTTTTAGACATAGTATTAAAAACTATGATCATTAAACATACCACACGCACAAAATATGCAAAAGGTGTGGCCTAATCTCATCCATACTCATGTTAATCTTTCAATCAACTAGCATTAGGACTTTAAGATGTCATTGGCCAATTGAAAATGAATGGAGGAAGAAGGGGAATTAGACGAAGAGGGAAAGGGATGAATGAGATCACAAATTGGTCAAAGGAGGAGTTTTATCAAATTAATCTTATTCATTCATTTTGGGAGATGGGATGTAAATTCCATCAATCCCCTAAATCCAATAATATTAACTTGACAAAAGTCAAATCAACTTTGACCAAGGCCCAAAAACAAATGAGAAACTCAAATAAGTCAATCCAAATGGTCAACACAATTAAAATGGCATTTATTCAATTAAAAATATTAAAATAATGCATTATATTCAAATATGTTTTGACCAAATCCGAAAATCACATCAAAACACTAAATAAATGGGCATGTGATTTATCATAGTTCAAACAAGGTCAAAGGAGCTTGGATAAAAAAATTCATAATTTTTGGACACTTAAAAATATTTTTAAACAATTAAAAAAAATTAAAAATCAATTAATTCATGAAAAATATTAATAATGATCCAAAAAATATTTTTAATTCAGAATATGAAAGAGAAAAATATTTGGAAATTTTTGGTGAAAGTCCCATATTTTTTGGATCGATATTAAATTTATTATGAACTATTGAAAAAAATGGAGTTAAAAGGAAAATCAGAAAATGCAAAAATACGTGGACCATCATATCTCCCTCATTAATTGAGGTTGCAGATCTAATGATCCACAACGTGCGTTCCACCAATGTCCTAGTCAACTGCATGGCAAATATGGTATTTAAAAGGAACGACTGAGATTATAACGTGGAGCAAGGATCACATGGTCTAGACCTGAGACAACTCATTACCGGAGCCAGAGCTCCGGTTATCTTCTTCGGCGACCTTCGCCGGACTGGTCATCATCCACCATCACAAAAATTTCAAACAGGGATATGATTTTAAATAGAAAACATCACTGAGCACAAATATCACCTCCATTTCTTCCAATTCCAACTATATAGAGAGATATGTGGAATTGAAAAATGAGGTTCATGATCTGAGTTGCTTCGATTCAGCCTCAAAGCAACTCAAACACCTTGCCTACATCGGTAGGACTTCAGCCAACACAATAATCCAGAGAAATTGAGCAAGAAACAAGGAGAATCAAAAAGATCAAATTTTCTGCAAGTTACCTTCAAAGGAGGTCTGAGCTTGCTAGATCTTGATCTAAATCGTGCTTTGCTTCACTTCAATTGCTTGCAGAAGAGGAATGGAATGGCTTAGAATCAATGGACTCCTGGAGAATTGAATTCCAAAACAGTGGAGATTCAAGCTCAAATTCAACTGAATTTTTCAGGTTTATCCTCTTGGTATGAAGGGTTTTCTGTGGGGAACCAAAGCTGGCGTTATGTGTGTGTGATTTCTGATCAGAAGAGCTTCAATTTATAGAGAATTCAAATGATATTTGCACACTCATTCAACTTTCCAATTTTGGTAAAATAATGTAAGCAAGCTGCATGGGCGCGCATAGGACCATGAAATGATTGTCCAAAAGTCCAAAATGAAGTTCAGATGCATTGGAGATGGATTGGATTGCAAGGCAATTGAGCATTGTTGTTTGAAGTTTGATCCATGACACATGATACTAGCCTGTTTGATCCACTGTTTTGAAATTCAATTCTCCAGGAACCCATAACTTCTTAACCATTCAATCCTTCTCCTACAAGCAAGTGGAGTGAGACCAAGTACAAGCAAGATCAAGACCAGTTGAATCCAGACCTCCATTAAAGGTATTTTCCAGAAATTTTGAACTCTTTGATTCTCTCAAATTCTTGCTCAATTCTATTGGTTCTTTGGTTGTCTGAAGTCCTACCAATGTAGGCAAGAAGATTGAGTTGCTTTGAGGCCAAATCGAAGCAACTCAGTTCGTGTACCTCAAATTTCAACTCCATGTATCTCTCAATATATTTGGAGTTAGAGTGAATTAAGGTCAAATTCGAGCTCAATGCCATTTTTTCTTTAAGAGCATGTCCTTGTTTTTCATTTTGGTGATGGTTGATGGTGGACCAGTCCGCTGAGGTCCACCGGAGAAGATGACCGGAGTTGTGGCTCCGGCGATGAGTTGGCAAGGCTCTGAACCACATGACCCATTCTTTATGTTTTAAATCTTGAGCGTTGGTTTTAATTACCACATGTGCATCACTATTGACTCAAGACTATGTGGAAGGCGCGCTAGGGACCATCTGATCTGCCACCTCAATTAATGAGGGAGATCAGATGGTCCACATATTTTTGATTTTCTGAATTTTCATTTTAATTGCATTATTTCCAATAATTCATATTAAATTCAATATTGATCCAAAAAATATGGGACTTTCACCAAAAATATTCAAATATTTTTCTCTTTCATATTCTGAATTAAAATTATTTTTTTGATCATTATTAATATTTTTCATGGATTAATTGATTTTGCATTTATTTTTATTTGTTTGAAAAATATTTTTAAATGTCCAAAAATTATGAATTTTTTCTCCAAGATTCTTTGACCTTGTTTGACCTATGATAAATCTCATGGCCATTTCTTTGGTGTTTTGATGAGATTTTAGGAATTGGACAAACCATATTTGATTTAAATGCACTATTTTATTGTTTTTAATTTAATAAATGCCAATTATTTTTGTTGACCATTTGTATTGACTTGTTTGAGTTTTCCTATTGTTGTTGGGCCTTGGTCAAGGTTGATTTGACTTTGTCAAATTAATATCATTGGATTTATGGGATTGATGGAATGTACATTCCATCTCCCAAAATTAATGAATGATATTAATTTGATAAAAGTCCTTATTTGACCAATTTTTGATTTCATTCTTTCCCCTCCCACTTCATCTCTTTCCTCTTCTTCATACATTCATTCCATTTGGCCTATGACATCTCAAAGTCCTAATGCTAGTTGATTGAAAAATTAACATGAGTATGGATGAGATTAGGCCACACCTTTTGCATATTTTGTGTGTGTGGTATGTTTCATGAGCATAGTTCATTATACTATGTCTATAACATGCATTAACACCAAAATTCTATTGCCCGACCTTAAATAGTTGTGACTTCTACGTAAGTCCAATTACGATTGCTTAACATAGCGCTAAATTTGTGACATAAGAGGCATAATCATTCTAGTTAGTGAGATTTTAAGTCTCCCCTCTTTCATGGTTTGGTGTGGAAACTTCGCCTTCTTTCCTTCCTTTGGAAGATGTTTTGGTTCAAGGATCCATGCTTGTGATAAGTGGGTTGAGTGTTCTCCAAAGAATGTCTTGAAATGAAAAGCAAAAACAAAATAATACTAACTCTTAACCTACTAACTACTAACTTTTAATTTCAAGCTTTTACTTTCATGCAATTTACTTTTAGCACTTTATTTCATTTGCCATTGTTCATATCATTCTAATTGTTTAAGATTAATGTAATTTTCACTTTGTCCATTTGGACCATGTTGTGTGATATATTTTGTTTGTGTGGTCTTTGACTATTAATGTACATAATAATAACAAAAACCCTAAAAAAAATTTGAATGGATTGTTGGCTTGATCTTGGACAAATGGACTTAGAATCTAGGCAACCTTCCTATGCTAATGGACTTGGCCAATGCCAACTTGCTGAAGAACCAAGTGCTTACGAATTTGAAATTCATCTGATACATCTTTAAAGACTTCTCTAAGTTCATCTACAACATGATCTTTGTGAAGTTGTAATTTTGATCATGTGACTTGTGGAATTCATCTGTTACATGGGCTGTTTTGAAGAAGATCATGAAATGGATAAGCTTGGATGAGACCATCTTTATTTGATGCCTTGCTCTTTAAGATGATATAATTGTGCATTTGTGTGTTGTTTGATACTAAAACTCCAAGGGAATTATGGGTTTCTATTAACATACTTGTCTATTGGATTGCTACCCATTTGGTCAGATCTTTTCAACTGTAAGCTTTTAATTTTTGTACATAGGATAGTCTCTTCATCTTCTCCCCATATATTTTATTTCAAAATCTCTCCCTCCATTTTTCAAAATCTTCTTTGTGTGAACTACTTTTGCTCTAAACTTAGACCATTTTTTTTTAAAAAGGTAGAAACTTTGGCCTTATGCCATTTCATTTTCAAACTTCTTTTCTTTAACCAAACTTGTGAATAAATGTAATTATACTTGACTTAAACTTTCAAAAATCCAAAAAGAACTAACTCATTCAAATCATTTTAGGCCTTTGTGCCTTTCAAACCTAATTTTTGTTAAAAGCAACACATCCACTTTGAAATTTGTATCACGAACTACGAGGTTTTGATCCCTCATTTTTATGTTGGTACGTAGGCACAAGTCCGAAGGTCTTGTCAAACACAAAAATATAATTAATGAATTCTTTTCGCATCCCCCCATTCTATTTGTTTGTAAACATCACTTTGTACAAATACATATGCACACAAAATGGATCCCTAGGAGTACCTAGGAAACTTTGGGGGCTAACACCTTCCCTCTGTGTAACCAACCCCCTTACCTGTGATCTCTGACTTTTATTAGTTTTATTTGAAAACTTCTTACTTTTTGGGTTTTGTTCGTACTTTTTCCCTTTTACCTTGGAAACAATAAAAGCGCGGTGGCGACTCTTATTATTTGATGTCTTGCTTATCCATAGCTTGATGATCATGAATTTCCCGCTACACCTCTAACCATATAACCAACGGCGATACTAATCTGTTGATGATGTTGTTATTGTTACTGTTGTGGTATTGAATCACCAATGTTTTTGGTTGCTTGAAAAAGGGCACTATGACATTGACATCGTCATCTACATGACGGGATTAAACAAATTGGATCATGGCTTCATCCATCAATCGCTGGATGTCCCTTTTCACAACCTCACAACCTCTCGGGTAGACACTACAGATAACACAACCAACATGGTCGTGTTCACAATCACTCACCATATAAATGTCCTTATGCATCTGCACTAAGGACCTCTAAATGAAACGAACATCAAACACTTTAAACTCCCTGGGAAAACCGTCCACCGTGTTAACAGAAGATTTCCCATGAGCGGGTAGTGGATTTGTTTTCACATTCGGCGCACGGTCCTCGAAGGACACCATTCCACTCTTTATCAGCTTCTGAACCTCATACTTGAGCGGATAGAAATTTTCAATATCATGTCCGGGTGCTCCTTGATGAAAAGCACAACGGAGTTCAGGCTTATACCACCATGGAAGTGCTTATAGGATTTGCGGCGGGTTTCTCGGTCGGAGCAGGTTCTTGAGAACCAAAGAGGGATACAGTTCAGCATAAGACATAGGAATTGGGTCGAAAGACACCTTCTTCCTCTCGAAGTTTTGTTGATGATGATTGTTGGTATTGTTGTTGTTGTAGGTGTTTGTTCTTTGTTGCGGTTATTGTTGTTGAGGTTGTTGTGGTTGAACTGGTGTTGATTCATTATTAGAAAATACTGGAATGATTGAAGATACTTGATGATGGTGTTGACGGGGTGGTTGATTCCTTTTGATCTGAGGCCTCCTCTGCCTCCCACTGGTTATTACATTAGCTTCGTAGTCCTTCTTATTCCCAAAATTGTTGACATACCTCTTACTCGACGATGCTTCATCTTTTAACAAACGTCCCTCTCGGACAGCTTCCTCAAGCCTCATCCCCATGTTTACATTTCGGTAAAGTCACTAGGGGCACTAGCAATCATACATTCATAATAAAATGAACTCAGGGTCTTCAAAAAGATCTTTGTCATCTACTTCTCCTCTAGAGGAGGAGTGGTCTGAGCATCCAATTCTCTCCACCTTTCCGCATACTCTTTGAATGTCTCTTTATCCTTCTGAGATATAGACCTCAACTGGTCTCTATCAGGCGCCATATCCACGTTGTACTTATACTGTTGGAGAAAAGCCTCTCTTAAGTCGTTGAAAGTGTGAATGTTTGCAATGTCCAACCCCATATACCAACGGAGCGCAGCACCGGTCAAACTGTCTTGGAAATAGTGAATCAACAGTTGATCATTGTCAGTTTGGGTAGAGATCTTGCGGGCATACATCACTAGATGACTAAGCGAACATGAGTTCCCTCTTTATTTTTCAAAGTCAGGCACTTTGAATTTCACCAGAATCTTCACATTCGGCACCAGACATAACTCAACAACACTCTTCCCAAACAAGTCCTTACCTCTCAGTGTCTTTAATTCCTTGTGCAACTCAAGAAATTGATCCTTCATTTCGTCCATTTTCTCTTAAACATCGGGACCCTCATACGGCTCATAATGATAAATGGTGTCCTCTACATGAGGTAAGGTGTGCAAAACGGGAGGTGGCACAGACATGACCGGGCTACATACCGGCATGGAAGCAAAAGTCGGTGCAAATCCTTCAGGGATGGAGTTAGACGGAATTCCCCATAGGAATCCTGCATGCATGGTAGAGGTAGCCACCTCTAAAATGATGGTCCTCTGAGGAGGAGGAGATGTGTGTGTTGGAGAAGATTGGCTCTGAGTAGCCAACACTGACTCCATCATGGCAATCAGTCGAGCGATCTCGTCCTTCAACTCTCTGTTCTCTTGCTCCAAAATGTTCCATGATTCTTAGATGATTAGCGTGAGTGTTGTACAGATGAATCATCTTGGCTGAAGCACATAAGAAACACCAATGAGACATCTGACGAAAGAGAAACCTGCTTATGCAAATGATGCATGAAATGCAATGCTTGTTTGTTTATTTTTATTTTCAAGGAACTTACTATATCATTTATAAATATATACGTAACAATAATTACAACAATTTGATATGACCATAAAAATCTCTTTTCATTTATATAATTGGAAGGATTATACTGAGTACAATTTCAGAAACCAAATAACAAAAAACAAGAGAAAAGGAGACTAGTCATCCTAAGGATCCCTAACAACAACGTCAAAAGATCTGGCTATAGGCGCGTACTTCCTTTGAATGCGTCGAATCTCGGTCTCGAAAGAAGCTTTCATTTGAGTCTTCTCGAGGACAAGATGGTCAACAATCTTCTTCCAAGCAACTAAAGGCTAAGGCATGCTAGAAGATGAAACCTTCGGCTCTCTCTGTCTCTTTGTCACTCGGTTTTCACGTAGCTCAATAAGTGCATCTTTATCCTTAGACTCCAACTGTAAGCCTTCATGCCTCTTGCTCAAAGCACGAAAATGCTCTTCCCAGATATCCTTCTCTTGCTTCATCTTGGCGAGTGCGTCTTCCAACTCCTCTACATCTTGGTTAGGGAGAGTTAATGGCTCAACCACAACCATAGATATAGGTCTCTCACAGGGATGAGGAATTTTCAACTCTAAAGCTCTCTTCTTCACCGAAAGAGTGTAAGCTTCCAAAGCTACACAATTGCGCAGACCAAGCTAGGATCTTCCTTTCCTATGCACATTATTCCAAACATGCACAATCTTCTGCTTCAAATGTTGGGGATCTTTACCATCTTTATAGAAAAGACCTTCTAACAAAGTGTTATTAGGTTTGTCTCTGAAGGGGAACCCAAGCTGACGACGACCCAAAGTAGGGTTGTAGTTAATTCCTACTTGTGTACCAATGAGAGGCACATTAGAGAATTCACCATAACAATCAATAATATCCAAACTGCTCAAAGAAGGATCATACCAAACTATATCATCATTAGTGAGAGACATAAGTCTCTAAGACCACCCTAGACATTGATTGTTCTCCATAAAAGCAGGTGATTGAGGCAAGTGTGAAATAAACTACTTGTACAGAACAGGAATGCAACAGACAGTAGTTCCACCACCCTTAGAATTCCTTAGATGCAAAGAGAAATACATATCACCCAACAAAGTAGGAACATGATTTCCAATCAAGAAGATTCTTATGGTGTTGACATCAACATAACCGTCAATGTTAGGGAACAAAGCTAATCCATAAATGAGCAACAAAAAGATAGCTTCAAAAGCGTCCATACTACCAGCTTTAGCAAAAGCAGTAGCTTCCTTGCTAAGGAAATCAGATGGCAACCCAACTAAACCTCCTTTCTTCACCCAATGAGCCTTTATCTCAGACTTCTTCAAGTGAAGAGCTTCAGCAATAAGATGAGATCTAAGAATCTCCTCCTATCCACTAAAAGGAACCCTACTAGAAACATGTATCCCCAAGAGATGGGCATACGCCTCCAACGTAGGCACAAGCTGATAATCTAGGATGGTGAATCACGGTAAAGAGGATCATTGAACTGCACTAGCACACTCAGAAGTCCTTCAACCACATCAGTAGACAAGATAGACAATAACTTCCCATGACGTTGTTTCAAGTCCAAGGGATCTAATACAAAAGATGTTATCTTCCTTAACTCTTTCATGTCGGGACATCTGAAATTGTACTTCTTAGTGTTCCTTCGTCCATAATCCATGGTCTGAAAATATTTGTAGACAATACCTTAGTTCCTTGAAATTTTCGTGTGATGAATGTTATGATGCACATGAATGCATGAATGCAACAATCACAAATAATGGATCACACACAAGGAAAACAAAAAAAGTTCAAGGGATGAATCAAGTCATTGCCAAGATCAATCATCCATTTTGGTGGATGACGGTTTACACCTTATCAACACCCAAGTTCCATTGATATTGACAAGACTTGATTGGATCGGCCAAGAATCAAGGGTTTGTTGTGAGTCACGAGCATGGAGTCTGGGTAAGAACCATCCCAAAGGAGTGAGCTAAGGATAAAAACCTATAGATCATGTTCTAAAAAGTTCCCAGAGTCTTAATGCCATCTATCGGATATTACAGGTTAAGATGATTGACTCATCGACCCATAATATTCTTAAGAGAAACTCGTCTGAGTGTAGCATCGCGTAACAACTGTTATCAAGTTTACACTTGAACAGTCTCCACACTACGTCCTAAATAGGCCAAGAGGGGGTAAATGTTCTACGGTCCTCAGCTTCTCGGGCCCAAATTAGAGATAGTAATGCCTAACCAAAAATACTTGTGTGACATTTCCAAATCCAAAAGGGTCTCCACTGAGCAGATGGTTCTCAAGCCACCTTGCTAAGTACTACTCCATACAAGTCGAACATGACTATACCATCCTCTTATCTTAATTGCACTCGAGTTCGAGTTAGAACTCATCTCACCATTTAGAGATCACCAAGCACAATAAAGAAATTATATCATACAAACAAATATACATACATCACATATATACAATTATATACACACACAAAAAAGTAGGCTAAACCCACTGGAGACTACTCCCCAGCAGAGTCTCCATTTAATTTTTGTAGCGGTAAATTCATGATCATCAAGCTATGGATAAGCAAGACATCAATAAAACCAGAGTCGCCACCACGTTTTTATTGTTTCCAAGGGAAAAGAGAAAAGTATGAACAAAACCCAAAAGTAAGAAGTTTTCAAATCAAAACTAATAAAATGTCAGAGATTACAGATAAGGGGGTTGGTTACACAGAGGGAAGGTGTAAGCACCCAAAGTGTCATAGGTACTCCTAGGGAGCCCTTTTTTTATGCATATGTATTTTGTACAAAAGTGATATTTACAAACAAATAAAATGAGGGGGGGGGGGGGGTGAGAAAATAATTCATTAATTATATTTTTGTGTTTGACAAGACCTTCGGACTTGTTCCTACATACCAACATAAAAATAAGGGATCAAAACCTCGTAGTTCGAAATACAAATTTCAAATTGGATGCATTGCTTTTAATCAAAAATTAAGTTTGAAAGGCACAAAGGCCTAGAAAATGGTTTGAATGAGTTAGTTCTTTTTTGGGTTTTTTGAAAGTTTAGATCAGTATAATTAAGTCTATTTACAAGTTTTATTAAGAAAAGAAGTTTGAAAAAAAGCAATGGCATAAGGCCAAAGTTTCTAGTTTGAAAAGTGGTCAAAGTTTAGAACAAAACCAGTTCAAACAAAGAAGATTTTTCAAAAGGGGGGAGAGATTTTAAATTAAAGAAATGGGGGGGGGGGAGATAAAGAGATTAATCATAGGTACAAAATTAAAAGTTAGGAGTTGAAAAGATCTTACCAATGGGTAGTGTAAGACCCCAATTTTGACCCTAAGATCCCTCATGCAATTCAATCATAAGCATAAGCATTGGGGTCATACCTTGGCATCCTCCTTACCCCTCTTTCATTGGGTTTATTTTGGGAGAGATTACCAAGCACTTTGTGATCATATCATACTTGTATTTTATCATTTTACTAACTAAAATACCAACAATATGTCTTTGTATTTGCCTAACCCTTTTGTAGGTAGGGCATGATCTCATTGATTCATCAAGATCACATCTAGGGTTTGAGACCCTCACGAACCAAAAGCACAACCAAGAATTCATTCAATAATGGTTAGGAACATCATATATGAGTCCTAATCTTCTCTAAATGTTATATTGATCAAGTTTTATTCAAGAGTTTGAGGGTGATTTGCCTTGGAAACCCTAGTTTGACTAGGTATCTTGAGTAAATTCTCCAACAAGCTATCTCACCAATTGATAAAATTCCTCAAGGGACACTTCAAACTTCATCATCTTATGCATATATGATCTACCATGAGCCAAGAAAGTCAAGATAATTGAAATTTAGCAAGTTGGTTGGGGGTGGTTGGCCAGATGAATTCATCTGATCAAAATTGGGTCTCCCTACACCCTATCTCCTACAATTTTCACCATACGAAAATGATTATGAGAGAAAACTTACTCTAAATGACATTCCAAACAAATTTCATGTTGAGACCTAGAGTTATTTTTTCTTGGAAAATCATTTTCTGTGTTTAAACATTATAGGTCATTTTTTCTAAACCCTAATTTGAAAGTCAACTTCCCAAGGCCATAACATGCTAAATTTTTATGAGATGAAAGATTTCCAAGTTACACAATCAAATTAAATGTGTCTAATTCAACTTTGATGTTTGGAGTGGGAACTAATTCATCTTTTTTGAGCATGTGATATGAAGCTACATTATAGGTCACTTTTGACCTATACCATTGATCCAGTGATTTTTCCAAACTTCAAAAATTCATAACTCAATCATTTAAAATCCAAATGACATGAAATTGGTGACAATTTTTAAGGTATTTGAGAGACCTAAAACTTTTATGAACACACTTTTCTCATTTGAAGCTCCTATCAAAAGTTAAGCAAGGTTGAATATTGAGACATATGGCTTGACACTTACAAAAATTTCGATATGTCAATTTTTTCCAAACATCCACCTCAAATTACTCCAAGTTCCTAACTCTAAATGAAAAAGTGTTCAACATAAAACTTGTTCCTCTTGATCTCACCTTTCCAAAGAGCTCATATTCATTCATATTGTATGAGAAATGGATAGGATGCGCATGGCTTAAATAGACTGATATTATTTGGCATGGATCCAACTTCAAGCATCAATGAACATGTGCCTTGCAATCTAAGATAACTCCAACACATCTGATAATTAAAATTGGACCTTCAGCTATCATTTCATGGGCCTATGCGCGCCCATGCACCATTCCATCATCATTTGCCAATTTTGGAAACTGGAGAGAGTGTGCAAATATCACATGGATTCATCTATAAATTGAGGCCCTTATGCTCAAAATTACAAACACCATTGCGCCAGCTTTGATCCCCCTCTTCAAACCCTTCATTCTCATAGGATAAACCTGATAAATTCATCTGAATTAGAGCTTGAATCTCCACTGTTTTGGAATTCAATTTTCCAGGAGTCCATTGCTTCTAAACCTTTACATTCCCTTCCTGGAAGCAATTGAAGTTAAGCCAAGCATAATTCAGATCAAGATCCATCGTGTTCAGACCTCCATTGAAGGTAACTTGCAGAAATTTTAAACTCTTCGATTCTCTTAAATTGTTACTCAATTCCATTAATTCTTTGGGTGTCTGAAGTCCTACCAATGTAGGCAAGAAGATTGAATTGCTTTGAGGTCAAATCGAAGAAACTCAGATCATGTACCTCATTTTTCAATTTCACATATCTCTTAATATATTTGGAATTGGAGGAATTGGAGGTCAGATTTAAGCTCAGTGCCATTTTCTCTTTAAGATCATGTCCTTGTTTCATTTTGGGGGATGGTTTATGTTGACCAGTCCGGTGAGTGCCACCGGAGAAGATGACCTGAGCTCTGGCTCAAGCGATGATCTGGACAACCTCTGAACCATAAGATCCATCCTCCATGTTCTAATCTGGATTGTCCCCTGTGATTACAATTTGTGCCACGCGGTTGACTAGGACTCATGTGGAACGCGCGTTTTAGATCATCAGATATGCCACCTCAATTAATGAAGGAGAGCTGATAGTCCACGTATTTTTGAATTTCTAAAATTTTATTTTAATTGCATTTTCTTCAATAATTCATATTAAATTCAATATTAATCCAAAAAATATGGGACTTTCACCAAAAAATTTCAAATATTTTTCTTTTTCATATTCTAAATTAAAATTATTTTTTGGATCGTTATTAATATTTTTCATGAATTAATTGATTTTTCATTTGTTTTTAATTGTTTAAAAATATTTTTAAATGTCCAAAAATTATGAATTTTTTTCTCCAAGGTCCTTTGACCTTGTTTGACCTATGATAAATCTCATGGCCATTTCTTTGGTGTTTTGATGAGATTTTAGGAATTGGACAAAACATATTTGAATTGAATGCATTATTTTACTATTTTTAATTGAATAAATGCCATTTTAATTTTGTTGACCATTTGTATTGACTTAATTGAGTTTGATTGTTTATTGTTAGGCCTTGGTCAAGGTGGATTGATGGAATGTACATTCCATCTCCCAAAGTGAATGAATGATATTAATTTAGTAAAAGTCCTCCTTTGACCAATTTGTGATCTCATTCATCCCCTTCCCTCTTCATCTAATTCCCCTTCTTCATCCATTCATTTTCATTTGGCCAATGATATCTCAAAGTCCTAATGCTAGTTGATTGAAAGATTAACATGAGTATGGATGAGATTAGGACACACCTTTTGCATATTTTTGTGTGTGGTATGTTTAATGAGCATCGTTCATAATACTATGTCTCCAACATGCATTAACACCAAAAGTCTATTTCCCGACCTCAAATAGTTGTGACTTCTACATAAGTCCAATTACGATTGCCTAACATAGCGCTAAATTTGTGATACAAAAGGCATAAGCATTCTAGTTAGTGAGGTTGTAAGTCTCCCCTCTTCTATGGTATTGTGTGGAAACTTGGCCTTCTTTCCTTCCTTTGGAAGATGTTTTGGTTCAAGGATCCATGATTGTGGCAAGTGGGTTGAGTGTTCTCCAAAGAATGTCTTGAAATCAAAAGTGAAACAAAACTAACTACTAACTTACTAACTATTAACTTTTAACTTCAAGTCTTTACTTTAATGTAATTTACTTTTAGCACTTTATATCATTTACCATTACACATATCATTCTAATTGTTTATGTTAATGTGATTTTCACTTTGTCCATTTGGACCATATTGTGTGATATTATCTTGCTTGTGTATACTTTATTTGCAATTTGAAATTCATCTGCTACATGGGCCATTTTGAAGAAGATCATGAAGGGGATGAGCTTGGATGAGGTAATCTTTATTTGATGCCTTGCTCTTCAAGATAATATAATTGTGCATTTGTGTGTTGTTTGATTTTAAAAGTCCAAGGGAATTATGGGTTTCTATTGACATACTTGTCTATTGGACTGCTCCTATTTGGTCAGATCTTTTCAACTCTAAACTTTTAATTTTTGTGCATAGGATAATCTCTTCATCTTCTCCCCATTTATTTAATTTCAAAATTAGTCCCTCCATTTTCAAAAACTTCTTTGTGTGAACCATTTTTGTTCTAAACTTTGACCACTTTTTGCAAAAGATAGAAACTTTGGCCTTATGCCATTGCATTTTCAAACTTATTTTCTTAAAACAAACTTGTAAATAAATTTAATTATGCTTGACTTAAAATTTAAAAAGCCAAAGGTACTTATAGCACGAACTGTGAGGTTTTGATCCCTCTTTTGTATGTTGGTACGTAGGCACAAGACCGAAGGTCTCATCAAACACAAAAATATAATTAATGAATTCTTTTCTCATCCCCCATCCTATTTGTTTGTAAAGATCACTTTGTACAAAATACATACGCACACAAAAAGGGCTCCCTAGGAGTACCTATGACACTTTGGGTGCTAACACCTTCCCTCTGTGTAACCAACCCCCTTAACTGTGATCTCTGGCATTTATTCATTTTTATTTGAAAACTTCTCAGTATTTGGGTTTTGTTCGTGCTTTTTCCCTTTTCCCTTGGAAACAATAAAAGCACGGTGGCGACTCTTGTTAATTGATCTCTAGCTTGTCAATAGCTTGATGATCATGAATATCCTGCTACAAAAATTAAGTGGCGCCTCTGCTGAGGAGTAGTCTCCAGTGGGTTTAGCCTACTTTTTGGGTGACTATATTTGTATATATGTGATGTTTGTATATATGTATGTGTGATATAATTTTCTTGTTGTGCTTGGTGATCTCTGAGTGGTGAGATAAGTTCTAACCCGAACTTGAGTGTAATTAAGATAGGAGAATGGTATAGTCATGTTCGACTTGTGTGGAGTAGTCCTTAACAAGTTGTCTTGAGATCCATCTGCTCAGTGGAGACTCCTTAGGATTTGGAAATGTCACACAAGTATTTGTGGTTAGGCATTGATATTTCTAATTGGGTTTGAGAAGCTGAGGACCATAGAACATTTACTCCTCTTGGCTTATTTAGGGCGTAGTGAGGAAACTGTTCAGGTGTAGACTTGATAACAGTTGTTATGTGATACTACACTCAGACGAGTTTCTCTTGAGAATATTATGGGTTGATGAGTCAGTTATCTTAACCTGTAATATCTGATTGATGGAATTAAGACTCTGGGAACTTTTTAGAACATGATCTACAGGTTTTTATCCTTAGTTCACTCCTTTGGGATGTTTCTTACCCAGACTCCATGCTCGTGACTTGCAATAAACCCTTGATTCTTGGTTGATCCAATCAAGTCTTGTCAATATCAATGGAACTTGGGTATTTATAAGGTGCAAACCATAATCCACCAAAATGGATGACTGATCTTGACAATGAATTAGTTCATCCCTTGACCTTTGTTTGCCTTGTGTGTGATGCCTTATTTGTGATGGTTGCATTCATGCATTCATGCGCATCATAACATTCATCACATGAAATTTCAAGGAACTAAGGTATCATTTGCAAATATCTTCAGACCATGGATTGTGGACGAAGGAACACTAAGAAGTCCAGTTTCAAATGTCCCGACTTGAAAGAGTTAAGGAAGCTAGCATCTTTTGTATTAGATCCCTTGGACTTCAAACAACGTCATGGGAAGCTCCTGTCCATGTTGTCTACTGATGTTGTTGAAGGACTCTTGAGTGTGTTGGTGCAGTTCTATGATCCTCTCTACCATTGTTTCACTTTCCCAGTTTTTCAGCTTGTACCTACCTTGGAGGAGTATTCTCATCTTTTGGGGATACCTGTTTCTAGTAGAGTGCCTTTTAGTGGATTGAAGGAGATTCCCTGGTCTAGTATTATTGCTAAAGCTCTTCACTTGAAGAAAGGAGGGTTATTTGGGTTGCCATCTATTTTCCTCATCAAGGAAGATACCACTTTAGCTCAAGCTGGTAGTGTGGACGGTTTTGAAGCTATCTTTGTGTTGCTCATCTATGGATTAGCTTTGTTCCCTAACATTGACAGTTTTGTTGATGTTAACGCCATTAGACTTTTCTTGATTGGGTATCCTATGCCTACTTTGTTGGGCAATATGTGTTTCTCTTTGCATCTAAGGAATTCTAAAGGTGGTGGAACGATTGTCTGTTGCATTCCTCTTTTGTACAAGTGGTTTATTTTGCATTTGCCTCAGACGCTTGCTTTTATGGAGAACAAACAATGTCTAAGATGGTCTCAGAGACTTATGTCTCTCATTAATAATGATATAGTTTGGTATGATCCTTCTTTGAGCAGTTTGGAGATTATTGATAGTTGTGGTGAATTCTCTAATGTGCCTCTCATTGGTACACAAGGAGGAATTAACTACAAAACCTGCTTTGGCTCGTCGTCAACTTAGGTTCCCCTTGAGAGACAAACCTAATAACATGTTGTTAGAAGGTCTTTTCTATCAAGAGGGTAAAGACCTCCAAAATTTGAAGTAGTAGATTGTGCATGCTTTGCATAATGTACATAGGAAAGGAAGATCCTAGCTTGGTTCTCACAATTGTGTAGCTTTGGAAGCTTACACTCTTTGGGTGAAGAAGAGAGCTTTGGAGTTGAAGATGCCTTATCCATGTAAAATACATATGTCTATGGTTGTGGTTGAGCCATTAACTCTCCCTAACCAAGATGTAGAGGAGTTGGAAGACGCGCTCATCAAGATGAAGCAAGAGAAGGATATGTGAGAAGAGCATTTCCATGCTTTGAGCAAGAAGCATGAAGAGTTACAATTGGAGTGTAAGGACAAAGATGCACTGATCGAGCTACTTGAAGACCGAGTGACAAAGAGACAGAGAGACCTAGAGGTTTCATCTTCTAACATTCCTCAGCCTTCCGTTGCTTGGAAGAAGATTATTGACCAACTTGTCCTCGAGAAGACTCAGATGAAGGCTTCTTTTGAGACCGAGATCCGTCGTATTCGAAGGAAGTACACGCCTTCAGCTATATCTTCTGACATTGTTGTTAGGGATCCTTAGGATGACTAGTCTCCTTTTCTCTTGTATCTTTTGGTTTCTGAAATTGTACTATGTGTATTCCTTCCAATTGATATAAATAAAAAGAAACTTTTGGTCATATCAAATTGTTGCAATTGCCATTTCAATATATATATATATATATATATATATATATATATATATATATATATATATATATATATATATATATATATATATATATATATATAAATATATTTGCAAATGATATAGTAAGTTCCTTGGAAATAAAAATAATCAAGCATTGCATTTCATGCATCATTTGCATAAGCAAGTTTTTGCCAGGTGTCTGATTGGTGTTTTTCTGTGCTTTAGCCAAGATGACTCACTGGTACAACACCAGAGCCAATCATCAAAAAATCATGGAACACCTTAAGCAAGAGAACAAAGAGCTGAAGGACGAGATCGCCCGACTGACTGCCATGATGGAGTCAGTCCTTGCTGCTCAAAGTCAAGCTTTTCCAACACCTGGAACTCCTCCCGCGAGGACTGTTATCTCAGAAGTGGTTACCTCAACTGTGCCTGCTGCTACCGCCCACTTTGCACCAAACATGCCTGCTAGAGTCCCGTGGGGAATGCCGCCTACTTTTGTGCCAGAAGTTTTCACTCCTACCTTTGCTTCCATGCCGACATCTATCCTTGTCATGTCTGTGCCATCTCCCATTGTGCATAGTTTGCCTCGCGTAGAGGATACCATCTATCATTCCGCCGTCTAAGGGTCCGGATGTTTATGAGAAGATGGATGAAATGAAGGACAAATTTCATGAGTTGCGCAAGGAATTGAAAACGCTGAGAGGTAAAGATCTGTTTGGGAAGAGTGTTGTTGAACTGTGCTTGGTACCCAATGTGAAAATCCCTGTGAAATTCAAAGTGCATGACCTTGAAAAACACAACGGGAACTCTTATCCGCTCAATCATCTTGTGATGTATGCCCGCAAGATGTCAACTCAGACAAATAATGACCAATTGTTGATTCACTATTTCCAGGATAGCCTGACAGGTGCTGCACTCCGTTGGTATATGGGGTTAGATAGTGTAAGCATCCGGACATTCAATTACCTGGGAGAGGCTTTTGTGAAGCAGTATAAGTACAACATGGATATGGCACCGGATAGGGACCAACTGAGGTCCATGTATCAGAAAGATAAAGAGACATTCAAGGAGTATGCCCACCGATGGAGGGAGTTCGCTGCCCAGATCACTCCTCCTTTGGAGGAGAAAGAGATGATAAAAATCTTTCTGAAAACCCTGAGTTCATTTTATTTTGAATGCATGATCGCCAGTGCCCCCAGTGATTTTACCGAAATGGTAAATATGGGGATGAGACTTGAAGAAGGGGTCCGTGAAGGACGATTGTCAAAAGATGAGGCGTCGACAAGCAAGAAGTATGGAAATAGTTTTAGCAAGAGGAAAGATAATGAGACCAATGCAATTTCCAGTGGGAGGCAGAGGAGGCCTCAGACCAGAAGAAACCCACCACCCACGTCAACATCATCATCATCAAGTATCTTCCATTATTCCAGTATTTTCTAATCAACAAACAATACCAATTCAACAATAACAACAACATCATTATCAAAATCAACGTCAACAACAACCCCAACAAAGAACAAACACCTACAACAACAACAATTCCAACAACAATCATCATCAACAGAATTTCGAGAGGAAGAAGGTCTCTTTCGACCTGATTCCTATGTCATATGCAGAACTGTACCCATCATTAGTCCTCAAAAACTTGATTCAACCGAGGAACCCACCACAGATCCCATAACCACTTCCTTGGTGGTATAAACCCGAGCTTTGTTGTGCTTTTCACCAGGGTGCACATGGGCATGACATTGAAAATTGCTATCCATTGAAATATGAGGTGCAAAAGCTTGTGAAGAGTGGTATGGTGTCTTTTGAAGACCGCGCGTCTAATGTGAAAGCTAACCCTTTGCCTGCTCAATGGAACTCTTCAGTTAATATGGTGGACGGTTGTCCTGGTGAATACAAAGTTTTTGATGTGCGTTTTATCCGTGGGTCCTTCGTCCAGATACACAAGGACATTTGTATGGTGAGTGACTGTGAACAAGATCACGATAGTTGTGATATTTGTAGCGTGAACCCAAGGGGGTGTGTTATGGTGAAAAGGGACATCGAGCGTCTAATGGATGAAGGCATGATTCAGATTTGTCAATCCCGTCATGAAGATGATGATGTAAATATCACAGTGCCCGTTTTCAAGCAACCGGAGCGGTTAGTAATCCAATATGATAGCAGCAATAGCAACAAGAACGTCAGCAATATATCAGTTTCGCTGTTGGTAATACGGCTAGCAGGCCCAGTCCCGTATGCATCTGATAAGGTTGTACCGTATCAATTCAATGCTAGGATGATAGAGAAAGGTCAAGAGGTCCTGTTACCTACGACTAGTTCAGTAGTGAGCATTGCAGATGTTACGAAGGTGACCCGCAGTGGTCGAGTTTTTGGACCGGTGTTCCCGGAGAATAGAGAAGAAATAGTGGTTGGTAAGAAGGCGGAGGTGCCTAATGTGGAACCAATTGGTTGTTCAAAAGATAAGTCTGGTGAATCCAGCAACTTGAAAGACAATGATGATGATGAGGTACTCCGACTGATTAAGAGAAGTGAATTTAATGTAGTTGAGCAGCTGCTCCAGACTCCCTCAAAGATTTTCGTGATGTCTCTGCTTTTGAATTCTGAAGCTCACTGAGAAGCATTACAGAGAGTTCTTGAACAGGCATATGTGGAGCACGATGTTACAGTGGATCAATTTGATCATATTATGGCTAACATCACTTCATGCAATAATTTGAGCTTTTGCGATGAAGAACTCCCTGAGGAGGGAAGAAATCACAAATCTGGCTTTGCATATTTCGAGGAAGTGTAAGGAAGATGCTTTATCAAATGTGCTTGTTGACACCGGTTCGTCACTGAATGTGCTTTCGAAGCCAACTTTGTCAAAGCTATCTTACCAAGGAACTCCCATGAGGTACAATGGAGTAATTGTCAAAGCCTTCGATGGCTCGCGCAAGACGGTGATTGGAGAAGTGGACCTTCCAGTAAATATAGGTCCGAGTGATTTTCAGATTACTTTCCAGGTAATGGATATTCACCCGACCTACAGTTTCTTATTGGGAAGGCCATGGATTCATGAGGCATGGGTTGTTACTTCCACTATACATCAGAAGCTCAAATTTGTCAAGAATAGCAAACTGGTAATTGTTGGGGGAGAGAAAGCACTGTTAGTTAGCCATCTGTCATCTTTCTCGTATGTAGAAGTTGAGGATGACGTTGGGACTCCGTTCCAAGCGTTATCTATTGCTGCTAAGAAGAGAGTTAGGGCACCTATGTCCTCTCTGAAAGATGCCTAGAAGATTTTTGAAGAGGATGATGTTGATTCATGGGGGCACATGGTAGAGGTCTCCGACAACAGAGGAAGAACTGGTTTGGGGTTCCATAAGGGCTCGTCAACTGTTAGATTTGAAGAGATGCAACTCAGTTTCTGTAGCGGAGGGTTCATTCATGGGAATGAACAACACTTAGTTGCTGTGCTGGAGGACAATGAAGATGAAGACTGGACCAACTTTGTGACACATGGAAATACATGCAACAATTTGACTGATGTTGATATTCCTGTTAGTTTGCATCGATCTAAGTAATTGCTTTTATATTTTAAAATCCTTCTCCTATGCCTAAGGGAGAAGTGAACATTGTTTGGGCATTTTAAATTGATCATTAATAAATTTAATTCAATTCATCCACATCTTTGATGTTTATTTTTACTTTTTGCTTTATTCTGAAAATGGTAATCACAAAAAAACATAAATAAACAATATAATTGTCCATCTACATAATATTTGGTCACAAATTCACTTCTCTAAAATCAAAGTATCAAATCATTATGCAGGTTGGTTCTTAACACCATTGAATACAATGATCATTCTCCTTCTCCAAATTTTGAATTCCCTGTGTTTGAGGCCGAGGAGGAAAGTGATGTAGAAGTCAGTGATGAATTTTCTCGTCTTCTTGAGCAAGATGAGAAGGTTATTCAACCATTTGAAGAGCAGATTGAGCTTGTCAATTTGGGTTCCGAAGATGATGTGAAGGAAGTCAAGGTGTGGTCTCCATTGTGTCCAGATGCTAAGAAGGGGTTGATTGATCTTCTTCGAGAATATTCAGATGTATTTGCTTGGTCCTATCAAGACATGCCTGGGTTGGATTCTGATATTGTGGAGCATAGATTGCCGTTGAAGCCATAATGCCCGCCAATCAAGCAGAAGTTGAGAAGAACGCATCCTGATATGGCTATGAAGATCAAAGAGGAAGTTCAAAAGCATATTGATGCCGATTTCCTTGTAACTGCTGAGTATCCGCAATGGGTGGCCAATATTTTTCCTGTGCCGAAGAAAGATAGAAAAGTCCGCATGTATGTTGACTATAGAGATTTGAGTAAAGCCAGTACGAAAGATGATTTCCCTCTGCCACATATTGATATGTTGGTAGACAATACTGCTAAATTCAGAGTCTTTTCATTTATGGATGGATTTTCCGGATGTAATCAGATTAAGATAGCACCCGAGGATACGGAGAAGACCACATTCATTACACCCTGGGGAACATTTTGTTATAGAGTGATGCCTTTCGGTCTAAAGAATGCTGGTGCAACTTACCAGAGAGCAATGACTACTCTTTTTCATGACATGATGCATAAAGAGATTCAAGTGTATGTCGATGACATGATTGCTAAATCGATTGATGAAGTGGAACATGTTGAGCATTTGTTGAAGCTATTCCAGCGTACTTTTGGGCTTTATTGTTAGCGAGAAGGGTATTAAAGTTGACGCTGCCAAGGTCAAAGCAATACAAGAGATGCCTGCGCCCAAAACTGAGAAGCAAGTCAGAGGTTTTCTCGGCCGCTTGAATTATATTTCTATATTCATTTCCCACATGACTGCCACATGTGCACCCATATTCAAGCTTCTTCGGAAAGATTAGTCTTGTGATTGGTTCGAAGACTGCAAGAAAGCATTTGATAGTATCAAGGAATATCTGCCTGAACCTCCAATTTTGTCTCCACCTATTGAAGGAAGACCGTTGATCATGTATTTGACTGTGCTAGAAGATAGTATAGGTTGTGTTCTAGGTCAGCAAGATGAGACTGGGAAGAAAGAATTTGCGATTTACTACCTCAGTAAGAAGTTCACCGACTGTGAGACTCGGTATTCAATGCTTGAGAAGACTTGTTGCGCATTGGCTTGGACTGCTAAGCGTCTGCGTCAATATATGTTGAATCATACCAATTGGTTGATATCCAAAATGGATCCAATCAAGTATATACTTGAGAAACCTGCTTTAACTAGAACGATTGCCCGTTGGCAAATGTTATTATCAGAGTATGATATCGAATACCGATCTCAGAAAGCGATCAAAGGTAGTATCTTGGCTGACCATTTGGCTCACCAACCAATTGAAGATTACCAGTCAGTGCAGTATGACATCCCTGATGAAGAGATTTTGTACTTGAAAATGAAAGATTGTGATGAACCATTGCTTGAAGAAGGGCCAGAACCTGGTTCTCGATGGGGCATGGTATTTGATGGAGTTGTTAATCAATATGGAAATGGCGTTGAGACAGTGATTATTACTCCTCAAGGCACCCATCTACCGTTTACAGCTAGATTGACTTTCAAGTGTACGAACAACATGGCAGAATATGAAGCTTGCATTATGGGGCTTGAAGAGGCCATGAATCTCAGAATCAAGTATTTGGATGACTTCGGTGATTCCTCTTTGGTTGTGAATCAGATCAAAGGAGAATGGGAGATAAATCAACCCGATCTGATACCATATAGAGATTATGCGAGGAGGATTTAAACTTTCTTTACAGAGGTTGAGTCTCATCATATTCCTCGAGATGAGAACCGAATGGCAGATGCTCTTGCAACGTTGGAATCAATGATTGTAGTGAAGTATTAGAATGAAGTTCCTAATTTATCTGTGATGCGTCTTGATAGGCCAACTCATGTGTTTGTTGTTGAAGAGATGAAAGACGAGAAGTCGTGGTATTACGACATCAAATGTTTCCTCCAATGTCAGGTTTACCCGCCCGGGGCATCTTTGAAAGATAAGAAGACTTTGAGAAGATTAGCTGGAAAATTCTACTTGAATGGTGATATACTGTACTAATGAAACTTCGACATGGTTTTGCTCAGATGCGTGGATAGACACGAAGCAGACTTGTTGATGACCAAAGTGCATGAAGGTTCCTCTGGTGCTCATTCCAATGGACATGCAATGGCAAAGAAGATGTTGCGAGAAGGTTACTATTGGCTGAAAATGGAATTTGACTGTTGCAAATTTCTGAAGAAATGCCACAAGTGTAAAATATATCCTGATAAGATTCATGTTCCTCCGACACTATTGAATGTTATCTCTTCCCCATGGCCTTTCTCCATGTGGAGAATTGATATGATTGGGATGATTGAGCCCAAAGCTTCGAATGGACATCGTTTCATTTTTGTGGCTATTGATTACTTCACAAAATGGGTTGAAGTGGCATCGTATGCAAATGTAACCAAGCAAGTTGTTGTAAGGCTTATCAAGAATCAGATTATATGTCGTTATGGTGTGCCAAGTAAGATCATTACTGATAATGGATCGAACTTGAATAACAATATGGTGGAAGCTCTTTGTAAAGACTTCAAGATTGCACATCATAATTCTTCTCCTTACAGACCCAAGATGAATGGGGCTATTGAAGCTGCAAATAAGAACATCAAGAAGATTATCCAGAAGATGGTTGTCACATATAAGGATTGACATAAGATGCTCCCTTTTGCTTTGCATGGGTATCAAACATTCGTCCGCACTTCAACAAGGGCAACCCCTTTCTCTCTTGTGTATGGTATGGAAGAAGTGCTCCCCGTAGAGGTTGAGATTCCTTCATTGTGTGTGCTCATGGAAGCCGAGTTGACTGAAGCTGAATGGTGTCAGACTAGGTTTGATCAACTGAATTTGATTGAAGATTAGAGATTGACTTCCATGTGTCATCGTCAGTTATATCGGCAGTGAATGAAGAAAGCTTTTGATAAGAAGGTTAAACCTCGTATGTTCAGAGAAGGTGACCTTGTGCTCAAGAAGACTTTGTCGTTCAATCCAGATTCTAGAGGAAAATGGACTCCCAATTATGAAGGCCCATATGATTTTAAGAGAGCCTTTTTAGGCAGTGCATTGATTCTTACAACTATGGATGGTGAAGAGTTCACTCGTCATGTGAACGTAGATGCAGTCAAGAAATACTTTGCCTAAAAAAGAAAAGAACAACTCGCTAAGTTCAAAACCCGAACGAGTGGATTAGGCCAAAATGAGCGTCTCGGTGGATTGAAAACTCGAAAGGGCAATCCAGGAAAAATTAGAGACATAAAACAGAAAAGAATCTCCCGATAAGTTGAGTACCCCACCTTGGGGCAACTTATGCCAAAATTAGGGATTATGGAAAGTAATTGCATTCTGCTGATCTTTAGTAATTTTGAAGACTTGTTTAAGCACAAGGGTTGACATTAGTTCATCTCCAACAGCGGTCAAGAGCACAGTGGATATCAAATGTTGGTAGAAGGATTAAGGATCATTTGTATTCAATGTAACCCTTTTCCATGTAAATTACCATTTTCAACTTTGTAAAATCTATGGAGTCTTGTTATTTACAGACTACCATTCTATTAAATAAAGTTGAGCTTTTATCCAATGGTTTCTACTCTTATTTACTTCAGCCAATAATTTTAAATTTTATTATGATCATTTCGAAATTAAACTTTTAAAATCAAAATAAATTTTTCTTTAATATATAAAAGCAAGAATTTTTCTGAAGCAAGTGAAAGCAATATCAACAGCATTTCAGTAAAATGCAAGTCCTTAAGTGCGAAGCATCTGAGGTTCCCGAAGCAGTTAACTCTTCGGGTATCCCTAGACATTTGGGGTGATTCAGTTCCTCGGCGGAGTGTTTGATCCTCGGTAGAGCTTCTTTCTTTAACCCCAACTGAGTTGGTTGATACAGATACCCTGCGGTGTGTCCTTGTTCCCGACAGAGTTTCGGCCTTCCCCAATGGAGTTCCTATTTCCTCAGCAAGTGGATCGTCATTAGAAGATGTTTGATCGTCCCCAGTAGATTGCTTTGGTGTCCCCGCCAATCGTCGTATCTTTGCTCCCAGTTAGAGTTTCCTCTTGATTTTTTAGTAGTTTTTTGTTGATTGTTTCTCTATAGAGTTGTCTCCCATTTTTTATGGTGTTGACCTAAAATTCCACACAGATTAGATGTTCTTTCCTCAGCAGATCTCCTACCTCTTTCCCCAGCCAGGGTTGAGCCTTTGGGATATTGATCTCTCTGTTCTCTAGCAGTTTGTCTCCATATTTTGTGGATTGACCGAGGATTATACCGGTGGTTCAGTTTCTTTGTGACACCTCTATATCCTTTGTGATCGTTTTGTCAGCATAATCACCATATATACATATACATATACATTCATATAATTTCATGATTTTGTATATCCTTCATTTTCATATTTGATTTGTTTGAGATTCTCATTCTCTGTTATGGCGGTGCTTTATCCCCATACCAAATATAGTGTATGTCCTCCTTCAATTGTAGAGTGTCGGCCCCTTAAGCAGAAAGATTTTAATCTTTCTCTATTTCCCCACTGAGTTTGTTTCCTCTTGGATGATTGTTATTTCAGCTTCCTCTCCAGCAATTTTTTTGGATGGAATTACTCCCCTTGAGTTCTATCCTCATTGGGTTTAGTTTTGATTGACCATTCTTTCTAGCTCTTACCTAGATAAATGTCTTGGTCCCCTAAGAGTCTATTACCCAGTAACTGGTAATATTCTTCTTAGTTTACAGTTTGTTACTTCTTGCCCAATACCCGCAAAAATACCCTTTTTCCTCCTCAGCAGAATCCCCAGTGGATTTGTTCCCCGGAAAGTATATCCTTGATATGTTCATCTTAACCGGTGACGGATATCTTTTCTTCTCCCGCAGGAGTCTATCCTTGATATGTTCACTTTAACCAGTGATGGATATTCTCACCTTTGGTATTCTACCCAGTAAAAAGGTAGTTGTAAACCCTATTTTGTTTCTCATAGAGTTAATCCTTGATATGTTCATCTTAACCGATGACAGGTTTTCTTCCCCTTGGTGGTTTTCTACCCAGTAACCGGTAGTCGTAAATCCTACTTTCTCCTGTGCAGAGTCTATCCTTGATATGTTCACTTTAACCGGTGATGGATTTTTTCTTTTATTGGTCTTCTACCCAGTAACCGATAGTTGCAAATCCTACTTTGTCCCCTCTCAGAGTTAATCCTTGATATGTTCATCCTAACCGGTGACGGATTCTCTCTTCGACGGTTTTCTATCCAATTTTCGATAGATTTAATTCATCCCTTTTGTTCAGTTGGTATATCCTTGATATGTTCATCCTAACCGCTGACGGGTATCCTCCTTAACATCCCCAGGCAAGTCTATCCTTGATATGCTCATCCTAACTGATGACGTATTTTCTTCGCTCTTGAGTTTATCCTTGATATGTTCATCGTAACCGATGACGGATACTCTCACCCTTTGGTCTTCTACCCAGTAACTGGTAGTTGTAAATCCTATTTTCTGCAGTTTTCCCCAACAAGGTTATTCTTACCCAGTAACCGGTAATGAATATTCCCCCTGGTTTTCCTCAGCGAGTCATCCTTGCTATGTTCATCCTAGGCGATGGCGGATGTTATCTCTGTCATATCTTTATTATCTCCTTACCCAGTAACAGGTGGTAGATAATAGATTTCTGCTCCTCTTGTGTTGAAATTTTATATTTTTCCCAGTTGAATTGAGTGTGTTTTCCTTAGTGGAATCGTTGTTCCCCTGCATGAGTCAAGTATCTCAGTTTTATCCTGACTTATTCGTATCCCTTGCAGATGTTTGTTTCCCCCAGCTGAGTCTTTTTATTTCGTATGGAATTCCTCGAGTTCCCCAGTAGTTTTAAGTCGTAGCCTGGCCTAAGCATAACTCCTTTTATCCCCTTAGAGTCTCTGTCTCCCTAGTGAGTTTTTCTTATGGAATGCATTATACTCCTATGAATGTTCGGTCTCTCTGATTTCTTTTTACTGTGTGGCATTATTTCCTCACAAAGCATTAACTTGTGCATTCATATTGTATGCACCATGAGGTCTCCGAGGGACCAAAATTTATTTCTCTATGTTGTTATTTAAGCCTATTCTACTGAGTGTAGCCGAAGATTCTAACCTTACCCTCCTCAGCTAGAATGTCCTTAAATAGGGGCAGCTGTAAGACCCCAAATTTGACCCTAAGATCCCTCATGCAATTCCATCATTAGCATAAGCATTGGGATCATACCTTGGCATCCTCCTTACCCCTCTTTCATTGGGTTTGTTTTGGGAGAGATCACCAAGCACTTTGTGATCATATCATACCTGTATTTTATCATTTTACTAACTAAAATACCAAAAATATGTCTTTGTATTTGCCTAACCCTTTTGTAGGTAGGGCATGATCTCATTGATTCATCAAGATCATATCTAGGGTTTGATACCCTCACCAACAAAAAGCACAACCAAGAATTGATTCACTAATGCTTATGAACATCATATATGAGTCCCAATGTTCTCTACATGTTATATTGATCAAGTTTTCTTCAAGAAATTGAGGGTGATTTGCCTTGGAAACCCTAGTTTTACCGGGTATCTTGAGTAACTTCTCCAACAAGCTATCTCACCAATTGATCAAATTCCTAAAGGGAAACTTTAAACTCTATCATCTTATGCATATATGATCTACCATGAGCCAAGAAAGTCAAGAGAATTGAAATTTAGCAAGTTGGTTGGGGGTGGTTGGCAAGATGAATTCATTTGACAAAACTAGGTCTCCCTAGACCCTATCTCCTACAATTTTCACCATATGAAAATTATTCTAAGAAAAAACATACTCTAAATTACATTCAAAACAACTTTCATGATGAGACCTAGAGCTAGTTTTTCTTGGAAAATCGTTTTCTATATTGAAACATTATAGGTCATTTTGTCTAAACCCTAATTTGAAAGTCAACGTCCCAAGGCCATAACTTGCTCAATTTTTATGATATGAAATATTTCTAAGTTTCATAATCAAATTAAATGTGTATACTTCAAATTTGATGTTTGGAGTGGGAGCTAATTACAGTTTTTTGAGCATGTGATATGAAGCTACATTATAGGTCACTTTTGACCTATACCATTGATCAAGTGATTTTTCCAAACTTCAAAAATGCATAACTCTATCATTTGAAATCCAAATGACATAAAATTAGTGACAATTTTGAAGGTCTTTGAGAGAGCTACAACTTTTAAGAAGACACTTTTCTCATTTGAAGCTCCTATCAAAAGTTAAGCAAGGTGGAATATTGAGACATATGGCTTGACACTTAGAAAAATTTTGATATGTCAAATTTTTCCAAACATCCACCTCAAATTACTCCAAGTTCCAGGCTCCAAATGAAAAAGTGTTCAACATTAAACTTGTTCCTCTTGATCTCACCTTTCTAAAGAGCTCAAATTTATTCATTTTGGATGAGAAATGCATAGGTTGCACATGGCTTAAACAGACTGATATCATTTGGCATGGATCCAACTTCAAGCATCAATGCACATGTGCCTTGCAATCTAAGCTAACTCCAACACATCTGATCATTCAAATTGGACCTTCAACTATCATGTCATGGGCCTATGCGCGCCCACACACCATTCTATAATCCTTTGCCAATTTTGGAAAGTGGAGAGAGTGTGCAAATATAACATGGATTCATCTATAAATTGAGGCCCTTATGCTCATAATTACAAACACCATTGCGCCAGCTTTGATCCCCCTCTTCAAACCCTTCATTCTCATATGATAAACTGGATAAATTCATTTGAATTTGAGCTTGAATCTCCACTATTTTGGAATTCAATTCTCCAAGAGTCCATTGTTTCTAAACCTTTCCATTCCTTTCCTGCAAGCAATTGAAGTGAAGCCAAGCACAATTCAGATCAAGATCCATCGTGTTCATACCTCAATTAAAGGTAAGTTGCAGAAATTATAAACTCTTCGATTCTCTTAAATTGTTGCTCAATTCCATTGATTCTTTGGGTGTCTGAAGTCCTACCAATGTAGGCAAGAAGATTGAGTTGCTTTGAGATCAAATTGAAGCAACTCAGATCATGTACCTCATTTTTCAATTCCACACACCTCTTAATATATTTGGAATTGGAGGAATTGGAGGTCAGATTCGAGCTCAATGCCATTTTCTCTTTAAGATCATGTACCTCATTTTCTCTTTGGGTGACCAGTCCGGTGAGTGCCATCGGAAAAGATGATCGGAGCTCTGGCTCTGGCGATAAGCTGGACAACCTCTGAACCATAGGATCCATCCTCTATGTTCTAATCTGGATCGTCCCTTGTGATTACCATTTGTGCTAGGCGGTTGACTATGACTCATGTGTGTAATATCCCAAAATTTACCCTTCATTTTTTCTTGGAAGCATGGGATTATATTTCAAATTTCATTGACATCATGCTAGGTCATACTCATTGCATACTGCATTAGTGACATGGAAATCAGGTTTTGATTGATCACTCCTTAACAGAAGGAGCCCACACAAAGCAAGATTGAGAATTGGACTTCATTTTCTAAGTATACAAGCCTCAAGGGTCTCAAAGGGCTCCAGGTATCTTATTATGGTCCTTAGTTTATCAGTGAAGGATTCAGAGCTATCAGAGTGTTCATCTGGATTTAATTAGAAATTAGGGTTTCATGGCTACCTGCAACAGGCAATGTTTGGTTGGAAGTAGAGGAGCTCATCCATGTCATGATTAGAGAGGCATCTTGGCATAGGAAGAGTTACAATTATCTCAGAAAGATCCATTGGCAATCAGTGCAATTAGTTCCGGATCAATTTTGCCCTAAAACTAGGGTTTGGTTTAAAATCGGTTTATTTCTGATTCTTTGGGTGAAACTCTTTCCCATGGCCCTCCATATGTACACAAGGGTCTACATACAAAAAATCAACTCTTTATTTGAGCTAGAAGTGCTTCAATTGATCAATGGAATCGGGAATCAGATAGTTTAGGAAAAGTCAACTGTGGGGCCAGAAAAGTCAACTCCTGACATTTTGAGAGTGGAATCTCAAAATCTATGCCTAGGGGATCCTGCATGTGAAATTTGATCAAGGTTGGATCATGGATTCATCATTTAATCAGGAATTGGAAAAATTACTTAATTTGGAAATGGTTGACTTTCCATTTAGGGCAAGTTTTCATGATCGTTGCACTCACTTTAAGCCCATTTTACATCAAAATAAAAGCTCCATTTGAAAATTTCTCCAACATGAAAGTTGTTCCGCTTGTTCCGAGCTTTCTAAGTCCAAAATCTTCAAAATTTGTCAAGACTTCTTGGCCAGTTTTCTTGCACTTCAAGGCATTATTTGAAAATACATTCTTCCCAACAATTGTACCTTGCCATGTCCTATTTCACATCCTTTTGGAATCATCTCATTTGTTTCCATGGTTTGAGAGATACATTCATTTAAAGTGGGCACCATGACTTTATTTTCTAGGCAGATTTTGGGCCTGGTTGGCCCAATCAGATTTTCTAAGAATGTTGCACAAACTAGTCACGTTTTTTACCTCTTTTGGCCATGCATTGGACATCCATTCACTTACGTTTGGCCCAAAATAACATCATTTTACACCTCACTTCACACTTTTATTCTTATGGATAAATCGCTTATTAAAAAGCCCATGAGAACACCTAATCCACCTTATTTAAGAAGCTGAAACCGTAACCCTAAAGGAGCATTGGAATTTCGTGGCAAGGAGGCAAAGCTTCATCACATATTAGATTCCATTCCACTTCTATTTTCCATTAGGTAATCATCTCTTCCATGACCATGTTTTGATATATCTACGCTTGCTTACCATGTTCATCACCATTAATCCTTCCATTTTCATATTTCTTTTTCTTATTTAAATTATTTTCTTCGTCCATAAAATTACCCAAAAATATTTTTCACTTTTCTTAACGTTTTATTTAATTTTATATAATTTTTATTTTTGTATTTTTTAATATTAATATTTTATTTTAATTATTTATTCTAAATGGTCCATTTTAACACACTTTTTTTATTGATTTTATTTTTATGACTTAAAACTATTGTTAGCATTTGATTTTTGGGATGAAGGTCGACCACTGTCTTATGGTCAACCTGACTATTTCTTGGAATTTTATTTCACATTTTCAATTTATTTTGGATTTATTTTTGACCTAGTTTGGTTGGTTGACTTTTAATTTGACTTCTGTTATTTTTAATTAATTCACGTACCAATTTTCATTATTTTTAAAATCTTTTTGGGGGATGATGATGTTCTGAACCCACCTTATTTAGTTTAGTTTTTCATAATTTTCTTAATTAATTTAATATTTATTCTTGATTTATTTCGAACCTAGTCTTATTAATTGACTTTTGGTTTGATTTATGTTTTGTTTTAATTAATTCACGTGCAAATTTTCATTATTTTAAAAATATTTTGGGGGGATTATGATGTCTTGACCCCACCTTATTTAGTTTAATTTTTCAGAATTTTCTTGATTAATTTGCTATTTATTTGTTATTTTTTAAGTTGACTTGAATTTTCAGTTGACTTCTTTATGATCGATGTTTGACTTAGGGATTGCTTATGGCAATTGAAGAGATCTTTTGATCCTACATTGCTCATCACATATGCCATGTATTAGAGGCCTTTTACCTTGATTTTATTTGGTCCTTACCTCATTTCCTGATTAAATTATTCAGTGGACCCTTCGTGTGTATATTTTCATCTGTTTGATTCATCTATTATATTTTATACTTGTTTCTCTCATTCATGCTTTCTATTGCTTGATTATTTAACATGTTCATACTCCAATTCATTGTTTAAATGCTCCATTATTTGATTTTTTGGTTTGATTATATATTGTTTATTTATCCGATTTGATTGATAACTGTTGCCTACTTATATGATGTATGAGGCATATATTTTTATTGTTTGTTTGCCATGAACAATCCCCATTCATAAAAAATGTACTCATCTCCCATAAAGTGTATAATATTTATTTCTTTATTTCTTTAATCACCTGTTAATACAAGAATTAAAACAAACATCCGATAACCATTTCAAAATAAGATCAAAAGCTCGATCCAACGTCAAGTAATCATTTTCAAAACTTAACAGAACCAACACGCATTCATCCATCCTTTTGTAAGTCGATTGCCTCAGGAATCGCCAACTACCTGTAAGTCGATTGCCTCCGGCATCGCCATCTACCCTTATCCGTAACTCCTCTCCGCGTTCCATCCATCGACTGTTGTTCCGTTTAGGTAGCACCCATTAGGTAGAACCCTTTGTATGATAACATAGGTAGAATTCCCTTATTCTTTGCATGCTAACATTAGGTAGATGTTCCCCTTTGTAAATCCTAACACATATGTCCATATTGCATGACAACTCTAGAGCAGAGCTTCCCCACTTTTAGACCTTCCATGTGTCTCCGATCTTGTGGCATTCCAGTCCGTTCTATTGCAAAGAGGTAACTGCCTAAGACTCGATTCAGCGAGCTGCGACACCTACTGCTAGGACGTGAACGCATTGCCCACTTTCCTTTGACACAGCTGGTGTCCCCTTTTGTAAGTCCATGTTCAGATGGCAATCCTTAACCCCTAATTTAGTCGAACTACGACAACTCTGATTCTCATGTTCAGATGAGATACGTAGGCACGAGATGCGATGTCTTGCCGAGTTTGACTGACGACTAACAACTAATCCGAGTTTATCTAACGTGAGACTGGAATCAAGGGATAGAATACCCTTTAGAATTGATAAACATGTCATTGCATTTGCATATCCATTAGCATGTCTTGCATAACAGGTACCGCCACAGTGTTCTCATCTTGTTTGGTATTCCATTATTAGGATAGCTGACTCAGGCATTCACCGATACGGTACCCGAAGGAATCAACAGAGAGAAATGGAAGGTCTACAAGCAGAGCTCGCTGAGATGAGGATTCACATGAATTAGTTCATGGAAGTGGTCCAAGGAGTGGCTCAGGGACCGCAGGAGCTTAGATTGTTGGTACAGAGGGATCCCCCTACTACTCAACCGGAGGTTGTGGCTGATCCTCCCGCTGGAGAGGCTAATGGACCCAATGGACCAGGGCGTATCCCAATCCCACATGGCAACCTTGGTCAACAACCCATCCATGATGATCAGGAGGATCAATTTCTCCTGCTTCAGGAGAACTTTGGCATCGGCCATGGTATGGACCCTATGTTTCGGAGACTGGAAGAGTTGAAAGCTGTGGAAGGGCAGAATGCTCTTGGTGTGGATGTTGTTGACTTGGGGCTGGTCCCAGGCGTGAGAGTTCCGCCAAAATTCAAAGGCCCCGTGTTTGATAAGTACAATGGCAACTCTTGCCCGAAGACTCGTGTACAAGCTTACTTCCGCAAGAGGATCGCGTATTCTGATGATGAGAAGCTGCTCATGTACTTCTTCCAGGACAGCCTAGCTAGGGCATCCTTGGAGTGGTATATGAGGCTGGACAGAGCCCATATTCGCTGCTGGAGAGACTTAGCTGAGGCCTTTGTGAAGCAATATCACTACAATTCGGATATGGCACCTGACAGGACTCAGCTCCAAAATCTGTCTCTCAAGAGCAACGAGTGCTTCAAAGAGTATGCTCAACGTTGGAGAGAGTTGGCTTCCCGTGTTCAACCTCCGATGTTGGAAAAAGAGATGGCCAACATGTTTATGAACACATTGCCTAGATCTTATTTGGAGCGTCTGGTGGGTTGCAACGCCTCGAATTTTGCTGATGTGGTCTCTACCGGTGAGAGGGTGGAGAACTACTTGAAGACATGTAAGATCCAAAATGGGGTTGGATCATCTTCGGGGTCAAAGAGGTCGTTCTTAGGAGGACAAAAGAGGAGAGAAGGGGATGCAAATGCCATATCTTCTTTTCAGAACGGGGGTAACCGGAGGAATAACATTCAGAATTACCATCAACAACCTTATGTTGCAGCAGTGGCCATTCCGGCTGCAGCACTAGTGCAACAACAACAACCTCAACGTCAACAAAATCAATACCAACAACAACAGGGTAACAGACCTGCTTACAAACAGAGGCAAAGGATGATGGACATGCGTTTCGACACTCTTCCGATGTCGTACGCCCAGTTGCTTCCCAACCTTCAACAATTGCAACTTGTGCAGTTACGCACTTTCGCTCCTCCCGTTGGCAGGCTTCCAGTGGGTTATGATGCCAATGCTAGGTGTAATTTCCACTTTGGGGCACCTGGCCACACTATTGAGAACTACAAAGCTTTTAAGCACATGGTTCAGGACCTTATTGATTCAAAGGCCATTAACTTTGCGCCGGCTCCTAATGTTGTCAACAATCCTATACCGTAGCATGGTAGAGCAAATGTTAATATGGTTGAAGGAGAAGCCAAACTAGTCAAGGAGGTGTTAAAGCTGAAGACTCCGCTGTTAGAAATCAAAGAATACTTGCTAAAGGAAGATGTTTTCCCCGACTGTGGGAGCGGTTACTTGGGTTGTGTTGCACAGAGTGGGGGTTGTGTGAAGCTGTAGCAAGGTATCCAGGCCTTGCTTGACGATGGTATCCTCCAAGCTGAAGACTTATCTATCCAAAGGTCTGTTGAAGGGGTTTTTGAAGGGGTTGTTGAGAATGCAGATGTTGATCCTCTCTTTCCTAAAGATGCTGAAGAATTTACAAATGTTGTTCCTACTGATTTTGTAATTCCCAATGATGTAATTAATTTTTCTGATGCTGTTGCTGATATTCCAAACATGGTGTTTGATTCTGATGTACTTGCCGAACTTGATTCTGATGTTTCGGATGTTTGTACTTCAATAAATAAGATTTCTAAGTATGACTCTGACGTTGCCATTATCACAATTTTCTACCCGACCGCTCATATCAGTGCGCTAGTAGTGCAACCGGTACCACCAGTGCGACCGCATCAATCCACTATGACCATCACGACCCCTGGTCCTTTACCTTTCACCAGCGAAAGGGCCATTCCGTGGCATTATAGGGGGAGTGTATACACACATGATCATGGAGTGGAGCAGCCACTGAAAGTAGAAGAGGTGCAGGATCAGAAGTCTGAACCTGGAATTGGGATAAAAGATCCCGCAGTGGACAATGTTAGTGGAATCGGGCGATTCACCAGAAGTGGTAGACTGTTCTCACCACCGGTTACCCAACCTGATAGTGTTGACGCCGCGGCGAAGGCCAAAGGCAAGAAAGTTGTGAATGTGGGTACCTCTGCACCACAGGCTGGCTCTGAGCCTGCTTTTGCGAAGGATGTGGACGAACTTTTGAGAATTATAAAGAAAAGCGATTACAAGGTAGTCGATCAGTTGATTCAGACGCCATCCAAGATATCTATTCTCTCACTCCTGCTGTGTTCAGAGGCACACAGGGAGGCACTCCTGAAGGTCCTTAATGTTGCATATGCGCCTCAGGAGATCTCAGTAAACCAACTAGAAGGGATCGTTGCAAATGTTCATACAAGCAACGGGTTGGGTTTTACTGATTCTGACTTGACACCAGATGGACGTGATCATAACAAGGCTTTGCCATGTTCTGGTGGATACAGGTCCCTCTCTCAATGTGTTACCCTAGAGAGCCCTGTCAAGGTTAGATGTAGAAGGTTTGATCTTGAAGCCTTCCGATCTTATGGTAAGAGCCTTCGATGGTTCTAAGAGGTCGGTGTTCGGAGAGGTAGAATTGCCAATTCAGATTGGATCACAAACCTTTAACACCGTATTCTATGTGATGGATATCAGTCCTTCGTATAGCTACTTGTTGGGTCGTCCTTGGATCCACAATGCTGGGGCAGTCTCCTCGACCTTGCATCAGAAGATCAAGTTCCTGGTCAACGGAAGAATTATCACTGTCTGTGGTGAGGAGGTTATTCTGTTCAGTAACCTGTCTACATTCAAGTATGTAGAGGTAGAAGGTGAGATTCATGAGACCCTGTGTCAGGCCTTTGAGGCAGTTCAAGTCAAGGATGTAGCTCCAATGGAAGAGGTTGAAGCAGGTGCCTCTTTGTCGTCCTTCAAGCAGGCACAGGCCTTGGTAAATTCAGGTTATGTTCCTGGTTGGGGACGTCTGTTGGATTTTCCTATAAAGGAAGACAAGTTCGGGATTGGGTATCAGCCAGCACTGACTTCTATAACTTCAACGCCTCAGACTCGTCAGGGGCCCATTACTTTCTCCATTGCTGGCATCATTCAGTACGGCCAGGTCTCTGCAATCAACAAAGAAGATGAGGATAGTGATTGCGACATTAACAACTGGGTGCGTCCAAGGGTCCCGGGTGAAGTTCTCCGCAATTGGTCTTCTGAAGAGATTATCCAAGTCACTCTTCTTAAAGAGTAATTTTCTTTGTTTATTCATGCATATCCAAGTCTTACGTTCCGCCCAGGGCGTGATGACTCATTGTAGGGCTCATCTATGTGGATACCTGCATTTTTTATCATAAATAAAGGACGTCTTTTTGCATTCAAATATTTTGTTCACTGTCTTTCTATTTTTGCAGTTTTCAAAAATCTAAAATATATATATATATATATATATATATATATATATATATATATATATATATATATATATATATATATATACATTTGGCAATGTTTTGTTTAGTTTCCACTTCTTGTTCACACTCATAAGCACATACCATCACTCATGCAGATGCACGTCACTGGATCCTATTGATAACAGTTCTGTTATGGCTCGCTTCGACTTTGAAAATCAAATCTTTCAAGCTGAAGAAGAGGGCGATGAAGACTGTGAACTCCCTAAAGAACTTGCCAGGTTATTAAAATAGGAGGAAAGGGTCATTCAACCGCATCAAGAGTCTGTTGAAGTGATTAATCTCGGCACCGAGGACGCCAAGAGAGAAACAAGATAGGGGCTACTTTGGAAGATAATATGAAGAAGGGGCTGATTGAATTGCTGCAAGAGTATGTTGACATCTTCGCTTGGTCTTATCAGACATGCCAGGGCTTGACACAGACATTGTGGTACACTGTTTGCCTCTCAAAGAGGATTGTCCTCCGATCAAGCAGAAGCTCAGAAGAACAAGACCAGAGATGGCTATCAAGATAAAGGAAGAAATGCAAAAACAGTTGGATGCAAGGTTTCTAGTGGTTACAAATTATCCGCCATGGGTTACAAATATTGTTCCAGTACCTAAAAAGGATGGAAAGGTACGGATGTGTGTTGACTACCGGGATCTGAACAGAGCTAGTCCTAAAGATGATTTCCCATTACCTCACATCGAAGTTTTGATGGATAACACGGCTCAGTTCTCGATATTCTCCTTTATGGATGGTTTTTCTGGCATTAATCAAATTAAGATGGCACCAGAAGACATGGAGAAGACAACTTTCATAACCCCATGGGGCACCTTCTGCTACAAGGTGATGCCGTTTGGTCTGAAAAATGTTGGGGCAACATATCAACGAGCTATGGTAACTCTTTTCCATGATATGATTCATCATGAAATCGAGGTTTATGTTGATGATTTGATTGCCAAATCTCAGACGGAAGAAGAACATCTGGTGAATTTGCAGAAACTGTTTAAGCGTTTGAGGAAATTCAAGCTGAGGCTTAATCCGAACAAGTGTACTTTCAGGGTGATATCTGGAAAACTGTTGGGTTTTATTGTTAGTGAAAAAGGGATTGAGGTGGATCCGGAAAAAGTGAAAGCGATACAAGAAATGCCTGAGCCAAGAACAGAAAAACAAGTTTGTGGTTTCTTAGGAAGGTTGAACTACATTGCAAGGTTCATCTCTCACCTAACAGCCACGTGTGAGCCAATATGCAAATTGTTGAGAAAAGATCAAGCCATCAGGTGGAATGATGATTGCCAAAGGGCTTTCGAAAAAATAAAAGAGTATTTGCAGAATCCTCCTATCCTTATGCCTCCAGTCCCAGGGAGACCGCTGATTATGTATTTGACAGTACTCAATAATTCTATGGGTTGTGTTCTCGGTCAACATGACGAGATAGGTAGGGAAGAGCATGCCATCTACTACCTGAGTAAAAAATTCACAGATTGCGAGTCGAGATACTCAATGCTTGAAAAGACATGTTGTGCACTTGCATGGGCTGCTAAGCGATTGAGAGAATACATGCTGACTCACACGACCTTACTGATCTCCAAAATGGATCCAGTCAAGTATATATTTGAGAAGACAGCTCTCACCGGAAGGGTAGCTCGTTGGCAAATGGTACTGACAGAGTACGACATCGAGTATACATCCCAGAAAGCCATCGAAGGGAGTATTCTGTCAGACTATCTTGCTCAGCAGCCGATTGATGATTATGAGCCAATGAAGTTTGATTTTTCGGATGAAGACATCATGTTCCTCAAGATGAAAGACTGTGCAAAGCCAGTTGTTGAGGAGGGACCTGATCCAGATGAAAAGTGGACTTTAATGTTTGATGGGGCCGTCAATGCCAAAGGAAGTGCAATTGGTGTTGTCATTACCACTCCGAAAGGTGCCCACATGCCTTTCACCGCTCGTCTGACTTTTGAGTGCACCAATAATGAAGTTGAGTATGAAGCCTGTATCATGGGTATCGGGAAAGCCATTTATTTGAGAATCAAGAATCTGGACATCTTCGGAGATTCAGCTCTAGTGATCAATCAAGTGAATGGTTATTGGAATACTCTCCAGCCTAATCTGGTCCCCTACAGAGACTACACGAGAAGACTGTTGACTTTCTTCACAACAGTATGGCTGTATCATATACCTCGTGATGAGAACCAGATGGCAGAAGCTCTTGCTACTCTGTCCTCCATGACCAAGATCGATGTTATGCGCCTTGATAGGGCCGCGTATGTGTTTACTGTTGAACTGGTAGTTGATGACAAGCCCTGGTACCACGACATCAAGTGCTTTCTGAAGAATCAAGAGTACCCTGCAGGGGCATCCAACAATGATAGAAAGACTTTGAGAAGATTGGCAGGCAGTTTCTTCTTGAACAAAGACGATGTGCTGTATAAGAGGAACTTCAACATGGTTTTGCTCAGATGCGTTGATATACATGAAGCGGACATGTTAATGCAGGAAGTTCATGAAGGCTCCTTCGGTACTCATGCCGGCGGACATGCAATGGCTAAGAAATTGTTGAGAGCGGGTTATTACTAGATGACCATGGAATCTGATTGTTTCAAATATGCTCGGAAGTGTCATAAATGCCAGATTTATGCTGATAAGGTGCATGTGCCACCAAATCCTCTGAATGTGTGTCTTCACCATGGCCGTTGCTATGTGGGGCATTGGTATGATTGGAAAGATTGAGCCGACTGCTTCCAATGGGCATCGCTTCATCCTTGTTGCCATCGACTATTTCACCAAGTGGGTCGAAGCAGCGTCATTTGCGAAGGTCACCAGACATGTGGTTGCCCGAATCATCAAGAAAGAAATCATTTGTCGTTATGGGATTCCCGAAAGAATCATTACTGATAATGGTTCTAATCTCAATAACAAAATGATGAAAGAGTTGTGCAAGAACTTCAACATTCAACATCACAACTTTTCCACTTATCGTCCTAAGATGAACGGTGTTGTTGAGGCAGCAAATAAGAACATAAAGAAGATTGTGCAGAACATGGTCGTTACATACAGAGATTGGCATGAGATGCTACCCTTCGCCTTGCATGGGTACCGTACTTCAGTACGTACATTGACTGGGGCAACCCCTTATTCCCTTGTGTATGGTATGGAGGCAGTCCTACCTTTTGAAGTGGAGATTCCTTCTCTAAGAGTCATGTTGGATGTCAAGTTAGACGAAGCTGAATGGATCTAAACAAGGTTCAATGAGTTGAGTCTTATCAAAGAGAAGCGAATGGAAGCCATTTGTCATGGGCAGTTGTATCAGAGTCGGATGAAGAGAGCCTTTGATCAGAAAGTGCGTCCTCGATGCTTCCAAGTCAGAGATTTGGTGTTGAAAAGGATCCTTCCTCCTCAGACAGATCACAGGGGCAAGTGGACTCCTAACTATGATGGACCGTATATTTTCACCAAGGTTTTTGATGGTGGAGCCTTAATGCTTGCAACTATGGATGGTGAAAACTTCACTTCCCCTGTGAACTCAAACGCAGTTAAAAAATACTTCGCATAAAATAGACCCGCTGGACGATAAAAAGAATAGTCTAGGCAAAAGTTAGGGATTAAAAAATGAAAAGATTGTACACCCGGTAAGTTGAAAACCTGAAAGGGCAACTTAGGCAAAAATGGGTATCGCGGTGGACTGAAAACCCGAAAGGGCGATCCAGGCAAATGTTAGGGCTTAAGCGAATGGCTATGTTCTGAGTAGTTCTGAATATTATCTCATGTCGATAACCGGAAACTTCTGAAGGATAGGAAACAGTCCAATCACCTTTTTCGGAAAGCTGATCACCTGGAGGATCTTGAAGACGAGCGAATCATAGCAGAATTGGAACCCGATAGAAATCCATTTCACATTGCCATTAGATTAATTTCTGTTTTTATCTGTTGTGCAATTACCTCTTTCCAGGGATTGCTTCCTGATGTACATACCTATTCAGAGGCCACTCAATCAATAAAATCATGTTATTCAGTACATCTCTGTGTTCATTTTCATTTTACTGTTTTGTTTGCAAAAATGACGTCCGAATTTTTGATAAACATTGCATCATGAAACATAAGAGCTTTACAGGTACGTGCTTAATAAACATTGAAAATTGCTGTAAATTTTAAGTGCTTTGGGTCGTCTATTCAGAACAGGTACACTCGGGGCATTTCCTTAAGGTCCCCATCAAATGATCGCGGATGTTTTTCCTCAACAGTTGGAATTTGGTATCTTATCCCTGCAGAGCTGGTCCGAGCGTTGGATTCTTCAATCCCCAGCAGACTCTCACTGCTGTCAGACTGTATATCCCCAACGGAGTCGACAGTGTCAGACTGTATATCCCCAGCGGAGTTGACACTGTCAGACTGTATATCCCTAGCGGAGTTGACAGTGCCAGACTGTATCTTCCCAGCAGAAGAGGCTGCTCCTTAGAGTTCGATGCCAGATCGATGATCTCGACGCTAGACCCATGGTCTCTTTCCTTAAAGCTCAATTTCGGTACCGTGTCGGTGTTTGCTTCCCCTACTGAGTCGTCTCTCTCGCAGATTATGGTTGCCAGAACCACTCTCGCTTTCCTCAGCAGCAAGTTTTCAGTGCCATTCTCTCCCCATCCAGAGCCTCGGTATTTTGTTATTTGCCAGAACACCGTGTGGCAGGTTATTTCCCCACAAAGTTCTTTGTGCTGTGCATCTCCAACAACCTTGCTAGGGTCCAGAAGATGGTGATCATTTCCCCAGCAGAATTCCTTGCCTCAGCTTGGCATTCTCTCTAATCAAGCATTTCGCATCCCTACATGTAGAATCATATTGCATTGCATCCTCCCAAATTGTGTAGCATTTCCATTTCCATGGAGCATTATGCCATTGAAAAATTCAAACATACGCATGTAAAGCATAAGGCGTTCTCGGTATCCCAAGTGATAAGCCAGAAGTTGTTTCCAATACTCAGACTAAAGATTGTTCATGACTTATCTTTATTATTCCCAGCAGGGGTCATTGGCCCACGCGGTGCCTCCATTACCATTTTCCCTATTTCTGCCGATGCTGACAGGCATGAAAGTTTCCGGTATTCAGACCGAAGTGGCATTCAGGCCAGTTTTCCGATGTTCAGATCAAAGAAGCTTCCGACATTCAGGTCGATGCAACTTGTGGCATTCAGGCCAAGTTTCCGGTATTCAGACCGAAGTGGCATTAAGGCCAGTTTTCCGATGTTCAGATAGAAGAAGTTTCCGACATTCAGGTCGATGCAACTTGTGGCATTCAGGCCAATTTTTCGGTATTCAGACCGAAGTGGCACTCAGGCCTGTTTCCCAGTGTTCAGACCGATGTTTGATAATCTAGTATCTTCCGATGTTCAGATCGAAGAAGTTTCCGACATTCAGGTCAATGCAACTTGTGGCATTCAGGCCAGTTTCCCGGTGTTCACATCGATGTTTGATAATCAAGTATCGTCTGATGCTCAGATCAAAGTCATTTCTAGTATTCAGATTGATGAGCGGAATTCAGGCCATGGTTATTTCTGTGTTACCATTTATTTTGGTATTCAGGCTAACATTCCTTGTTTCGGTGTTCAGACCGACTCTCACTGTACCAGACGGATTCTTTGTGGATGCTCAGATCAAGACCACTTTTTTGCCGATCCTGACAGGCACTATTACTTCATTTTTTTACTTCAGTTTAAATTTTCGGGCTTTTATCGTATTCAATCCCTTGATACCTCGAAAGTGCGAAAGTCGTTGCTATCTTCTTTTCGGGTCTCCAGTTGATTGAATAGGGGCAGTTGTAATACCCCAAAATTTACCCTTCATATTTTCTTGGAAGCATGGGATTATATTTCACATTTCATTGACATCATACTAGGTCATACTCATTGCATACTGCATTAGTGACATGGAAATCAGGTTTTGATTGATCACTCATTGATAGAAGGAGCGAACATAAAGCAAGATTGAAAATTGGACTTCATTTTCTAAGTATACAAGCCTCAAGGGTCTCAAAGGGCTTCAGGTATCTTATTATGATCCTCAGTTCATCAGTGAAGGATTCAGAGCTATCAGAGTGTTCATCTGGATTTAATCAGAAATTAGGGTTTCATGGCTACCTGCAACAGGCAATGTTTGGTTGGAAGTATAGGAGCTTATCCACGTCATGATTAGAGAGGCATCTTGGTCTAGGAAGAGTCACAATTATCTCAGAAAGATCCATTGGCAATCAGGGCAATCAGTTCCTATTCAATTTTGCCCTAAAACTAGGGTTTGGATTAAAATCGGTTTATTTCTGATTCTTTGGGTGAAACTCTTTTCCATGGCCCTCCATATGTCCACAAGGGTCTACATACAAAAATTAGCTCTTTATTTGAGCTAGAAGTGCTTCAATTGATCAAAGGAATCGAGAATCAGATAGTTTGGGAAAAGTCAACGGTGGGGCCAGAAAAGTCAACTCCTGACATTTTGAGAGTGGAATCTCAAAATCTATGCCTAGGGGATCCTACATGTGAAATTTGATCAAGGTTGGATCATGGATTTCTCATTTAATCAGGAATTGGAAAAGTTACTTAATTTGGAAATGGTTGACTTTCCATTTAGGGAAGTTTTCATGATCGTTGCACTCACTTTAAGCCCATTTTACATCAAAATAAAAGCTCCATTTGAAAATTTCTCCAGCATGAAAGTTGTTCCGCTTGTTCCGAGCTTTCTAGAGATATAAAGTTTGCTCCATTTGGATTAGAATTAAGAAAGTTATGCTTAGTCAAAGTGAGACATTTTTTTAGGACACTTAGAAAAATTTCTAAGTCCAAAATCTTCAAAATTTGTCAAGACTTCTTGGCCAGTTTTCTTGCACTTCAAGGCATTATTTGGAAATACTTTCTTCACAACAATTGTACCTTGCCATGTCCTTTTTCACATCCTTTTGGAGTTATCTCATTTGGATCCATGGTTTGAGAGATACATTCATTTAAAGTGGGCACCATGACTTGATTTTCTAGGCAGATTTTTGGTGTGGCTGGCCCAATCAGATTTTCTAAGCATGCTGCACAAACCAGTCACGTTTTTTTACCTCTTTTGGCCATGCATTGGACATCCATTCACTTAAGTTTGGCCCAAAATAACAATATTTTACACCTCACTTCACACTTTTATTCTTATGGATAAATCACTTATTAAAAAGCCCATGAGAACACCTAATCCACCCTATTTAAGAAGCTGAAACCGTAACCCTAAAGGAGCATTGGAATTTCGTGGCAAGGAGGCAAAGCTTCATCACATATCAGATTCCATTCCACCTCTATTTTCCATTAGATAATCATCTCTTCCATTGCCATGTTTTGATATATCTACGCTTGCTTACCATGTTCATCACCATTAATCCTTCCATTTTCATATTTCTTTTTCTTATTTAAAATATTTTCTTCGTCCATAAAATTACCCAAAAATATTTTTCACTTTTCTTAACGTTTTATTTAATTTTATATAATTTTTATTTTCGTATTTGTTAATATTAATATTTTATTTTAATTATTTATTTTAAATGGTCCATTTTAACACACTTTTTTTATTGATTTTATTTTTATGACTTAAAATTATTGTTAGCATTTGATTTTTGGGATGAAGGTCGGCAACTGTCTCATGGTAAACCTGACCTTTTCTTGGAATTTTATTTCACATTTTCAATTTATTTTGGATTTATTTTTTACCTAGTTTGGTTGGTTAACTTTTAATTTGACTTCTGTTTTATTTTAATTATTTCACGTACCAATTTTCATTATTTTTAAAATCTTTTTGGGGGATGATGATGTCCTGACCCCACCTTATTTAGTTTAGTTTTTCATTATTTTCTTGATTAATTTACTATTTTTTCTTGATTTATTTCTAACCTTGTCTTATTAATTGACTTTTGGTTTGACCTAAGTTTTGTTTTAACTAATTCACGTGAAAATTTTCATTATTTTTAAAATCTTTTAGGGGGATGATGTAGTCCTAACCCCACCTTATTTAGTTTAATTTTCAAAATTTTCTTGATTAATTTGCTATTTATTTGTTATTTTTTAAGTTGACTTGAATTTTCAGTTGACTTCTTTATGATCGATGTTTGACTTAGGGATTCCTTATGGCAATTGAAGAGATCTTTTGATCCTCCCTTGCTCATCTCATATGCCATGTATTAGAGGGCTTTTACCTTGAATTTATTTGGTCCTTACCTCATTTCCTGATTAAATTATTCAGTGGACCCTTCGTGTGTATATTTTCGTCTGTTTGATTCATCTGTTATCTTTTATACTTGTTTCTCTCATTGATGCTTTCTATTGCTTGATTATTTAACATGTTCATACTCCCATGCATTGGTTAAATGCGCCATTATTTGATTCTTTGGTTTGATTATATATTGTTTATTTATCCGATCTGATTGATAACTGTTGCCTACTTGTACGATGTATGAGGCATATATTCTTATTGTTTATTTGCCATGAACAATCCCCATTCATAACAAATGTACCCCTCTCCCATAAAGTGTATAATATTTATTTCTTTATTTCTTTAGTCACCTGTTAATACAAGAATTAAAACGAACATCCGATAACCATTTCAAAATAAGATCAAAAGCTCGATCCAACGTCGAGTAATCATTTTCAAAACTTAACAGAACCAGCACGCATTCATCCATCCTCTTGTAAGTCGATTGCCTCAGGCATCACCATCTACCTGTAAGTCGATTGCCTCCGGCATCGCCATCTACCCTTATCCGTAACTCCTCTCCGCGCTCCATTCGTCTTCTCTTGTTCCATTTAGGTAGCACCCATTAGGTAGAACCCTTTGTATGATAACATAGGTAGAATTCCCTTATTCTTTGCATGCTAACATTAGGTAGATGTTCCCCTTTGTGAATCCTAACACATAGGTCCATATTGCATGACAACTCTAGAGCAGAGCTTCCCCACTTTTAGACCTTTCGTGCGTCTCCGATCTTGTGGCATGTCAGTCAGTTCTATTGCAAAGAGGTAACTGCCTAAGACTCGATTCAGCGAGCTGCGACACCTACTGCTAGGACGTGACGCATTGCCCACTTTCCTTTAACACAGCTGGTGTCCCCTTTTGTAAGTCCATGTTCTGATGGAAATCCTTAACCCCTAGTTTAGTCGAACTACGATAACTCTGATTCTCATGTTCAAATGAGATACGTAGGCACGAGATGCGATGTCTTGCCGAGTTTGACTGACGACTAACAACTTATCCTTGTTTGCTTTCGCCCTTGCTACGATTCTTTTCTCTCGCCCTCATTGCGATCGAGACCGTCCCTTTCTCTTTCCCTAGTTGCAATTGAGACCCTTGTTCCCGTAGTTAGCCGAACTACGTTTTTCTCTGATTCCCATTCCAAATGAGATACGTAGGCATAAGACACGACGTCTTACCAAGCACACTTCTCTTTAACCCATAGGTAGCCGAGCTACGAAGACTCTGATTCTCATACTCAGATGAGATACGTAGGCAGTGGATGCGACATCCTTGCGAGTCATTTTATTTTAACCTTCCTTTTAGTAAATAGTACTTTAGATGTACCTCCACCCTTTAGACTAGAACAACACTTATGAAAAGGGCTCCCTAGGAGTACCTAGGATGTTTTGGGTGGTTAAAACCTTCCGATTGCATAACCAACCCCCTTACCCAAATCTCTGACATTTTTACTAATTTTTGATTCGATAAAACTTTTAGGTTTTTGTTCGCTTTCTAACCATTCTTTTGGATAAATAGAAGTGCGGTGGCGATTCGACTTGTATGGTTTACCTTGGATTTAGTCAATATCTCTAATGGTAACGAATACCCCGCTACAATGTGGAACACGCATTTTGGATCATTAGATCTACCACCTCAATTAATGAGGGAGATCTGATGGTCCCCGTATTTTTGAATTTCTGAAATTTTATTTTAATTACATTTTCTTCAATAATTCATATTCAATTCAATATCGATCCAAAAATTATGGGACCTTCACCAAAGGTTTTCAAATATTTTTCTCTTTCATATTCTGAATTAAAATTCTTTTTTGGATCGTTATTAATATGTTTCATGAATTGATTGATTTTGCATTTGTTTTTAATTGGTTAAAAATATTTTTAAATGTCCAAAAATTATGAAATTTTTTCTCCAAGGTCCTTTGACCTTGTTTGACCTATGATAAATCTCATGGCCAATTCTTTGATGTTTTGATGAGATTTTAGGAATTCGACAAAACATATTTGAATTTAATGCATTATTTTACTATTTTTAATTGAATAAATGCCATTTTAGTTTTGTTGACCATTTGTATTGACTTAATTGAGTTTAATTGTTTGTTGTTGGGCCTTGGTCAAGGTGGATTGACTTTGTTAAGTTAATATCATTGGATTTAGGGGATTGATGGAATGTACATTCCATCTCCCAAAATGAATGAATGATATTAATTTGGTAAAAGTCCTCCTTTGTCCAATTTGAGTTATGATCCATTCCCCTCCATCTTCATCTAATTCCCCTTCTTTATGCATCCATTTCCAGCTACAGGTAGCAATCCAATAGACAAGAGTGTCTTATAGAAACCCCAAATTCTCGTGGATATTAGAATCAAGCAACAAACAATGCATACAGTATTATCTTGAAGAGCAAAGCATAAAATAAAGATAGCCCCATCCAATCCATAGCCACTCCATGATCTCATTCAAATTAGCCCATGTTGTAGATGAATTTTGGTGTTAATGCATGTTAGAGACATAATATAATGAACTATGGTCATGAAACATACCACACACAAAAAGAATATGCAAAAGAGGTGGCCTAATCTCATCTATACTTATGTCAATTTTGCAATCAACTAGCCATGGGATTTAGAGACATCATAAACCAAATGAAATGGATGCATAAAGAAGGGGAATTAGATGAAGATGGAGGGGAATGGATCATAACTCAAATTGGTCAAAGGAGGACTTTTACCAAATTAATATCATTCATTTATTTTCGGAGATGGAATGTACATTCCATCAATCCCTTAAATCCAATGATATTAACCTAGCAAAGCCAAATCAACCTTTACCAAGGCCCAACAACACAAGTCAAACTTATATACACTATCACAAGATGTTAACATAATTATTTGGCATTTATTCAATTTAATAATACTGAAATAATGCATTTAAATTAAATATGGTTTGTCAAAATCCTAAAACCTCATCAAAACACCAAAGAAATGGCCACGGGATTTATCAAAGGTCAAACAAGGTCAAAAAACCTTGGAGAATATTTTTTAGAAATTTTAAAGACTTAAAAGTATTTTTAAACAATTGAAATCAATTAAATCAAGAAAAATATTAATAATGATCCAAAAAGTAATTTTAATTCAAAATATGAAAGAGGAATTTATTTAAATTTTTTTGGTGAAACTCATATTTTTTGGATCAATATTAAAATTAATATGAATTAATGAAAATCAAATGAATTGAAACAAAAATCAAAAAATCAAAAAAGGTGAGCCACATGATCTCCCTCATTAATTGAGGTGGCAGATCAAGTAGACAGAAACGTGCGTTCCATGATGGAACCTAGTCAGCGCGCCACACGCGTGGTAATCAAAACTAACGCCTAAGATTAAAATAATTTGAATGGATCATGTGGCTGGGAGACGTGCCAACACACCGCCGGAGCCAGAGCTCCGGTCTTCTTCTCCGGTGGACCTCACCGGACTGGTCCACCCTCAACCATCATCTAAATAAAAAAAGAGCACATGATCTGAAAGAAAAAATGGCGTAGAGCAAGAATCTGACCTAAATTTCAACTAACTCCAAATATATAAAAAGATATGAGGAGTTGAATTTTGAGGTGTGACAACTGAGTTGCTTCAGTTTGACCTCAGAGTAACTCAATCTTCTTGCCTACATTGGTAGGACTTCAGACAACCAAACTACCAAGAGAATTGATTAGAATTGAGTGAGAATCGAAGAGATGAAGTTTTCTGAAATTTACCTTCAATGCTGTGCAAAACTTGATGTTACTTGCTTCAAACTTTATATGATCAAACTTGAGAAGCTTGCAGGAGAGGTTTGGCAATGGTATAAAGCTTTGGATCTTGGAGTTCTTGAATCTCCAAACAGTGAGATTCAAACTCAATTTTCAAGTTGAAAATTAACAGGTTTTCCTTTGAAATGTGAGGGTTTGAATTGGGGGGAAAAGCAGGGGCGTAATTTGTGTTTGAATTGAGCTCCAAGGGCCTGTATTTATAGCAATTGGGACTGATATTTACACACTTGAAGAATTGCTAATTTTGTACATTTCATTCACAAACTTGCATGGGTGTGTACAGGCCCATGAAGCAATCCATTTTGGTCCACTTGCATCTGTTCTGAAGTTCAAATCATGCTTTGATGTCAAGGCAATCTGAAACATGATTTTTGGCAAATGATTTCTTCCAATCATGCAGCTCTGTTAAAGCCATGCACAGACCTAGCAAACTTTATCCAAAATGCATGAAATTGGGTTGTTTGCAAATCTTAGATCAAGGGGAAGAAGTTTGATGTTGAACACTTTTTCATTTGGAACTTGGATCATGGTGAATTTGGAGGTGGAAGTTTGGAAATTTCAACATGTTGAAATTTTTTATAAGTGTCAAGTGATATATCTCAATATTCCACCTTGCTTAACTTTTTATGTGAGCTTTAAATGAGAAAAGTGTCTTCATCAAAGTTGTATCTATTTCAAAGAACTTAAAACTGGTCACCAATTTCATGTCACTTGGATTTATAATGATAGAGTTATGCATTTTTGAAGTTTGGAAAAATCACTTGTTCAATGGTATAGGTCAAAAATGACTTATAATGTATCCTCATATCACATGCTCATAAAAGTTGAGTTAACTCTCACTCGAAACATCAAAGTTGAAGTAGACATATTGCATTTGATTATGCAGCTTTGAAATCTTTCATCTCATAAAAAATGAGCAAGTTATGGCCTTGGGAAGTTGACTTTCAAAGTAGGGTTTACACAAAATGACCTATAATGTTTCAACATAGAAAATGATTTTCCAAGCAAAACTAGCTATAAGTCTCAACATGAAATTTGTTTGGAATGTCATTGAGAGTAATGTTTCTCTTGGAATCATTTTCATATGGTGAAAATTGTAGGATATTTGGTCTAGGGAGACCCAATTTTGATCAGATGAGTTCATCTGGCCAACCACCATCAAACAACTTGCTAACCTTCAATTCTCTTGATTTTATAGGCTCATGGTAGATCATATATGCATAATATGATTGAAATTTGAAGTGTACCTTGATAAAATTTATCAAATGGTGAGATAGCTTGTTGGAGAAGTTACTTAAGATACCTAGTCAAACTAGGGTTTCCAAGGAAAATCACCTCCAAACTCTTGAAGAATACTTGATAAATATAACATGTAGGAATAATTGGGACTCATATATGATGCTTTGAGACATTGTGGATCAATCCTTGGTTGTGCTTTTAGCCATGAGGGTCTCAAACCCTATGTGTGAACGTGATAAATTTTGATGATCATGCCCTACCCACAAAAGAGTTAGGCAAATACAAAGACATATTTTTGGTATTTTTGTTAGTGAAAATGATAAAATACAAGTATGATACAATCACGCAGTGCTTGGTGATCTCTCCCAAAATAAACCCAATGAAAGAGGGGTAAGTAGGATGCCAAAGTATGATCCCAATGCTAATTCTTATGATGAAATTGCATGAGGGTTCTTAGGGTAAAACTTGGGGTCTTACACCATTCATCTTCTGTCAACTTAGATTCCATCAAAACATGCAATGATGGGTTCTCAACTTCCATGGGGAGCACAACTTCCATACCATAAACAAGAGATAAAGGGGTTTCACCTATTGAAAGCGGACGGATGTACGGTACCCATGCAAAGCAAATGGGAGCTATAACAACTCAATTCATTTTAGGTCTGTAGGGAGAAGAATTATAATGTGCAATCTTGAAGTCTTTGCAAAGAGCTTCCACCAAATTGTTGTTCAAGTTAGATCCATTATCAGTAATGATCTTAATTGGCACACCATAATGGCATATAATATGATTCTGGATAAACTTCACAACCATTTGCTTGGTTACGTTCGCATACAATTTCGCTTCAACCCACTTTGTGAAGTAATCAATAGCCACCAAAATAAAATGATATTCGTTTGAAGCTTTACGCTCAATCATGCCAATCATATCAATTCGCCACATGGAGAAGGGTGATGGAGAGAAAATGAGATTCAGTAGTGTTGGAGGAACATAAATCTTATCTGCATAAATTTGACACTTGTGGCATTTCTTCCTAAATTTGCAACAGTCGGTTTCCATTGTCAGCTCGGTTCTCAACATCTTCTTAGCCATAGTCTGTTCATTCGAAAGAGTACCAAAGGAACCTTCATGGACTTCAGTCATCAATAACTCTTTTTCGTGTCTATCCACACATCTGAACAGAACTATATCGAAGTTTCTCTTGTAAAGCATATCACTATTCAAGTAGAAGTTGCCAGCTAATCTCCTCAATGTCTTCTTATCTTTCAAAGATGCCCTAGGCGGGTAAATCTGACTTTAGAGGGAACATTTAATATTAAAATACCACGACTTTTCATCTTTGACCTCTTCAATAGTAAACACATGAGCTGACCTATCAAGATGCATCACAGTCAGATTGGGAACTTCACTCCAGAATTTCACCACGATCATAGAAGCCAACATTGCAAGAGCATTTGCCATCCGGTTTTCATCTCGAGGGATATGATGAAAGTCTACCTTTATAAAGAAAGTTGAAATCCTCGTCGCATCATCTCTATATGCTATCAAACCGGGTTGATTCGTCTCCCATTCACCTTAGATCTGATTCACAACCAAAGCTGAATCTCCATAGACATCAAAGTATTTGATTCTGAGATCAATGGCCTCTTAAGGCCCCATAATGCAAGCTTCATACTCAGCCATAGTGTTCATACACTTGAAAGTTAATCTAGACGTAAACGAAAAATGAGTGCCTTGAGGAGTAATAGTCACTACCCCAATCCCATTACCATATTGATTAACAGCTCCATCAAATACCATGCCCCAACGGGAACCATTTTCTGGCCCTTCTTCAAGTAATGGTTCATCACAATCTTTCATTTTTAAGTACAAGATCTCTTCATCAGGAAAATCATTTTGTACTGACTGATAATCTTCAATCGGTTGGTGAGCCAAATGGTCAACCAAGACACTACCCTTAATAGATTTTTGAGATCGGTATTTAATATAATACTCTGATAGGAACATCGGCCAACGAGCAATCCTGCTAGTTAAAGCAGGCTTCTCAAAAATATACTTGATTGCATCCATTTTGGATATCAACCAAGTAGTATGATTAAACATATATTGGTGTAGACGCCTAGCAACCCAAGCCAATGCGCAATAAGTTTTCTCAAATATAGAATACTGAGTCTCACAGTCGGTGAATTTCTTACTGAGGTAGTAAATTGCATATTATTTCTTTCTAGATTCATCTTGCTGACCAAGAACATAACCCATACTTTCTTAAAGCACAGTCAAAAACATGATCAAATGTCTTCCTTCAACAGGAGGGGAAAGAATCGGAGGCTTAAGAAGATACTCTTTGATACTGTCAAAAGCTTTCTGGCAATCCTCGCTCCAATCACAAGACAGATCTTTTTGAAGAACTTTGAATATAGGTGCACATGTGGCATTCATATGCGATATGAATCTTGAGATATAATTCAAACGGCCGAGAATTTAAGAACAAATTTAGTTCTACAATGTATCTCTAAGATTTTGATGATAACAAAGAATGAAACAAAAATGGTATCCTAACGAAATTTTTCTAACTGTATAGGACTCTTATGAAAACAATCAGAAAGGCAACCATCAGAACCAGAATCAAGCGCTAAGATGTGACTCAGAAGATACGTAACCAAAAGCTCTGACTCTGATCCAACACAGTCGCTAGCAAAACTAAAGAAGTCAGACACTCCGAAGGAGAAGACTGACTCTAAAGACGTGCGCTCTAAAGAAGTCAATTAAAGAGAAACTCTGAAGAGAGCCAGAAACAAGCATCTTATGCAGTCGCAAATTGCTAAATAAAGACTCTGACTAAGATCCGTTGATTCAAAAAAACTTAACATTGAAGAAACTTACTTATGGAAAGAAACTCTTTTTAGAAGGAAGTTAAGGCGCTCCAAAAAACTACTTTGGAAAGAACACGGAGATTAATGACGTTAATCATTCTTCAATGCCCAAGATTCTGACATTAACTTCACCCAACGGTCTTCTCACTCTCCTATAAAACAGGTGGAACGCTTCCCTGAGAAGACACCTGAAACACGAGAATACAATACTTCCATCACTCTTTATTTTCATTCTCTCACGAGCTGTTGCTATATCGTGAGATCATTTCTTGTTGTTATCTTATGTAATATCTGCTTATTGTTAGAAGCACTATTCTTTACTATAATCATATTATTGCTTAGATATTTCCTCAAGTGACATTGTGAAGTCTGATTACTTGAGAGGGCTAAGGGATTATTTTCTCTCTTAGACGGGTGTTTGTGTAATCTTTCAAGATTAGTGGATTAAGTCCTTTTTGACGGTGAAATCACCTTGGCCGGGTGGACTGGAGTAGCTTTCAATTTCAAGCGAACCAGTATAAAATGCTGTGTTGAATTCATTTTTATTCTGCGTGTGTCTAAGTTCTCAAAAGTTTTTATTTTCCTAAAAACAATTCAAACCCCCCTTTCTTGTTTTTCTCTACCTTCAGCGAAAACCTTGAACTTGCTTCTTAGTTTTGGGCCCTAGAATCTCTTGTTTTGCTTTGACCTTGGAGGGATCAACTTCAATACCCTTCTCACTAACAATAGAGCCCAGTAACTTACCAGAATGAACACCAAAAGTACACTTATTAGGATTCAAGTGGAATTTATTCTTCCTCAAACGATGGAATAACTTTAACAAATGCTCAATATGTTCTTCTTCATCACTTGATTTGACAATCATATCATCAACATAAACTTCAATCTCTTTATGCATCATATCATGAAAAAGATAGTCATAGCTCTCTGGTACGTTGGACCGACATTCTTTAAACCGAAAGGCATCACTCTATAACAAAATGTTCCCAAGGGTGTAATGAATATGGTCTTCTCCATATATTCTGATGCCATCTTGATTTGATTATAATTGGAAAATCCATCCATAAATGAAAAGACTTTGAATTTAGCTGTATTATCTACCAACATGTCAATGTGTGGGAGAGGAAAATCATCTTTCAGACTAGCTTTGTTTATATCTCTATAATCAACACACATGCAGACTTTTCTATCTTTCTTAGTAACAAGCACAATGTTGGCCACCCATTGCAGATATTCAGAGGTTACAAGAAAACCAACATCAATCTGCTTATGTGCTTCCAACTTTGATTTTCATTTCTATCTTTGTGCAATATGGTCAAAGTTTAGAACAAAATAAGTTCAAACAAAGTAAATTTTAAAAGGAGGGAGAGATTTTTAAATTACAGAAATGAGGAGGATATGACGAGACTAATCCTATGCACAAAATTAAAAGTTAAGAGTTGAAAAGATCTGACCAATGGGTAGCAATCCAATAGTCAAGAATGTTAATAGAAACCCAAATTCCCTTGGATATTTAGAATCAAGCAACACAAAAATGCACAATTATATCAATCTTGAAGAGCAAGGCATCGACTAAAGATAGCTACATCCAAGATTGAGCCACTTCATGATCTTATTCAAATGAGCCCAAGTAACAGATGAATTCCACAAGTCCCAGGTTCAAAATAACAACTTCATAATGATCATGTTGCAGATGAACTCAAAGGGATCTTCAAAGATGTATTAGATGAAGTTCCAAATTGCAAGTACTTGGTTTCACAAAAGTTGGAATTGGCCAAGTCCTTTAGCATAGGAATGTTGACTAAATTCTAAAGACATTTGTCCAAGATCAAGTCAATAGTCCACACAATTTTTTTTAGGGTTTTTTGTTGTTATTATGTTCATTAATGGTCAAAGACCATACAAACAATATATATCACACAATATGGTCCAAAGGGACAAAGTGAAAATTGCATTAACATAAACAATTAGAATGGTATGAATAATGGCAAATGAATAAATACTAAAATTAAATGACATTAAAGTAAATGGCTTGAAATTAAAAGTTAATTGTTAATGAGTTAGAAGTTAGTATTGTTTTGCTTTTGCTTTTCATCTTTAAGTCATTCTTTGGAGAACACTCAACCCACTTATCACAAGCATGGATCCTTGAGCAAGACATCTTCCAAAGGAAGGAAAAAAGATCAAGTCTCCACACAATACCATAAAAGAGGTGAGACATACAATCTCACTAACTAGAATGCTATGCCTTTTGTGTCACAAATTTAGCGCTATGTTAAGCAATCGTAATTGGACTTATGAAGAAGTCACAACTATTTGAGGCCGGAAAATAAAAATTTGGTGTTAATGCATGTTATACACATAGTATGATAGACTATGCTCATGAAACATACCACACACAAAAATCATAGGCTTAATCTGATCCATACTTATGTTGATTTTTCAATCAACTAGCCTTAGGACTTTGAGATATCATAGGCCAAATGGGATGAATGCATCAAGAATGGGAATGGGATGAAGACGGGGGGGGGGGGGGGGGGGGGGGGGGGATGGATCAAAACTCAAATCGGTCAAAGGAGGACTTTTACCAAATTAATATCATCCATTCATTTTGGGAGATGGAACGTACATTCCATCAATCCCCTAAATCCAATGAAATTAATCTGACAAAGTCAAATCAACCTTGACCAAGGCCCAACAACAAGAGTCAAACTCAAACAAGTCATCACAATTGGTCAACACAATTAATTAGCATTTATTTAAATTAAAAAGACTAAAATAATACATTTAAATTAAATATGGTTCGTCAAATTCCTAAAAAACCTCATCAAAACACCAAAGAAATGACCATGAGATTTATCATAGGTAAAACAAGGTCAAATGACCTTGGAGAAAAAACTTCAGAATTTTTAAAGATCTAAAAGTGTTTTTAAACAATTAAAAACAAATACAAAATCAATTAAATCATGAAAAATATTAATAATGATCCAAAAAATAATTTAATTCAAAATATGATAGAAGAAATTATTTGAAATTATTTAGTGAAACTCTCATATTTTTTGGATCAATATTAAAATTAATATGAATTAATGAAAATAAAATGATTAAAACAAACATATGAAAATATGAAAAAATTGAGCCACTTGATCTCCCTCATTAATTGAGGAGGCAGATCAAGTTACCTAAAACGCGCGTTCTACCAAACACATGAGTCAACGCGTTGCAGGGATGGTAATCACAATGGACGCGTGAGATTAAAACATTTCAACTGGATGATGTGGCTGGGAGATGTGACAACGCACCGCCGGAGCTGTAACTCCGGTCTTCTTCTCTTTTGGACCTCACCGGACTAGTCCACCCTCAACCATCACCAAAATAAAAAAGGAGGACATGGTTTGAAAGAAAAAATGGCGTAGAACACGAACCTGACCCCAATTTGAGGTGTGTCAACTGAGTTACTTCGATTTGACCTCTAAGCAACTCAATCTTCTTTCCTACATTGGTAGGACTTCAGACAACCAAAGATCCAAGAGAATTGAGTAGAATTGAGTGAGAATCTAAGAGATGAAGTTTTCTGAAAATTACCTTCAATGTTGTGGATTTCTTGATGTTGCTTGCTCCAAACACGATCTGATCACACTTGAGAAGCTAGCACGAAGTGATTAGAGAGGTTGCAAGGCTTTGGATCCTGGAGTTCTTGAATCTTCAACAATTGAGATTCAAACTCAAATTTCAAATTGAAATTTCGCAGTTTTTCCTTTAGAATGAGAGGGTTTGAATGGGGGGCAAAGCTAGTGTGCAAAGTGTTATTTAAATGAGCTCAGAGGCCTTCTATTTATAGCCAAAGGGAATGATATTTGCACAATTCAAAATCTGTCCAAAATTGGCAATGTGAATGACACGAGTGCATGGGCATGTACAGGCCCATGATTCAATGCATAAAGGTCCAAAATGATTCCAATTGAAGTCTGAATGAAGCTTGAATGGCAATGCATTATGCACTGAAGTTTGTGCAATTGATTCTTTCCAATGATGCAACCCTGTTAAAGCCATGCGCAGACCTAGCAATATTTGTCCAAAATGCATGAACTTGGGTTACTTGGAAAGCTTGGATCAACGGGAACAAGTTTTATGTTCAACACTTTTCATTTGGAGCTTAGAACATGGAGAATTTTGAGGTGGAAGTTTGGAAATTTCAACATGTTGAATTTTTTTCTAAGTGTAAAGTCATATATCTCAATATTCCATCTTACTTAACTTTTTATGTGAGCTTCAAATGAGAAAAGTGTCTTCATCAAAGTTGTAGCTCTTTCAAATACCTTCAAAATTGTCACAAATTTCATGTCATTTGGATTTAGAATCATAGAGTTATGCTTTTTTGAAGATTGGAAAAATCACTTGTTCAATGGTATAGGTCAAAAATGACCTATAATGTAACCTCATATCACATGCTCATAAAAGTTAAATTATCTCTCACTCCTAACATCAAAGTTGAATTAGGCATCTTTCATTTGATTTCACAACTTTGAAATCTTTCATCTCATAAAAATTGAGCAAGTTATGGCCTTGGGAAGTTGACTTTCAAATTAGGGTTTAGACAAAATAACCTATAATGTTTCATCATAGAAAATGATTTTCCAAGCAAAACTAGCTCTAGGTCTCAACATGAAAGTTGTTTGGAATATCATTTAGAGTAAAATATCTCTTGGAATAATTTTCATATGGTGAAAATTGTAGGAGATAGGGTCTAGGGAGACCCAGTTTTGATCAGATGAATTCATCTGGCCAACCACCATCTACCAACTTTCTAACCTTCAATTATTTAGACTTCCCTTGCTCATGGTAGATCATATATGCATAAGGTGATGAATTTTGAAGTGTCCCTTAAGAAATTTGATCAATTGGTGAGATAGCTTATTGGAGAAGTTACTCAAGATACCCAGTCAAATTAGGGTTTCCAAGGCAAATCACCCTTAAACTCTAGGAGAAAACTTGATCAATATAACATGTAGAGGTCATTGGGACTCATATATGATGCTCATAACCAATCTTGGATCAATTCATGGTTGTGCTCTTTGTCATGAGGGTCTTAAACCCTAGATAAGAACTGATAGATCAATGGAGATCATGCCCCCCTACAAAAGAGTTAGGAAAATGCAAAGATATATTTTTGGTATTTTGATTATTAAAAATGTTAAAATACAAGTATGATACAATCACATAATGCTTGGTGATCTCTCCCAAAACAAACCCAATGAAAGAGGGGTAAGGAGGATGCCAAGGTATGATCCCAATGCTAATGCATATGATGAAATTGCATGAGGGATCTTAGGGTCGAAGTTGGGGTCTTACAATTTGCATACTCTCGAAGAAGATCAATCAACCCCTTCTGAGCTTCCAGGAACAATTGAGACCCAATCTTGACTTTCTTCACATCATCTTCAGAACCCAAGTTGACTAGCTCGATCTACTCCTCGAATGGCTGAATGGCTTTTTCCTCATGCTCAAGTAAACGAGATAATTCATCAGATATTTCTTCATCTTCAATTTCTTCCTCAGCCTCAAACACAGGGAAATCAAAGTTTTGAGAATGAGTATGATCATTGTATTAAATGGATTTTGGAATCAACCTGCATAACGATTTGATATTTTGATTTAAGAGCAGTGAATTGTGACTAAATATTATGCAAATGGGCAATTGTTATTTAGTTATGTTTTTTGTGATTACCATTTTCAAAAAGCAAAAATCAAAAATAAAACATCATAGATGTGGATGAATAAAATTATATTTTATTGATGAAAATTGAAATGCCCAAAAATGTTCACTTCTCCCTTAGGCATAGGAGAAACATTTTTCTTAAAAAAAGAAAACAAATTACTTAGATCAGTGAACAACAATAGGAACATCAACAACAACCCAATTGTTGCAAGTCCGACCATGCATCACAAAGTTGGCACAATCTTCGTCTTCATCGTTACCATCCTCGATCAGAGGAGCTGAGTCTTGATCATTACCATGAAGGAACCCTCCACTGCGGAAACTCGATTGTTGTAAGAACAAAAATTGTTCTACAACAGATTCCTTGATTTTGATGATAACAAAGGATGAAACCAAAAATGGCACCCTAACGAAAAGTTTCTAAGTGTGCAGGTTTCTAAAGAAAGAAGGAAGGAATCTAATAATGTCATCAGATACAAAATATCAAATGATCAGAAGCATCTGAAGAGGAAACACGTTCAAGAAAGTCTAACTCTGAGCAAGAACAGCAAAGTATCAGAAGCATCTGAACAAGAAGTAAGCTCTAGAAGTTCTGACTCTGAACAATGCTATCTCTAGATTCCAGAAGTTATCAGCGCTGTCTGAAGAAACTATCTGAACTCAACATCAGAAGCAAGATTCCAAGATTCTCCAGAAACACAAAATACTCTGAGCATGGAATTGCTAATCATGAAAGAGTAACGTTTAAGTCAAGAAAAGATTTGCAAATGGATTTCCTAATTGAGAAAGAGACGTTAATCTCCAACTTCAATAAAGAAAATACTACTTGTGGTAAGTAGTCATTTCAAGAAGAAAAAGTCATCCTGCAGAAGCTATTTATGTGATGGCGTAACTTCATCTCAATATCCACCAGTTTCAACTACTACCTCACTGATCTATATAAAGGATTGAAAATCAACATTCAGCAACACCACACATACAAGGAAAAATATACTGAAACATCAACACAAGAAAACCTTCTTGCTCTCTAAATCTTCACGAAGCTTTTGCTTATAACGTGAATCACTTTGTTCATACTATTGTAATATTTGCTTTCTTAGAAGCACTCTAGATTACATAAATCTTTCATTTATTATTTGTTGATTTCCTCAAGTGACTCTGTGTAGTCTGTATACTTGAGAGGGCTAAGAGATTTTTATCTTAGACGTTGTTTGTAATCTTTCAAGATTAGTGGATTAAGTCCTTGTTGAAGGCGAAATCACCTTGGCCGGGTGGACTGGAGTAGCTTTGTGTTATAAGCGAACCAGTATAAAATCCTTGTGTGATTTTCATTTTGAAAAGCGCTTATTTTTCAAAACAATTCAAACCCCCCCCTTTCTTGTTTTTCTCACCTTCAGATTGCACATCCTCAGCTTTGACGTTGAATGACCCTAGCTGAAATCCCAATCCGGCCCTATTCTTGTTTTCAACAATCTCTATCACACAACCCCACTGACCAGTGCTTCCAATCTCAATAGTTATCTGAGCATCCTTCAAAGAAGACATGGGTGCCCCCGTTTTCTTTACTTCAGTAATAGACAAGGCTTGGAACGGAGTTCCAACCTCCTCCTCAACTTCAACATAAGAAAAGGATGATAGATGACTCACTAAAAGCATCTTCTCTCCACCAACAACGACAAGCTTGTCGTTCTTTACAAATTTAAGCTTATGGTGTAGAGTAGATGTCACTGCCCCAACCTCATGAGTCCATGGCCTTCCTAATAAACAGCTATAGGCCGGGTGGATATTCATTACTTGGAAGGTAATCTGAAAATCACTCGGACCTATCTTAATTGGAAGGTCCACTTCACCAATGACGGTTTTACAAGAACCATCAAACGCTTTGACAATCACGTCATTGTACCTCATTGGGGTGCCTTGATAAGAAAGTTTGGACATAGTTCACTTTGAAAGCATATTCAGAGACGAAGCAATGTCGACGAATATGTTGGATAATGCGTCCTCCTTGCAGTTCATTGAAATGTGGAGTGCCAGATTGTGATTTTTACCTTCCTCGGGAAGCTCTTCGTCACAAAAACTCAAATTATTGCAAGAAGTGATGTTAGCAACAATGTGGTCAAACTGATCCATCGTAACATTGTGCTCAACATAGGCTTGCTCAAGCACTTTCTGCAAAACCTCTCTATGTGCCTCATAATTCATCAACGGAGAGAACACCAAAATCTTTGACGTATTTTGGAGTAGCTACTCCACCACATTGAACTCACTCCCCTTTATTAACCTCAAAACTTCATCATCATCATTAGTCTTTAGCTTGCTGGATTCACCAGATTGACACACTAGAATACTAACTGGATTTACCACTAGCATCTCCACCTTCTTACTAATTGAAACATTTTCTACCTTCTTCGGAAAGACCGGAACGAAGACACGACCAGTACGGGTCACCTTTGCAATATCAACTATATTCACCATAGAATCTGCTACGGGTAAAGGAATCTCTTTATCATTTTCTACCATTGTGGCATTATACTGATAAGGCACATCTTTATCGGATGCATATTGGATAGGGCCCGCTAACCGTATTACTAATGGTGATAACGATCTATTAATGTTGTTGTTGTTGTTGCTACTATTTGAACACAAGAACAATCACATTAACATCATCTCCCAAGTGACGGGACTGGAAAGTTTGGATAAGACCTTTATCCATCAACCTTTGAATATCCCTCTTGACAATAACACTTCCTCGAGGGTTCACACTGAAGCACAACCATAATGGTCATGCTCACATTCACTAACCATACAAATATCCTTATGCATTGTTACTAAGAACCTTCTGATATAGCAGTTGTCGTAAATCTTGAACTCCCCAGGACAACCATCTACCATGTTGACTGAAGTATGAACAACTTGAGGAGGAACATACATAACCATAAAGCTATGGATAAGCTATACGTCAGTAAAAACCAGAGTCGCCACCACACTTTTATTGTTTCCAAGGGAAAAGGGAAAAGTACGAACAAAACCCAAAAATAAGAAGTTTTCAAATCAAAACTAATAAAATGCTAGAGATTACATGTAAGGGGGTTGGTTACACAGAGGGAAGGTGTTAGCACCTAAAGTTTCCTAGGTACTCCTAGGGAGCCCTCTTTTGTGTGCATTATGTAGCGGTAAATTAGTGATCATCAAGCTATGGATAAGCTAGACATCAAATAACAAGAGTCGCAACCACGCTTTTATTGTTTCTAAGGGAAAAGGGAAAAGTAAGAACAAACCCAAAAATAATAAGTTTTCAAATCAAAACTAATAAAATGCTAGAGATTACAGGTAAGGGGGTTGGTTACACAGAAGGAAGGTGTTAGCACCCAAAGTATCCTAGGTACTCCTAGGGATCCCTTTCTTGTGTGCATATTTATTTTGTACAAATGATGTTAGCAAGCAAATAGAATGGGGGGATGCGAAAATAGTTCAATAATTATATTTTTGTGTTTGACAAGACCTTCAGACTTGTGCCTACGTACCAACATAAAAATGAGGGATCAACATCTCGTAGTTCGTGATACAAATTTTAAAGTGGATGCTTTGCTTTTAACAAAAATTAGGTTTGAAAGGCACAAGTGCCTAAAAATGGTTTGAATCGGTTAGTTCCTTTTGGTTTTTTTGAAATCTTTAAGTCAAGTATAGTTAAGTTTATTTACATGTTTATTTAAGAAAAGAAGTTTAAAATGCAATGGCCTAAGGCCAAAGTTTCTAGTTTACAAAATGGTCTAAGTTTAGAAAAAACAAGTACAAACAAAAAAAAATTGAAAAGGAGGGAGAGATTTTGAAATAAAAGAGATGGGGAGGAGATGAAGAGACTAATCCTAAACATATATTTAAAAGTTAAGAGTTGAAAAGATCTGACATATAGAAACCCAAATTCCCTTGGACATTAGAATCAAGCAACAAACAATGCATACAATAAAGATATCCAAATCCAAGCTTAGCAACTCCATGATCTCTTTCAAATTTGCCCATGTAGCAGATGAATTCTACAATGCAATAAGTCACAGGTTCAAAGTAATAGCTTCACAATGATCATGTTGTAGATGAACTCAAATGGATCTTCAATGATGTATCATATGAAGTTTCAGATTACAAGCACTTGGTTACATGAATGTTGGCATTGGCCAAGTGTAGTGGGAAATTCATGATCATTAAGCTATTGACAAGCTAGAGATCAATTAACAAGAGTCGCCACTACGCTTTTATTATTTCCAAGGGGAAAGGAAAAAAGTACGAACAAAACCCAATTAGTAAGATTTTTTCAAATAAAAACTAATAAAAGTCAGAGATCACAGGTTAGGGGGTTGGTTACACAGAGGGAAGGTGTTAGCACCCAAAGTGTCCTAGGTACTCCTAGGGAGCCCTTTTTGTGTGCATATTTATTTTGTACAAAGTGATGTTTACAAATAAATACAATAGGGAGATGAGAAAAGATTTCATTAATTATATTTTTGTGTTTGACAAGACCTTCGGTCTTGTGCCTACGTACCAACATATAAATGAGGGATCAAAACCTCGTAGTTCATGCTATAAATTTCAAAGTGAGTATGTTGGTTTTAACAAAATTTAAACTTGAAAGGCATAAAGGCCTAAAATGGTTTGAATGGGTTAGTTCTTTTTGGATTTTTGAAAGTTTAAGTCAAGTATAGTTAAGTTTATTTACAAGTTTGATTTAAGAAAAAAAGTTTAAAAATGCAATGGCATAAGGCCAAAGTTTCTAACATTTGCAAAAGCGGTCAAAGTTTAGAAAAAAAAATAGTTCACACAAAGAAGGTTTTGAAAATGGAGGGAGAGATTTTTTGAAATCAAAGAAATGGGGAGAATATGAAGAGACTACCCTATGCTCAAAGTTTAAAAGTTTAAAGTTGAAAAGATATGACCGAATGGGACCAATCCAATAGACAAGCATGTCAATAGAAACCCAGAATTCCCTTGGACTTTTTAGAATCAAGTAACACACAAATGCAAAATTATATCAATCTTGAAAAGCAAAGGCATCAAATAAAGATGGCCTCATCCAAGCTTATCCACTTCAATGATCTTCTTCAAAATAGCCCATGTAGCAGATGAATCCCACAAGTCACAAGTTCAACCTAACAGCTTAACAATGATCAATGTTGCAGATGAACTGGATAGATCTTGAATAATATATCAGATGAATTAAAACTTGCAAGCTCTTGGTTCTTCAACAAATTGGCATTGGCCAAGTCCATTAGCAAAGGAATTTTGCCTAAGTTCTATGTCCAATTGGGCAAGGTCAAACCAACAGTCCACTCAAAGTCTTTTAGGGTTTTTGTTATTATTATGTGCATTAATGGTCAAACACCAATCAAACAAACAAAGCAACAAAGTATATCACACAATATGGTCCAAGTGGACAAAGTGAAAATTTCATAAACATAAACAATTAGAATGATATGTACAATGACAAATGATAATAGAACAATAAAAGTAAATTGCATTAAAAGTAAAAGCTTGAAAGTAAAAGTTACTGGTTAGTAAGTTAATAGTTAGTTTTGTTTTGCTTTTTAATTTCAAGACATTCTTTGGAGAACACTCAACCCACTTGCCACAAGCATGGATCCTTGAACCAAAATATCTTCCAAAGGAAGGAAATAAGGCCAACTTTCCACACAATACCATGGAAGAGGGGAGACTTACAATCTCACTAACTAGAATGCTTATGCCTTTTGTGTCACAAATTTAGCGCTATGTTAAGCAATCGTAATTGGATGTATGTAGAAGTCCCAACTATTTGAGGCCGGGCAATACACTTTTGGTGTTAATGTATGTTGGAGACATAGTATTAAGAACTATGCTCATTAAACATACCACACACAAAAAACATGCAAAGGTGTGGCCTAATCTCATCCATACTCATGTTAATCTTTCAATCAACTAGCATTAGGACTTTGAGATGTCATTGGCCAATTCAAATGAATGAATGAAGAAGGGGAATTAGATGAAGAGGGGAGGGGGTGAATGAGATCACAAATTGGTCAAAGGAGGACTTTTACCAAATTAATATTATTCATTCATTTTGGGAGATGGAATGTACATTCCATCAATCCCCTAAATCCAATAATATTAACTTGACAAAGTCAAATCAACCTTGACCAAGGCCCAACAACAAATGAGAAACTCAAATAAGTCAATACAAATGGTCAACACAATTAAAATGGCATTTATTCAATTTAAAATATTAAAATAATGACTTAAATTCAAATATGTTTTGTCCAAATCCTAAAATCACATCAAAACACCAAATAAATGGCCATGTGATTTATCATAGGTCAAATAAGGTCAAAGGATCTTGGATAAAAAAATTCATAATTTTTGGACACTTAAAAGTATTTTTGAACAATTAAAAACAAATGAAAAATAAATTAATTCATGAAAAATATTAATAATGATCCAAAAAATAATTTTAATTCAGAATATGAAAGAGAAAAATATTTGAATTTTTTTGGTGAAAGTCCCATATTTTTTGGATCAATATTAAATTTATTATGAATTATAGAAGAAAATAGAATTAAATGGAAATTCAGAAAATGCTAAAATACATGGACCATCAGATCTCCCTCATTAATTCAGGTTGCAGATCTGATGATCCACAGCACGCGTTCCACCAACACCTTAGTCAAGCGCGCTATAAACATGGTAATCAAAAGGAATGGCTGAGATTAGAACATGAGAAATGGATCCCACGGTTTAGACCAAAGACACCTCATCACCGGAGCCAGAGCTCCGGTTGTCTTCTCCGGCGAGCTTCGCCGGACTGGTCAATATGAACCATCACCAAAATTTCAAACAGGGACATGATTTTAAAGAGAAAACATCACTGAGCACGAATATCGCTTCCATTTCTTCCAATTCCAACTATATTGAGAGATATGTGGAATTGGAAAATGAGGTTCATGATCTGAGTTGCTTTGATTTAGCCTCAAAGCAACTCAAACACCTTGCCTACATTGGTAGAACTTCAGTCAACCAATTCAGTAAAAATGCGTATCTTCTGATACCCAACAACCTTCTTAATTTCAGAGCGCAGTCCATTTTCAAACTTGATGCACTTTGAAAATTCAGCACCAGCACCAGTGTAATGAGGATAAAATTTGGACAGCTCCACAAATTTCGCAGCATAATCAGTGACAGACATGTTTCCTTGCTTCAGCTCAAGGAACTCAATTTCCTTCTTACCACGGACATCTTCCGGATAATACTTCCTCATGAATTCCCTGCGGAATACATCCCAAGTAATGACTTCACCTGCCACGGTCAACCTCTCGTGAGTCTCTAGCCACCAGTCATCAGCTTCGACTGCTAGCATGTGAGTACCATACCGAACCTTCTGAGCTGGAGTGCAATCCATAACACGGAAGATTCTCTCAATCTCTTTCAACCATCCCAAGGCTGCATCTGGATCATGCTTCCCTTTAAACACCGGCGGATTCTCTCTCTGAAAAGTCGCCAAGCTACGTGATCCAGCATCACCACCAGCATTTGGCAAGTTCTGCACAGCTTGTGCCATCGCTTGCATTGCGGCAGCCATCGCAGCGTCATTCCTTCCAGCCATTTCAACTTATCAATACAACACAACTTAAAAGTTAGATTAGTAACAATACACAATTGTTAGACAGTAACGACACGACAACTGGCCGGACAGACCGACCTGCTCTGATACCACTAATGTAACACCCTTCTAAAATACCCCAAGTATATAATTAAAATAACACATATCAATCAGAGTAAATATGCAATCAAGGGTGTCACACAACATTTCACACCATAATAACTGTCATGCTCTTTCATTAACTCAAAACATAAAACATTTGCACAATACGCAGCGGATAGAGATCAAATCGATCATTCAAAACATGCAACATACTACATGTAAACTGGTTCATCAATCATCAACAACAATATTAAAAATGTTCCCTCCCGATGTTACATCTATCAGAGCATGACCCACTTAGGAGACTACACTAGACTCCAAGCATAAGCTTCCACTCAACTCATTTGTTCGTTACCTGAAAAATAGTTGTAAGGGTGAGTTCCTCAATCGATACAATAAGCATTATAAATCATCATGTAATGCTAAGTAAATTCACACATTTCATCACCCTAATCGTAACATACATCCAGTAACGGCACATCTACTCAAACATCATACTTAATAGCAACACAATTCCACTCCTCAATTAAATTAAATATCCATACAACAAGCCAACAAAATGCAACTCTAATGAGACTCGACTCGTCATGCATGTGGTACCATTCGGAGTAAAACTCCCAACTTAAAATCATTGCCATTTTATTGGGCATCAAGGCATAAGCCTTCAACTTTCAACTTAAAATTTTGCCAATCCAGGCCAACGTGGTGTGAGCAAAGCTCCGACTTAATGCATATGAATGTACATGGCATACACGACTTTAAACTGTCGACAACATAATAATAATAGCAATACAACAATGTTTTCAACAACATCAACTTATAATCAACTTTGGCTCACCAAGCCTACAACTCAGTATTTTCAACAACTTTCCATACACGGAACAACTCAGCAACATACTTGTATCAACACTTCATAACATAAATCCAACAAAATTACTCATCACAATTAACGATAATAGGTCAATCACCAATTAGGTTCACAACATTAAAATATCAATTTTTCAAATTTCCAACAGTGTTAACCGGTTAACGCCCTGGGTTAACCGGTTAACGCAGGACAAAACACACTTTCTGGCAAAACGCAACAGTGTTAACCGGTTAACGCCCTGGGTTAACCGGTTAACGCAGGCAAAACAACACATTTTCACAAAATATAACAGTGTTAACCGGTTAACGCCCTGGGTTAACCGGTTAACGCAGACAAAACAGCAGTTCCTGCGCTAACACAAGGCAGAATGCAGAGTTCTCCGCATTTTCCGCCGTTGGAGGACTTCCGGACCTCCGATTCAATTTCCGTAAAAAGCTATACGTTCGGGGGAACACGACTCACACAATTGCGGATTCAATTACAACTTTAACACAACTTATCCAACGCAATTTCTCAGCATTCAACATCCCAATTAGGGTCAAATCAACGGTTTATCACTACCCATGACATGTTAATCTATAATACCCGTTAAACGACGATAAACCCCCCTTACCTGAGATAATCCGGCAATCTCTAAGCTTCAAGCTTTTCCGTTCTTCAACCTTTGCTCTCTAGCTCTTCCTCTTTGCCCTTTTTTCCACTTTCCACTTTTCAGCCGCTTCTCTGTTTCACGTGAAAACTCTTTACCAAAAATGAAAACCCTTTTCTCTTATTCCAACTTATATATTTTCCACTAATTATTATTCCAAATAATAATAATAATAATAATCCAATAATTCAATTTATTTAATTAAATTAATAAATACATTATTAACTTAATTTAAATAATTCTCTTATTTTATTCGGGGTGTTACAATATCAGCCTAATTAAGCCATGCGCAACCTATGTACTTCTCATCCAAAATGCATGAATTTTAGCTCTTTGGAAAGGTGAGATCAAGAGAAACAAGTTTTATGTTGAACACTTTATCATTTGGAGCTTGGAATTTGGAGATATTTGAGGTGGAAGTTTGCGAAAATTTGACATATCAAATTTTTTCTAAGTGTCAAGCCATATGTCTCAATATTCCACCTTGCTTAACTAATTATAGGAGCTTCAAATGAGAAAACTGTCTTCATCAAGTTGTAGCTCTCTCAAAGACATTCAACACGATCACAATTTTCATGTCATTTGGATTTGAAATGATAAAGTTATGCATTTTTGAAGTTTGGCAAATTCACTTGATCAACGGTATAGGTCAGAAGTGACCTATAATGTAGCCTCATATCACATGTTCAAAGAAGTTGAATTAGCTCCCACTCCAAAAATACAAGTTGAAGTAGACACATTGAATTTGATTGTGCAACTTGTAAATCTTTCATCTCATAAAAATTGAGCAAGGTATGGTCTTGGGAAATTTAATTTTAAATTAGGGTTTAGACAAAATGACCTATACTGTTTCAACATAGAAAATGATTTTTCAAGCACAACTAGCTCTAGGTCTAAACATGAAAGTTGTTTATAATGTCATTTAGAGTAATTTTTTTCTTGGAATAATTTTCATATGGTGAAAATTGTAGGAGATCGAGTCTAGGGAGACCCAGTTTTGATCAGCTGAATCGATCTGGCCAACCACCATCAACCAACTTGCTAACTTCTAATTCTCTTGACTTTCTTGGCTCGTGGTAGATCATATATGCATAAGATGTTGAAATTTGAAGTTTCCCTTAATAAATTTGATCAATTGGTAAGATAGCTTGTTGGAGATGTTACTTAAGATACTCAGTCAAACTAGGGTTTCCAATGCAAATCACCCTCAAACTCTTGAAGCAAACTTGATCAATATAACATGTAGAAACAATTGGGACTCATACATGATGCTCATAACCATCTTTGAATCAATTCTTGATTGTTCTCTTTGTTCATGAGGGTCTTAAACCCAAGATGTGATCAATGAATCAATGATATCATGCCCCCTACCTACAAAAAAAGTTAGATAGATGCAAAGACATATTCTTGATATTTTGGTTAGTAAAATGATAATATACAAGTATGATATAATCACAAAGTTCTTGGTGATCTCTCCCAAAACAAACCCAATGAAGAGGGGTAAGGAGGATGCCAAGTTATGATCCCAATGCTAATGCTTATGATAAAAATGCATGAGGGATCTTAGGGTCAAAACTGTGGTCTTACACCAAGTCCTTTGCATAGGGAGTGTTGCCTAAATTCTAAGTCCAATTGTCTCAGATCAAACCAAGAGTCCACACAAGATGTTTCTTATGGTTTTGGTTTTTATTATGTACATTAGTGGTCAAAGACCACACAAACAAAAACAATATACACAAGCAAAATATATCACAAAATATGGTCCAAATGGACCAAGTGAATATGACATTAACATGAACAATTAGAATGGTATGAATAAAGGCAAATGAATAGAACCTTAAAAATAAAAGTGCATTAAAAGTAAATGGCTTGAAATTAAATGTTAGTTGTTAATGAGTTAGAAGTTAGTATTATTTTTGCTTTTTATTTTTTAAGTCATTCTTTGGATAACACTCAACCCACTTATCACAAGCATGGATCCTTGAACCAAGACATCTTCCAAAGGAAGGAAAAAAAGCCAAGTTTCCACACAATACCATGAAAGAGGGGAGACTTACAATCTCACTAACTAGAATGCTATGCCTTTTTATTTCAAAAAATTTGCGCTAGGTTAAGCAATCGTAATTGGACTTATGTAGAAGTCATAACTATTTGAGGTCGGGCAATAGAATTTTGGTGTTAATGCATGTTAGAGACATAGTATAATGGACTATGCTCATGAAACATACCACACACAAAAAGAATATGCAAAAGAGGTGGCCTAATCTCGTCCATACTTATGTTGATTTTCAATCAACTAGCCTTAGGACCTTAAGATATCATAGGACCATGACATGAATGCACAATGAAGGGGAATAAGATGAAGAGGGAGGGGAATGGATCGAAACTCAAATTGTACAAAGGAGGACTTTTACCAAATTAAGATCATTCATTCATTTTGGGAGATGGAATGTACATTCCATCAATCCCCTAAATCCAATGAGCTTAACCTAACAAAGTGAAATCAATGTTGACCAAGGCCCAACAACTCAAGTCAAACTTATCTAAACAATCAAAATGGCTCAGCACAATTATTTGGCATTTATTCAATTTAAAAATACTAAAAATAACGCATTAATTTAAATATGGTTTGTCAAATTCCTAAAACCTCATCAAAACACCAAAGAAATGTCCATGAGATTTATCATAGGTCAAACAAAGTCAAAGTACCTTGGAGAAAAACTTTCAGAATTTTTGGAGATTTAAAAGTATTTTTAAACAATTAATAATATTCACAACATCATTTAAGTCATGAAAAATATTAATAATGATCCAAAAAATAATTTTAAATCAAAATATGAAAGAGGATTTTATTTAAGTTTTTTTGGTGAAACTCTCATATTTTTTGGATCAATATTAAAATTAATATGAATTAATGTAAATAAAACAAATTAACTGAAATTCAAATTATCAAAAAAAAGTGGACCACTTGGTCTCCCTCATTAATTGAGGTGGCAGATCAAGTGGTCTAAAACGCGCATTCCACCAAACACACGAGTCAGCGCGCCACACCTATGGTATTCAAAAGCAACGCTCAAGATTAAAATGATTTGAACTGATCATTTGGCTAAGAACCTGTCCAGCACACCACCGACACTGAAACTCCGGTCACCTTCTCAAGCGAGGTTCACCGTACTGGTTAAGTCATCACCATCACATAAATGAAAAAGGAGGACATGATCTGAAAGAAAAAATGGCGTAGATCACGAATATGACCTCAATTTTAGCTAACTCCACATATATAGAAATACATGAGGAGTTGAATTTTGAGGTGTGTCAACTCAGTTGCTTCGATTTAACCTCAAAGCAACTCAATCTTCTTGCCTACATTGGTAGGACTTTAGACAACCAAAGATCCAAGAGAATTGATGAGAATTGAGTGAGAATCAAAGATAAGAAAATTTCTGGAAAATACCTTCAATGATGAGAATTGAGTGAGAATCAAAGATAAGAAACTTTGCTTGATCACCTTCAGGAAGCTTGTAGAAGTGGCTTGGCAGTGGAACAAAGATTTGGATCCTAGTATAAGGCTTTAAAAATAAAGTGCATTAAAATAAATGACTAGAAATTAAATGTTAGTTGTTAATGAATTAGAAGTTAATATTGCTTTTGCTTTTTTGTTTAAGTCATTCTTTGGAGAACACTCAACTCACTTATAACAAGCATGGATCCTTGAACCAAGACATCTTCCAAAGGAAGGAAAAAAGGACAAGTTTCTATACAATACCATGAAAGAGTGGAGACTTACAATCACACTAACTAGAATGTTATGCTTTTTTTGTCAAAATTTAGTGCTATGTTAAGCAATCGTAATTGGACTTATGGAGAAGTCACAACTATTTGAGGCCGGGCAATAGAACATTGGTGTTAATGCATGTTAGAGACATAATATAATGGACTATGCTCATGAAACATACCACACAGAAAAAGAATATGCAAAAGTGGTGGCATAATCTCATCCATACTTATGTTGATTTTGAAATCAACTAGCCTTAGGATGTAGAGATATTATAGGTCTACGATATGAATGCATAAGGAATGGGAATAAGATGAAGAAGAAAGGGAATGGATTAAAACTTAAATTGGACAAAGGAGGAGTTTTACCAAATTAATTCATTCATTTTGGGAGATGGAATGTACATTCCATCAATTCCCTAAATCCAATGATCTTAACCTAGCAAAGTCAAATCAACCTTGACCAAGGCCCAACAACACAAGTCAAACTTATACAAACAATCAAAATGACTCAACGCAATTATATACTAAAAATAATGCATTAAATTAAATATTGTTTGTCAAATTCCTAAAACCTCATCAAAACACCAAATTAATGGCCATGAGATTTATCATAGGTCAAACAAGGTCAAAGGACCTTGGAGAAAATTTTTCAGAATTTTTGGATACTTAAAAGTATTTTTAAACAATTAAAAATAATCACAAAATGAATTAAGTCATGAAAAATATTAATAATGATCCAAAAATAATTTTAATTCAAAATTTAAAAGAGGATTTTATTTAAATTTTTTTGGTGAAACTCTCATATTTTTTAGATCACTAGTCAACGCATAACACAAGTGGTATTTACAAGCAACATACGAGATTAAAATTTTTTGAATTGATCATGTGGCTCAAAACCTGTCCAACACATCATCGACGCCAAACCTCTGGTCACCTTCTCAGGCGAACTTCGCCGAACTGGTTCATTCATCACCATTACATAAATGAAAAAGGAGGACATGATCATAAAGAAAAATTGGTGTAGAGCACGAATATGACCTCAATTTTAACTAACTCCAAATATATAGAAAGATATGAGGAGTTGAATTTTGAGGTGTGTCACTTGAGTTGCTTCGATTTGACCTCAAAGCAACTCAATCTTCTTGCCTACATTGGTTGGACTTCAGACAACCAAAGATCCAAGAGAATTGATGAGAATTGAATGAGAATCAAAGAGAATCAAATTTCAGGAAAATACCTTCAATGTTGTGAAGAACTTGCTCTTCCTTGCTTCAATTCTTGTTTGATCTTGCTCCAATGACTTGCAGAAGTGGATTAGGAATGGAAAGAAACTTTTGATCCTGGAGTTTTTGAATCTCCAAACAGTGAGATTTAAACTCAATTTTCATGTGAAAATGATTCGGTTTTCCTTTTAATTGTGAGTGTTTGAAGAAAGGGGGCAAAGCTGGCGCGCAAGGATCCTTTCAAATGAGCTCAGAGGATCCATATTTATAGCCATTGGGAGTGTTATTTGCACACTTCAATTTTCTTCCAAATTTAGCAATGTCATGCACAAGCTTGCATCGGTGTGTACAAGCCCATGAAGAAATCCAATTAGGTCCAAATGCATCTGAAATGAGATTGGAATGAAGCTTGAATGGCAAGGCAATGTTATGTGATCAATTTAACTTTGATTTCCACCAATGATGCAGGCCTGTTAAAACCATGCTCAGCCCTAGCCAACTTAGTCCAAAATGAATGAAGTAGGACTCTTTGGAAAGCTTAAATCAGGAGGAACAACTCTTATGTCGAACACTTTAACATTTGGGACATGGATTAAGGTGAATTTTGAGGTGGATGTTTGGAAATTTCAACGTGTTGAAATTTTTTCTAAGTGTCAAGTCATATACCTCAATGTTCCACCTTACTAAACTTTTTATGTGAGCTCAAAATGAGAAACGTGTCTTCCTCAAAGTTGTAGCTCTTTCAAAGATCTTCAAAATGGTCACCAATTTGACATCATTTGGATTTAGAATGAGAGAGTTATGCATTTTTGAAGTGAGGAAAATCACTTGTTCAATGGTATTGGTCCAAAATGACCTTAATGTATCCTCATATCACATGCTCATTAAAGTTTATTTAGCTTTCACTCAAAACATCAAAGTTGAAGTAGAAATATTGAATGTAATTTTTCAACTTGGAAATTCTTCATCTCATAAAAATTGAGCAAGTTATGGCCTTGGGAAGTTAATTTTGAAATTAGGGTTTAGACAAAATGGCTTATAATGTTTCAACATAGAAAATGACTTTCCAGGAAAAATTAGCTCTATACCTCAACATGAAAGTTGTTTGGAATGTCACTTAGAGTAACGTTTCTCTTGAAATCATTTTCATATGGTGAAAATTGTATGAGATAGGGTCTAGGGGGACCCAGTTTTGATCAGATGAATTCATCTGGCCAACCACCATTAACCAACTTGCCATCTTGCAATTCTCTTGACTTTTTAGGCACATGGTAGATCATATATGCATAAGATGATGAATTTTAAAGTGTCCCTTGAGAAATTTGATCAATTGGTTAAGAAGCTTGTTATAGAAGTTACTCAAAATACCTAGACAAACTAGTGTTTCCAAGGCAAACCAACTCCAAATCTTGAATAATGCTTGATCAAAATAACATGTAGAGATCATTGGGACTCATATATGATGCTTAGTGACAATGTGGATCATTCATTGGTTGTGCTCTTAGCCATGAGGGTCTCAAAACCCTATATGTGAACTTGATAGATCAATGGTGATCATGCCTTACCTACAAAAGAGTTAGGCAAATACAAAGACATATTTTTAGTATTTTGGTTAGTAATATGATAAATATACAAGTATGATACAATGACATGGTGCTTGGTGATCTCTCCCAAAACAAACCCAATGAAAGAGGGGTAAGGAGGATGCCAAGGTATGATCACAATGCTAATGAATATGATGAAATTGCATGAGGGATCATAGGGTCAAAATTGGGGTCTTACAGCTGCCCCTATTTAAGGACATTCTAACTGAGGAGGTGAAGGTTGAAATCTTTATATTGACTCGGTAGAATGGGCTTAAATAAGAACATATAGAAACAAATTTTGGCCCTAAGACACCTCATGATGTCTATGATATGAATGTAAAATAAAATTTATCTATGGGGAAATGTTGCCACCAAGGAAAAGAAATCAGAGAGACTGAAGGTCCGTAGGAGCATAATGCATTCCGTAAGGAAAACTCACTGGGGAGACATAGACTCTGAGGGGGTAAAAGAGGTTATGCGTAGGCCAAATTACGACTTAAAATCTGATGGGGGACTAGAAGAATTCCATAAAAATGGAAAGACTCAGTCGTGGAAACAAAAACATCTGCATGGCAAATGAGTAGATCAGGATAAAACTGAAATACTTGGATCATACAGGAAAAGTGACTTCACTAATGAAATACACACTCAACTCAACTAGGGAAAAAATAAACTTCAACATAGGAGGAGAAAAAATCTATTATCGGCTACCCGTTAATGGGTAAGGAGATAATAAAGATCTGACAAAGAGGACACCCGTCATCGGTTAGGATGAACATATCAAGGATGACTCGCTGGGAACCTCCAGGAGGGAATATTCATTATCGGTTACTTGTAAGAATAGTCTTGCTAGGGAGAAACTACAGAAATAGGATTTACAACTACCAGTTACAGGGCAGAAGACGAAAAATGAGAATATCTGTCACCGGTTAATGTGAACATATCAAGGATAGACTCAAAGGAAAAAAGATCTGTCATGGGTTAGGATGAACATATCAAGGATATACTTGCTTGGGGGTGTCAAGGCGTATACCCGTCATCGGTTAAGATGAACATATCCAAGATAAACTTCTTGAACAAAAAGTAGGAATTACATCTACCGAATGCTGGATAGAATACCATCAAAGAGAAAATTCTTCATCGGTTAGGATGAACATATCAACGATAGACTCTGTGAGGAAGAAAAAGGAATTACATCTATCAGTTACTGGATAGAATATCAAAGAGCGAGTACCCGTCACCGGTTAGGATGAACATATCAAGGATAAACTCTGTAAAGGGGAATGAAAAGCAGGATTTAGAACTACCGGTTACTGGGTAGAAGTCTGCAAAGAGAAGGCAACCCGTCATCCGTTAGGATGAACATATCAAGGATTAACTCTCTGGGAAACCAAAATAGGGATTACAACTACCTTTTTACTAGGTAGAACACCAAAGATGAGAATATCCGTCACCGGTTAGGATGAACATATCAAGGATAAACTGAAACAGGGGAAGAAAATATTTGTCATCGGTTAGTATGAGCATATCAAGGATATACTTCTTGGGGAATCAAAAAATGAATCCACCGAGGACTCCACTGTGGAGAAAACAGGGGTACTTTTGACGGGTATTGGGCAAGAAGTAGCAAACTGCAAACTAAGAAGAATATTACCAGTTATTGGGTAATAAACTCTTAGAGGACCCAAAACAACTAAATTAATAATCATCCACAAAGAAATAACTTAGTGGGGAGAGGAGAAAAGTGAAATCTTTCTGCTTAAGGGGCTGACTCTCTACAATTAAGGGAGGACAAACATCAAACTTGTGTGGGGATAAAGTACCGTTATAACGGAGAATAAGAATCTCATTAGTGAATGACCAAAAATGATGAGGAAATATATGAGTATATATGTATATGTATATGTATATATATATATATGTATATTTATAGGTGATGATCATGCTGACAAAACGATTGCAAAGGATACAAAGGTGTTGCAAATTTGAATCATCGACTCAATTTGTAAGACCCCAATTTTTACCCTAAGATCCCTCATGCAATTTCATCATAAGCATTAGCATTGGGATCATACCTTGGCATCCTCCATACCCCTCTTTCATAGGGTTTGTTTTGGGAGAGATCACCAAGCACTATGTGATTGCATCATACTTGTATATTATCATTTTACTAACCAAAATACAAAAATATGTCTTTACACTTGCCTAACTCCTTTTGCAGGTAGGGCATGATCTCCATTGATCTACCAAGTTCATATCTAGGGTTTAAGACCCTCATGGCAAAGAGCACAACCATGAATTGATCGAAGAATGGTTATGAGCATCATCTATTAGTTCCATTGATCCCTACATGTTACATTGATCAAAATTTCTTCAAGAGTTTGGAGGTGATTTGCCTTGGAAACCCTAGTTGGATGGGTATCTTGAGTAACTTCTCCAACAAGCTATCTTAACAATTATAAAATTTCTCAAGGGAAACTTCAAAATTCATCATCTTATGCATATATGATCTACCATGAGCCAAGAAAGTCCAAAGAATTGAAGGTTAGCAAGTTGGTTGATGGTGGTTGGCCAGATGAATTCATCTGATCAAAACTTGGTCTCCCTAGACCCTATCTCCTACAATTTTCACCATATGAAAATTCTTCCAAGAGAAAATTTAGTCTATAAATGACATTCCAAACAACTTTCATGTTGAGACCTAGAGCTAGTTTTGCTTGGAAAATCATTTTCTATGTTGAAACAGTATAGGTCATTTTGTCTAAACCCCAATTTGAAAGTCAACTTCCAAGTTACGCAATCAAATTCAAGATGACTACTTCAACTTTTATGTTTGGAGTGAGAGCTAATTCAACTTTTATGAGCATGTGATATGAGGTTACATTATAGGTCATTTTTGACCTATACCATTGACCAAGTGATTTTTCCAAACTTCAAAAATGAATAAATCTATCATTATAAATGCAAATGACATGAAATTGGTGACCATTTTGAAGGTTTTTGAAAGATCTACAACTTTGATGAAGGCACGTTTTTCATTTGGAAGCTCACATAAAAAGTTAAGAAAGGTGGAATATTGAGATATATGGCTTGACACTTCCAAACTTCCACTTCATAATTATCCATGTTCCAAGATCCAAATTAAAAAGTATTTAACATAAAACTTGTTCCCCTTGATCCATGCTTTCCAAAGAACCCAAGTTCATGCATTTTGTATGAGGTTTTCTAGGTCTGTGCATGGCTTTAACAGGGATGCATAATTAGAAAGAATCAAACTTCAAAACTTCATTTGGAATGATTTTGGACCTTTATGCATTGCCTCATGGGGCTGAACATACCCATGCATTTGTTCCATCAACATTGCTAAAATTGGACAAAATTTGAAGTGGGCAAATATCATTCATTCATTCTATAAATGCATGACCTCTGTGCTCATTTGAATCACATCTTGCGCGCCAGCTTTGCCCCCAATTGAAACCCTCAGATTCTAAAGGAAAACTTGAGAAATTTCAATTTGAAATTTGAGTTTGAATCTCAACTGTTGGAGATTCAAGAACTCCAAGATCCAAAGCCTTCCAACCACTCTAATCACTTCCTGCTAGCTTCCCAAGTGTGATCAGATCGTGTTTGGAGCAAGAAACATCAAGAACTGCATATCATTGAAGGTAATTTTCAAAAAACATCATATCTTCGATTCTCACTCAATTATACTCAATTCTCTTGGATCTTTGGTTGTCTGAAGTCCTACCAATGTAGGTAAGAAGATTCAGTTACTTAGAGGTCAAATCGAAGCAACTCAGTTGACACACCTCAAAATTCAACTCCTCGTATCGTTCTATATATGTGGAGGTAGTTAAAATTGAGGTCAGATGAAGAAGAAGACTGGAGCTATAGCTCCGGCCGTGCGTTGGCACGTCTCCCAGCCACATGATCTTGCCATTTTGTTTTAATATGATGCGTTGGTTTTGATTACCACGTGTTGGGCGCGCTGACTAGGTTCTATCATCGAACGCGCGTTGTAGTTCACTTGATCCGCCACCTCAATTAATGTGGGAGATCAAGTGGTCCACGTTTTTTCATATTTTCTAATTTTTGTTTTATTCCTTTTATTTTCAATAATTCATATTAATATTAATATTGATCCAAAAAATTTGAGAGTTTCACCAAAAAATTTAAAATAATTTCCTCTTTCATATTATGAATTAAAATTATTTTTTGGATCATTATTATAATTTTTAATGATTTAATTGATTTTGTGATTATTTTTAATTGTTTAAAAATACTTTTAAGTCTTTAAAAATTCTGAAATTTTTTCTCCAAGGTCCTCTGACCTTGTTTGGCTTATGATAAATCTCATGGTCATTTCTTTGGTGTTTTGATGAGGTTTTAGGAATTTGACAAACCATATTTAATTTAAATGCCTTATTTTTGTATTTTAATTTTGAATAAATGCGAAATAATTCTTTGACCAATTCTGATGACTTGTATAAGTTTGATTCTTATTGTTGGGCCTTGGTTAAGGTTGATTTGAGTTTGTCAAGTTAATATCATTGGATTTAGGGGATTGATGGAATGTACATTCCATCTCCCAAAATGAATGGATTATATTAATTTGGTAAAAGTCCTCCTTTGATCAATTTGAGTTTTGATCCATTCCTCTCCCGCTTCATCTCCTTTCCCTTCTTTATACATTCATCTCATTCGGCCTATGATTTCTCTAAGTCCTAAGGCTAGTTGATTGCAAAATCAACATAAGTATGGATGAGATTAGGCCACATCTTTTGCATATTCTTTTTGTGTGTGACATGTTTCATGAACATAGTCCATTATATTATGTCTCTAACATGCATTAACACCAAAATTCTTTTGCCTTACCACAAATAGTTGTGACTTCTATATAAGTCCGCTTACGATTACTTAACATAGCGCTAAATTTTTGACACAAAAGGCATATCATTTCTTGTTATGAGATTGTAAGTCTCCCCTCTTTCATGGTATTGTAGCGGGGATTTTGTTACCTTTAGGTTTATTGACTAAACCAAAAGTCAACATACAATTCAAATCGGCACCTCACTTTTATTTGTCCAAAGGAAAGGCTAAAAAGCGAACAAAAGCCAAGTAAGAAGTTTTTCAAATCAAAAACTAATAAAAATGTCAGAGATCTAGGTAAGGGGGTTAGTTATGAGATGGGAAGGTTTTACGCACCCAAAACATCCTTAGTACCTAAGGGAACCATTTTTGCAAATTGTAAGACCCTAATTTTGACCCTAAGATCCCTCATGGCATCATATCATTGCTCATTGCATTGCCTCAAGGATCATAGCATGTGTGGCTCCTTAACCCTAGGGGTGGGACTTGTGCGAGTGGTTTGAGACCACCAAGCATGCTTGTATTGTATATTATTGCTTTTCTTATTTTACTAACCAAAAGCACAAAAATATGTCACTAACTCTTTTGGTTTTGAAGATCAAGTGATCATGTGCTCCAATGCTCCTAGGAGGCACCTAAGCTCAATGAAGTGGCTAGATGAAGATGAGAAAAGGCATGACAATGGCCCAACAAGAACCTATTCATCATATATGTCTCCCAAGTATCTGAATTTGCCAATTTGATCAAGATAACCAAGAGGGCTTGAGGATTGTTTCCCAAGGAAAACCTAATTCAATTGTGTTTCAACTGTGCCTTGCTCATGAAGCAACTTCAACCTATGGTCAAATTTAATCAAGGGAAGTTATTTAATTCATAATTTTATGCATATATGAGATTATGTTAGGTTCCTCAATCATTCATTCATCAAGATTTGAAGTTTGGCCTTGAGAAGTTGACTAGTCAAGTCATCTGACTAAACTGAGGATCACTGAGACACAACTTTTGATGTGTTTGTTAAATGAAGATGACCCCAAGATAAAAACTATTCTTAAGAACCATATGTACAATGTTCATTTTCATCAAAAATCCATTTGAAACTTGGAAGGTCATCATTCATTTCAAAACATTATAGGTCATTTTGACTGAAACCCTAATTTTGGGTCAACTTCCCAAGGATCTAACTTCGTTATTTTTTATGATTTGGAGGTGAGACGAAATGCATTGGAAATATTAAGATGTCTAATTCAATTTTTATGTTGGACAAAATTTCATAATCCTTATATAAATACATGTGATAATATAAAACATTATAGGTCAGTTTGGACCTAAATCATTGAATTTGAAAAATGTCCAACTTCAAGTGCCAATAACTTTCTCATACAAATTCCAAATGATGGAAAATTTGAGTCTACATTGATCATATTGAAAAGATATACAACTTTGTTATTGGAGATTTTTCAATTTGAGGCTTGCATCATTGAAACAGAAGGGCTTGAAGATGCTTGCTTTTGGTAAAATTTTCAAAGGGGACCTAAACATGTTTTGTACCCAAAAACTCATAGCCAGTTTTCATAAATTTCCAAACTCCAAATTAATTTTTTCCCAACATGACTTTTGTTCCTTATTCCAAGGGCATTCCAACCATTACTCATATTAATTTTTTGGACTTTCCATGAGTATGTTTCGAAGAGCTTAATGTTTAGGTTCAATTTTGCATTTCACATCAAAACTTCATATGCAAGCAAATGCATAGCTAATTGCACATCCAATTCACTTCCATATGAGTTCAACATGGATTTCCCTTCACTTTTGGGCCTCACATGCGCCTGTACAGGCCCATGCATGGAGGATCCAAATTACATGCACACGAGCCAAGCATTGCTTTGCATCCATTCCAACTGTAAATAGAAGTACAATCTCATTCAAATGGTAACCACAAGGAGATCTGAAGTGCTGCTGGATTGAAAACCAAACCCTCACCAATAGAATTTCAGTTTTTCTATTTCATTTTCAAACTTGAATTTCAACATCATTAGTTGAATTTCAAAGCATAATTCCTTAACCTTGCATCACCATCACACTTCCAGATCAAAATTGGATCAAGAGCTTAGACAGTTCGCGTTGTTTGAAGCTCCATTTCAAAAGTATATCACCAAACTTTTTTGATTCAGATCTTGAAATATAATGTGAATTCCTTTGGTTTGTGTTGTTTTCTAAAGTCCTCATGCATGAGGCAGGCCAGTGGTGGTCTTAATTTTGCAAATCGTGCCATTTCAGATCAAGCACCATGATCTTCAAGCTCATGTTTCTCTTTAAATAGGAACTTTGAGAATGATCCATGGTTATAGGGGTGATGTACATCACCTCAGCTTTATTTTGATATCTTCCTTTTTCATTTTTATTAAGGTTCGATTTCCTGCACGTGGTGGCCGGAATGGGTTGTCTGGCCGGAGAAGATGGTGGTTTCCACCACCATCCCCACGTGGGAGCCTTGGAACCATTGGATGATGCTGAAACGTTATAATCTTGGCCTTTCCATGCGTTGACTTATTTTAAGTCCAGATGTAGCGCGTTTGAGTTTGGTCTTTCGTGTGACCGCGCCTCTGAATCACATGATCAGTGCCACGTCAATTAATGAGATGATCAGAGGGCGCTGGTTTTTTCTATTTTTCTTATTTCTATTTTAATTTCATTTAATTCACTTTATTTTCAAAAATTCATAAATATTTTATTTGAAGTCACAAAAATATGAGACCAATGCCAAAAAATTTCTTGAAAAATCTAGTTTAATATTTTGATTTTTAATTATTTTTGTGACTTCAGTTAATATTTTTTTGTGAATTATTTGGTTTTTAATAGTTTTAATTCATTTTAAAATACTTTTTGATATCTGAAAAATCCAAATAAATTTTCTTAACACATACAGATCATGATAAGTCAATGAAAAATAATCTCATCAATTTCTTAATTGATTTGAGATTTATTTGAGAATTTAATTCATATTGTGTTATTTTTATTGTTTTTAATTGTTTTTAAATAATTTCTGATTTGAAAAATTGTTGAGAAAATTTGTCAAAGCTTGTTTGACCATGTTAGACCTGTGAGAATTTAATTGGACGTGTTGAAGTTGTTTTGAATTAAATTTGAGGTTTGACCATATTTTGTCCATTTTATTTTTGCATTTATTTTTAATTCAAAAATACCAAAAAAATATGTTTGACTTGTTGACTTGTGATATTCATTTCTCTTCTGTTTAGCATTGGTTGATGATGATTTGTTTCCCTTTTGACCAATTGAATTTGATGCTTGATTTCTCTTTTCATTCATTTCATATTCATCCCTTTCTTTTTATTTTGGCCAATGAGTTAATGTCTTATGGTTAGTCTTAACAAATGAAGGGTTTAACCTTCTTTGATCCAAATCAAACTCAACTTGATCCAAGAACAAGTGAGTTGCTTTGTGTCCAAGATAGGTTGCTTCTTGGTCAAGCAAAAAACCTAAAGTCCATACAAGGCCTTTCTCTTTTCTTTTGGCATGGCAAGTTTTAGGAGCTTGGCTTACTAGTCATGATCTCTAACTTGTGTTTATTTGCTTATAGTTTTATTGACCGACCTCAGATAAGTGTGACGACTACATTAGTCCACTTACGATTGCTTAACATAGCGCTAAATTGTCTTATGACAAACTAACATAACCACTAATTACTGACTTTAATTTGAGCATTTAATTTCTTGCAATTTACCTTAATGAAATTTACTTCTTGCTCATTTATTCATATTGCTTTTTACTTTGCTCACTTGAGCACATATTTTATGTTTATGTCATTTTCCTTTTGCTCATTTGAGCTCATTATTGTATATAAATATATTGTTGCCTTGTATTAGTTTTGCTTTTGTTTCTTTATGAACCTAATGCAAAAAGGAGAAAGGACTTAGAATTAGGACTTACCTATGCTTAAAGGAGTTCAAGAGCAACTAGGCCTCATGCCTTTAGAATGTTAAACTTGTTGAAGAGCAACTAGGCCTCATGCCTTTAGAATGTTAAATTTCAAAGTTGACTTCAAAGGACTTCCTTTCCACCATTTTCATGAATAGCCAAGTTGAGAGAGACAAGCCAATCGGTGATCCTAGGAGCTTGAATCTAAATTGTGTGATTGCTTGTTGTTTGCTAAGTCTAAAGGAAAGGAGCATCTTGAATCATCTTTATGATTTCACGAAAAGGAACTCCAAGGGTTTTATCTTCTCTCCTATCTTTGTATGCTTTAGGACTAGCCCTTCTCTTCTTCTCTCCACTTTAACCCAAGCCAAAAATCTTTTCTCGCAAACTTTGACTTTGTTTTCAAACTAGAATCCTAGGCCTTATGCCCTTGACTTTTCAAAACTCTTTTCATAAATACTCATTGTGAATAAACATTAATCCAACTTTGACTTCATTTTGTAAATACACTTAACTTATAAATACAACTCACTTCAAGTTGTTTTTGTGGTTCCAATGGCCACCTTTGTTAAAATATTTTCATAAACATTAGTCATAGGTTTGAGTTATCATAGTGGTTGATGTAAACCTCACCTTATCCTTAGTGATTGGATTATAAGTCTTCCATACTTTTTATAGGGTTAACGCCTCACTAGTATGTTGAAGCCCTCCTCACATGGTGGATTGTTGGTTTAGGTTGAGTTTTATCCCTTTTATAACAAAAGACCTTAAGGCTTTTGATCAAATCAATTCACCAATCTTTGTGATTTTTACCCCGAACTACGAGGTTTTGATCCTACCTTTATGATGGTACGTACGCAATGGGTTCATCCATTCAAACAACAAAATTGTAAATATAATCTATTCTCTTCTCATCCCCCCAAATCTCTTGCACATATTTTCACAAATACCAACCTACAACACGTATTTGCAAAAAGAGGTTCTCTTAGAGTACTAAGGATGTTTTGGGTGCATAAAACCTTCCCATTTCATAACCTACCCTCTTACCTAGATCTCTGACTTTTTTATTAGTTTTTTATTTGATAAAACTTCTTACTTGGCTTTTGTTCGCTTTTTAGCCTTTCCTTTGGACAAATAAAAGTGCGGTGGCGACTCGAATTATACGTTTACTTTTGGTTTAATCCATAAACCATAAGGTAACGAAATCCCCACTACAGAAAAGTGGCGACTCTGCCGGGGAGATGTTTCCTAGTGCGTTTAACCTACTTTTTGCAAATGTGTGTTGTATGTTTATATTTATTGGTGACATGTTTTTGTGCAAATTTGGGATGACTGTGTTGCTTGTAATGTATGAATTGCTTGATATATTAATGGCTTGTGTGCTTGGTGGTCTCTTGTGAGATGAGTTCTATACCCGAACTCGAGTGCACTTATGATAGGAGAATGGCATAGTCTTGTTAGCTTGTGTGGAGTTATTCCTTAGCAAGTTCACTTCCAAGCCCATTAACTTGGTGAAGGTCTTGTTGGGATCAATAATGTCACACGAGTAGTCATGGTTAGGCATTACTCTTTCCAATATAAACCTTAAAAGCCAAGGACCTTAGATACCTAGCCCATCTTGGCCTATTTTTAGGAAGTAGTGTGAAGGTCGTTCAAGTGTAAGATTTGATACGATTGTTACGCGATACTACACTCATAAGAGTCTCTCTTGAGAATATTTTTGGAATACGAGTAGTAGTTTTATCCGATAATATCCGAAAGATGAGATGATGACTATGGGGACCTTTTTAGAGCATGATCGTCAGGTTTAACCATAGTACACTCCCATTGGGTGGTTCTTAACCGAGACTCCATGCTCTTGACTTACAACAAACCCTTGGTTCGCGGTTGATCCGTTCTCGTATATCCTCAATATCAACGGAACTTGGGTGTTGATAAGGTGTAAACCATTATCCACCAAAATGGATGATTGATATTGACGATTACGTGAGCCATCCCGTGAACTTTGTGTGGTGTGACTTGCTTGATCCTTGAGTGTGATTGTTTCATCCATGCATTCATGCATTCATGCATTCATTCGCATCCATATCATCAACAATGAAAATTTCCAAAGAACTTAAGAGGTCTATTTGCAAATTTTCAGACATAGACAAGCAAAGAAGGTATACGAAGAAGTAAAGTTTCAAACAACCCGACTTGAAAGAATTAAGGAGTTTGACATCTTATGTATTAGAGCCTCTGGAGTTCAAAGCTCGCCATGGGAAGATTCTATCTATTATTTCTACCCAGGTGGATGAAGGTCTGATGAGTGTGGTGGTGCAGTTCTACGATCCTTTGTATCGGTGCTTCACTTTTCCGGATTTCCAGATCTTGCCCACACTTGAGGAGTATGCCTATCATGTGGGTATACCTATCCTGGATCAGTTGTTGTTCAGTGGTTTGGAGAGGGTTCCTTCTTCCCAAGAGATTGTTGACATGCTTCATATAGATGTATCTGACATTGTTGCTCATATGACTACCAAAGGTGGAATTCAAGGTCTCCCATCTGATTTTATCATTCCCAAGCAATTTTGTTTGGGAAGGCCATGAGTGAGGACACCTTTGAAGCCATATTTGTACTTCTCATCTATGGGCTATTGTTATTTCCTAACATCTACAATTTTGTGGATGTGGACGCTATTAGGATTTTCTCTTCTCTTAATCCCATTCCGACTCTGTTGGGTGACACTTATTTCTCTTTCCATTTGAGGAATCCAAAGGGTGGTGGATCCATTGTGTGTTGTCTTCATCTGTTGTACAAGTGGTTTATTTCGCACTTGCCTCAGACGCTCGCCTTCAAGGAGAACAAGGGATGTCTACGGTGGTCTGTAAGACTTATGTCTCTCACTAATGATGATATCTCTTGGTATAACCGTGTTTATGATGGTGTTCAGATTATTGAGTCTTGTGGTGAATTCTCCAATGTGCCTCTTCTAGGTACATGTGGTGGAATTAACTACAACTCTGTTTTGGCTCGCCGTCAGGGTTCCCCTTAAAGGATAAACCTAACAACATTTTGTTAGAAGGTGTGTTATTTCAGGAGGGTAAAGATCCCCAGAACTTGAAGGATAGGATGGTTCGCACCTGGAAAAAAGTTCATAAGAAGGGAAGGAAGGAGCTTGGTCCGAAGAATTGTATCGCTTTGGAACCCTACACTGGTTGGGTGAGGAAGAGAGCTCTTGAGTACCGCATGCCATATGATTATCTGAGACCTACCCCTATGGTTATGGTTAGGCCTTCAACCCTCCCTAATTAAGGAGTAGAGGAGTTGAGAGATGAAGTCCAGTCGCGTGCATGGGTTCGTGAGCGTGAGGAACTTCTTAAGCAACTCAAAAATAAGGATGCAGTGATAGAGTTTCTGGAGCATCAGGTTATTGATGAGCTTGATGAAGTGGTTATTTCTCTTCTTCCTCAGTCATCCAGGTTTTGGAAGAAGAAGTATGATCAGCTCGCTAAGGAGAAGGCTGATATGGAAGCAGCTTATGAGAGAGAGGTGAAGAGGCTTCGTGCAGCATATCTTCTGATCTCGAGGGCTTTGGACGATTGCTTCTAGGGCTCCATAGGATGTTCACTCTCCTTTTCTTTTGTATTGTATTTTGGTTACCAAACCTGTACTACTTCATTGGTGTAAAAAATTTTCAAATATTATGTCTATGAGTATTCCATATATGTCTTCAAAATTAAATATTTCCCAATATTTGCAAGTAGATCTCTATAAAGTTCCTCAAATAAAAACAAACCATATGCTCAAACATTGCATGCATCATATGCATAAGCAGGTTTTGTTCTGAGCTCTTGATTAGTGGTCTAACTCTTTGCTCTTCATTTATTTTGAGGATAAGCTGACGCACCAGTATAACACAAGAGCTAATCATCCAAGGATAATGGAGCATTTAGAGCAAGAGAGCCAGGACCTGAAGGAAGAGATCGCTAGGTTGACTGCCATGATAGAGTTAGTTCTAGCCGCCTAGAGCCAAGCTTCGCCCACTCCTGCAACTCTTTCCGTGAGGACTGTTATTTCTGAGATAACAACATTTATTGTGCCTGCTGCAACAGCCCACTTTGCTCCTTCTATGCCAGTCGGCTTCCCTTGGGTAATGCCTACTAATTTTGTGCCTGAGGGTTTTGCTCCTACTCTAGCTTCTTTGTCGGCGTCTAGCCCGGTCCTATCTGTGCCACCTCCCGTTGTGCACACCTTACCCCGAGTGGAAGACAACATCTATCTCTCTGAGCCATCTGAGGGCCCGGACGTTTATCAAAAAAAGATGGACGAGATGAAAGACCAATTCCTTGAGCTGCGCAAGGAACTGAAGACTCTGAGGGGTAAGGACCTCTTTGGTAAAAGTGTTGCTGAGTTGTGCCTGGTGCCCAACATAAAGATCCCTATAAATTCAAAATTCATGACTTTGAGAAGTATAAGGGAAACACATGCCCGCTTAGCCATCTTGTGATGTATGCTCGCAAGATGTCAACACAGACTGACAACGACCAGTTGTTAATCCACTACTTTCAGGATAGCCTGACAGGTGCTGCGCTCCGGTGGTATATGGGGCTAGAGAGTGTAAGAATCCGCTCTTTCAACGATTTAGGAGAGGCCTTTGTCAAGCAATATAAATATAATATGGATATGGCTCCGGATAGGGACAAATTGAGGGCGATGTCGCAGAAGGACAAGGAGACCTTCAAGGAGTACGCCCAGAGATGGCGAGAGTTGGTAGCTCAGATAGTGCCACCCCCAGAAGAGAAGGAGATGACAAATATCTTTTTGAAGACTTTGAGCTCTTTATATTATGAAAGAATGATTTCCAGTGCTCCCTCATACTTCATCGAAATGGTGAATATGGGGATGAGATTGGAAGAAGGGGTCCGTAAAGGACGGCTATCCGGAGAAGACAGCTCCTCAGCAAAGAGGTATGAGGGCTCTGCTAAGAAGAAGGAGGGATAGACTCATGTTGTGTCCTCCCATGTTAAGAGAAGGCCCTTTGTAAGAAGGAAGGATGTGCGCCCTACCATTAACCAACACCAGATGGCTCATATAGCACCTGCTTTTCGAGAAGTTCATCATCAACAACAATAACAACAACAACATCGTCCATAACAATAGGCCTACCAGCCTCGCAACAACAATAACACCAACACTAGTAACTACGAGAGGAAGATGGTAACTTTTGACCCAATTCCGATGACTTATGTTGAGCTCTATCCTTCTTTGATCAATAGAAAACTGATCACTCCACGAGACCCTCCTGCTGTACCAACCAATCCTCAGTGGTGGCATAAGCCAGGGCTTCACTGTGTATATCATTCCGGTGCTCCCGGACATGACGTGGAGAACTGTTACCCGTTGAAGACCAAGGTGCAAGACCTTGTTAGAAGTGGGAAAATGTTTTTCGAGGACGTAGGTCATAATGTTAAGAAGAACCCATTTCCCGAGCATGGGAAGGCTGCTGTTAACATGGTCCAGTGATGTCCTGCAAAAATAAAGTCTTGTATGTTAATGACATAAGGCAATCTTTGGTCGAGATGCATAAGTAGGGTTGTGAACACAGCCATTACGAGCATGACCATGGTAGGTGACAGGTGTGCACTATCAATGAGAGAGGGTGCCGACAAGTAAGAAAGGACATCTAAGAGACGATTGATCAAGGGATGATCAAAATAATTTAGAATCGTAATGGGGACGAAGTCAATGTTATTTCCCCTGTATTTAGAATTCCTGAGCCTGTTGTCGTCAAGTATGATGGCAACAAGAAGAAGGTATCACCAGCTCTTGTGATCAATCCAGCGGGCCCTGTCTTGTATGTATCAGACAATGATGTTCCCTATCGATATAACGATGTGATGCTAGAAGATGGAAAGGAGGCGTCGTTGCCCTCAACTTCTGTAGTGAGCATTTCTCATGTCAATGGTGTGACCTGTACTGGTCGTGTTTTCTCGGCTCCGCCGAAATCCCACGAAGATGATGTGAAGAGAACTACTGTTAATCCTACTGGTCCCGTGGGGACCTCTTCTTCTAATAATTTTGTTCCTGCTGTGAACGGTGTTGGCTCTGTTGTTGCTAAAGATAATAACACTCCTATCTTGGTTGGCCAGTCTGGTGTATTGAAATAGGATGGTGATGAGATATTGAGGCTCATCAAGAGGAGTGAATACAATGGTGTTGATCAGCTGCTACAAACTCCCTCAAAGATATTTGTCTTATCTTTGTTGATGAATTCTGAGCCACACCGTGAAGCTTTGAAGAGGGTGTTGGACATGGCATACGTAGATCACGATGTCACCATAAAACAGTTTGATAGCATTATTGCAAATATAACCGCTTGCAACAACTTGAGCTTATGTGATGCTGATCTTCCCGAGGAGGGAAAAGACCACAATTTGGCTCTACACATTTCAATGATCTGTAAGGATGATGCCTTGTCGAATGTGTTGGTGGACACATGATAATCACTTAATGTGTTACCAAAATCTACTCTTGCTAAACCTTCTTACCAGGGGCCTCTCATGAGGCAGAGTGGAGTGGTTGTGAAGGCGTTTGATGAATCGCAGAAAACTGTAATCGGCGAATTAGAACACCCGATCAAGATTGGACCTAGTGATTTTCAAATCACCTTACAGGTCATGGATATTCATCCGTCTTACAGTTGTTTGCTAGGCAGACCGTGGATTCACGAGGCAGGCGCCGTGACATCCACCATACACCAGAAGTTGAAGTTCGTCAAGAACAAAAAGTTGGTGGTGATAGGGGGAAAGAAGGCTCTCTTGGTTAGTCATTTATCTTCCTTCTCCTATATTGATGCCGAGGATGAGGTTGGGACTCCGTTCCAAGCCTTGTATATTGCTGGCCTTCGAGAAAAGGACTTTCTTCATTTGTCTCCTAAATGATGCCAAGTTGGGCATTGAGCATGGTGCAACTACTGGTTTGTGGAAAATGATCAAGTTGGAAGATAACAAATCCTGGGTTGGCATAGGGTATTCTTATGGAGTTCCAATGAGCGTGGGATGTTCCAGAGTGGTGGTTTTATCCACACTGTTGAAGATCAGGAAGTTGCATCCATTGTTGAAGATGATGAAGAGGAAGACCCTGGAAATTGTCATACCTGGCGGAATCTGCAATAATTGGGTCGTTGTTGATGTTCCAACAGTTATCCATAAGTCAACGTAATGTGTTCATTTTGTTTGAAAACCCTTCTCCTATGCCAAAAGGAGAAGTGATGACATTGTTGGCATAATTTGATTAATACAATTATTTTCATTCAGTAATCGCATGTTAAATGATTGTTTTCCAAATTATTTTTGGTTTTTGCTTTATGCATGAAATTGGTGATCACCATAAAAGCCTAAAAAGAGGATAAAATCAATCTTTTCATCTCCATAATGATTTGCCTTGTTTGAATTATGAAATCTCTTTTATACTCAAAATCATTATGCAGGTTGATCAAACCCATTGAACATAATCATCCAACACCATCTCCCAACTTTGAGTTCCCTGTATTTGAAGCATAAGAACATGATGTTGAAGATATTCCTGATGAGATTACCCGTCTGCTTGAGCATGAAGAGAAGATCATTCAGCCACATCTTGAGAATCTGGAAAAACTCAACTTGGGGTCTGAAGACTACATTCGTGAAGTGAAGATTGGGGTACTCCTTGAAGAGTCTGTAAAGAAGGGGTTGATTGAGTTGCTACGAGAATATGTCGACTTCTTTTCCTGGTCGTATGAAGACATGCCTGGTCTAGATACTGATATTGTGCAACATTTCTTGCCGTTGAAGCCTGAGTGTGTGCCTAAGAAAGATGGAAAAGTCCGTATGTGCGTGGATTACCGTGACTTGAATAAAGCTATTCCAAAAGATGATTTCCTTCTACCGCACATTGATATGTTGGTAGATAATACAGCTAAATTTAATGTCTTCTCATTTATGGACGGATTTTCCGGTTATAATCAGATTAAAATGGAACCCGAGGATATGGAGAAGACAAAATTCATCACACCTTGGGGAACATTCTGTTATCGAGTGATTCCCTCCGGTTTGAAAAACACCGGAGCCACGTATCAACGTGCTATGACTACCTTGTTTCATGATATGATGCACAAGGAGATCCTGCCAAGGTTGAAAACGGAAGTTGAACATGTAGAACACTTGTTGAAGCTTTTCCAGGGTTTGAGGAAGTACAAGCTCCGCTTGACTCCGAACAAGTGTACATTTGGAGTCCGTTCCGGCAAGTTATTAGGCTTTATTTTCAGTGAAAGAGGTATTAAAGGTGATCCTGCCAAGGTCAAAGCAATACAAAAGATGCCTGTGCCCAAAATAGAGAAGCAAGTCTGAGGTTTTCTTGGCCGCTTGAATTACATTTCGAGATTTATGTCCCACATGACTGCCACATGTGCGCCTATATTCAAGCTCCTCCAGAAAGATCAGCGTCATGATTGGACTGAGGATTGCCAAAAGGCCTTTGACAGTATCAAAGAGTATCTATCTGAGCCTCCGATTTTGTCTCCGCCTGTCGAAAGGAGACCATTGATTATGTACTTGACTGTGCTTGATGATTCCATGGGATGTGTACTGGGTCAGCAAGATGAATCAGGGAAGAAAGAATAAGCAATATACTACTTGAGTAAGAAGTTCACTGATTACGAGTCTCGGTACTCAATGCTTGAGAAGACATGTTGTGCTTTGGCCTGGGCTGCTAAGCGCTTATGCCAGTATATGTTGAATCATACAACTTGGTTGATATCCAAAATGGATCCAATCAAGTATATCTTTGAGAAGCCTACTTTAATTGGGAGAATTTCCCGTTGACAGATGCTATTGTCTGAGTATGATATTCAGTATCGAGCTCAAAAAGCTATTAAAGGTAGTATCTTGGCTGACCACTTGGCTCATCAACCAATTTAGGATTATCAGTCTGTGCAGTACAACTTCCCGGATGAAGAGATTATGTATTTGAAGATGAAAGATTGTGATGAGCCTACGCTCGATGAAGGGCCAGAGCCTGGTTCCCGATGGGGTATGGTGTTCAATGGCGCGGTTAATCAGTATGGAAATGGTATTGGGGAAGTGATTATTACTCCTCAAGGCACACATTTTCCTTTTACAGCAAGGCTAACTTTCAAATGCACGAATAATATGGCGGAGTATGACGCCTGTATTATGGGTTTGGAAGAATGTATTGATCTTAGGATCAAACATTTTGATGTTTATGGTGATTCGGCCCTTGTTGTTAATCAGATTAAGGGTGAATGGGAGACGAATCAGCCTTGCCTCATCCCTTACAGAGATAATGCGAGGAGGATTTCAACTTTCTTTACTAAGGTTGACTTCCATCATATTCCTCGAGATGAGAATCGGATGACAAATGCTCTTGCTACGCTTGCTTCAATGATAATGGTTAAGTATTGGAATGAAGTCCCCAATATTACTGTGATGCGCTTGGATAGACCAGCTCATGTATTTGCAGTTGAAAAAGTGAAAGATGATAAGCCATGGTATTATGATACCAATTGTTTTCTTCAGAGTCAGACTTACCCGTCTGGGGCATCTGTTAAAGACAAGAAGACTTTGAGGAGATTATCTGGAAGTTTCTACCTTAATGGTGATGTGCTTTATAAGAGGAATTTTGACATGGTTCTGCTCAGATGCATGGATAGACACGAAGCAGACCTGTTGATGACTGAAGTCCATGAGGGTTCATTTCGTACTCATTCCAATGGGCATGCCATGGCAAAGAAGATGTTAAGAGCAGGCTACTATTGGCTGACAATGAAGTCTGACTGCTGCAAATATGTGAAGGAATGCCACAAGTGTCAGATTTATGCGGATAAGATTCATATTCCCTCGACACTTCTGAATGTTATTTCCTCACCATGGCCTTTCTCCATGTGGGGAATTGACATGATTGAACCAAAGGCGTCAAACAGTCACCTTTTTATTCTCGTAGCTATTGATTACTTCACCAAGTGGGTTGAAGCAGTATCATATGGAAATGTGACTAGGCAGGTGGCTGTGAAGTTTATCAACAATCAACTCATATGACGATATGGTGTGCCAGACAAGATCAATACTGATAATGGATCTAACTTGAACAACAAGAGGATGAAAGAGCTGTGTAGCGAGTTCAAGATTGCAAATCATAATTCTTCTCCCTATAGACCCAAGATGAATGGGGTTATTGACGCTGATAACAAGGACATCAAGAAGATTATCTAGAAGATGGTCGTTACATACAAAGATTGGCATGATATGCTGCCATTTGCTTTGCATGGTTATCGTACATTTGTCCGTACTTCAACAGGGGCAACCCCTTTCACTCTCGTATATGGCATGGAGGTTGTGCTCCCCATGGAAGTTGAGATCCCATCAATGAGAGTCTTGATGGAAGCCAAGTTGACTGAGGCTGAATGGGTTCAGAGTAGTTATGACCAGTTGAATTTAATTGAAGAAAAGAGATTGACTGCCATGTGCCATGGTCAGTTATATCAGCAAAGGATGAAGAAAGCCTTTGATAAGAAGATCAAGCCTCATGTGTTCCGAAATGGTGACCTTGTGCTCAAGAAAGTCTTGTCTTTCGCGCCCGATTCCAGGGGCAAGTTTACTCCATACTATGAAGGTCCATATGTTGTTAAGAGAGCCTTTTCAGGCGGTGCTTTGTTGCTTACAACTATGGATGGGGAGGATTTCACTCGTCCTATGAATTCAGATGCAGTCAAGAAATACTTCGCCTAAAAATAAAAACAGAATAGCTCGTTAAGTTGAAAACCCGAAAGGGCAACTTAGGAAAAAATGGGCGTCTCGGTGGATTGAAAACCCGAAAGGGTGGTCCAGGAAAAAGTTAGAGACATAAAAAGAATATATATATATCCCGCTAGATTGAGTACCTCATCCTGGGACAATCTAGGGAAAAATTAGGTATTTGGCAAGTAACTGCGTCCTGACAAGACTTTGTTCTACAACTGTCATCTGTCAAAGAATCTCGCTCAGTCATCGTCAGCTGAAGCTTCAAATACATTGGATTCATAGTTGGTGGAGAAATGGTCATTATGTTCAATGTAGCCCTTTTTCCAATATATATCACCAATTTCAAATTTGTAAAGATCAACGGAGTCTCGCCATTTGCGGACTACCATTCTATTAAATAAATTTGAGCCTTTATCCAATTCTTGGCACTCTTATTTGTTTCTGTTTAACAAATGTTTGCATGTTTTAATTGATAAATGTCATTGTTTTAAACGAATAAAGTTTTTATAAACTGTTTTAAACAAAGTGAACATTCACAATAACTAAAAGGATAATTGGAACGTCTTCAGTGGTCTCCCAAGTATAGTACGATCTCAAAAAAGGGTAAGACATTTGTTCACATTCTGGCATTCTTATATCCTCTTCATCAGCTTTCAAGATGTCTCCCCAGCGAGTGCAGAGGGAGTGATACATCATCAGCTTCCCAGAGAGTCTGACAATAGTATTTGTGTTTTATCAATTATATGGTTGTCATCCCTTGTGTGGACTGACCAAAAATCCCTTATAGATTGATAAAAATTGATATGCTATCTATTCACGAGGAAGTTTATCCTTTCCCAACATGAGTAAGAATCTCTAGCGGAGTAGGCATGTGCTCCGTGTAGAGCTATCTTTCCAGATTTTGCCTCCTCAATAAGAAGTTTGTCTAGAGCAGTTGGTGAAGGGTTTGTTCCCCTTTTCACCCCCAGCATGGCACGTGATGAAGAAGTATTCACTTCCGATTCCCTCAGCCAGGACGGTTCCTTCGGGAATATTGACAGTTTATCCCTAGTATGGTCGCCTACAGTCCATCTACAGTAGGGTTTCCTAATCCGAGCTTGATAATTTGCATCCCCTCCGAGTCTGAAGATCTCTTCAAGTATTAAGAGATTTTGAGGAAGATGTGTTGTTTCCTTCCCCAACGGAGCACATTGTTCTTTCTCCGCTTAGCAGAGTTGTCTCTCCAGCAGTTAGAAGGGAGTGTATGATTGATGTGTATCTGTTTGGTGGTTGTTCCCCATAGAATTTCACACCATCCCTTGATAAGATCCCCAATAGAGTTCTTCTACGACAGATCTTATTGATATCCTGTCACCTGTTCCCGAGAATTGTTGGAAAATCCTCGGCAGTCAGAAGCTAATGTATGCATGCAAAAAATAAAATCTTCATGGTGAATAATTGCCACAAAGGAAAAGAAATGAGGAGAAACTGAAAATCCATAGGAGTAACACGCTCACTAGGAAATAGAGACTCTGGGGGGATGTAGCGGGGTATTCGTTACCTTTAGATTTATTGACTAAATCAAAAGTAAACATACAATTCGAGTCGCCACCACACTTTTATTTATCCAAAGGAAAGGTTAAAAAGTGAACAAAAACCAAGTAAGAAGTTTTATCAAATCAAAAACTAATAAAAATGTCATAGATCTGGGTAAGGGGATTGGTTATGAAATGGGAAGGTTTTAAGCACCCAAAATATCCTTAGTACTCTAAGGGAGCCCTTTTTGAAAATGTGTGTTGTAGGTTGGTATTTGTGAAAATATTTGTGCAAACAAGATTGGAGGGACGAGAAGACAATATACATTATATTTACAATTTTATTGTTTGAATGGATAAACCCATTGCCTACGTACCATCACAAAGGTAGGATCAAAACCTCGTATTTCGGGGTAGAAATCTCAAAAGATTGGTGAATTGATTTGATCAAAAGCCTTAAGGTCTTTTGTTATCAAAGGGAGAAAACTCAACCTAAACCAACAATCCACCATGTGAGGAGAGCTTCGACATACTAGTGAGGGGTTAAACCTATAATAAGTATGGAAGACTTATAGTCCAATCACTAAGGATAAGGTGAGGTTTACATCAACCACTGTGATAACTCAAACCTATGGCTAATGTTTATGAAAAAAGGTTTTAACAAAGGTGGCCATTGGAACCACAAGAAAAAAAACTTGGAGTGAGTTGTATTTACAAGTTAGAAGTATTCACAAAATGACGTCAAAGTTGACTTAAAGTTCATTCATAATGAGTATTAATGAAAAGATTTTGGAAAATCAAAGGCATAAGGCCTAGGTTTCTAGTTTTGAAAAACAATGTCAAAGTTTGCACAAAATGATTTTGGCTTGGGTTAGAGTGGAGAGAAGAAGAGAAGGGCTAGTCCTAAAGCATACAAAGATGAGAGAAGAGATAAAACCCTTGGAGTTCCTTTTCTTGAAATCATAGAGATGATTCAAGATGCTCGTTTCCTTTGGACTTAGCAAGCAAACAAGCAATCAAAACAATTATACATTCAAGCTCCTAGGGTCTTCATTTGGCTTGTATCTCTTAACATGGCTATTCATGACAATGGTCCTTCTTACTATCTCAAGATGGAATCCCTATCACACAAGAAGAAACAATCAAAAAGGTCACAACACAATAAGAGGAATGGACAAAGAATGAGTTTAGATTAGGGGTCCTTTGAAGTCAACTTTAAGATTTAGCATTCTAAAGGCATCAGGCCTAGTTGCTCTTCAACAAGTTTAGCATTCTAAAGGCATGAGGCCTAGTTGCTCTTGAATTCCTTTAAGCACAGGTAATGTCCTAATTCTAAGTCCTTTCTACTTTTTGCATTGGGCTCACACAAACAAAGCAACAATATGTTTATGTACAATAATGAGCTCAAATGAGCAAAAGGAAAATGACATAAACATAAAATATTAGCTCAAGTGAGCAAAGGGAAAAGCAATATGAATAAATGAGCAAGAAAGTAAATTGCATTAAAGTAAATTGCAAAAAATTAAATGCTTGAATTTAAAGTTAGTAGTTAATGGTTATGTTAGTGTGTCATAAGACAATTTAGCGTTATGTTAAGAAATCATAAGTGGAATAATATAGTAGTCACACCTATCTGAGGCCGGTCAATAAAACTATAGGCAAATAAACACAAGTTAGAGACCATGACTAGTAAGCCAAGCTCCTACAACTTGCCATGCCAAAAGAAAAGAGGAAAGACCTTGTATGGACTTTAGGTTTTTTGCTTGACCAAGAAGCAACCTATTTTGGACACAAAGAAACTCACTTGATCTTTGATCAAGTTGAGTGTGATTTGGATCAAAGAAGGTTAAGCCTCTCATATGTAAAGACCAACCACAAATCATTAACTCATTGGCCAAAAGAAAAAGAAAAAAGATGAAGATGAATTGAAATGGAAAGAATAAAAGGAGAATTCAAATGAAATATCAAAACACAATGATCAAATTTGAATAAAATCATCATCAACCAATGTAAAACAGAAGAGAAATGAATATTAGAGGTCAACAAAGTCAAACATATTTTTCGGTATTTTTGAAATTAAAATAAATGCAAAACTAAAATGGACAAAATATGGTCAAACCTCAAATTCAATTCAAATCAACTTGAATAAGTCCAATTAAATTTTCATAGGTCTAAGATGGTCAAACAAAGTTTGACAAATTTTCTCAATAATTTTTTAAAACAGAAACTATTTTAAATAAATTAAAAAGAATGAAAAAAACAACACAAATGAATTAAAATCTCAAATAAATCCCAAATCAATTAAGACATTTATGAGACTATTTTTCATTGACTTATCATGATCCATGTGTGTTAATAAAATATTTTTGGAATTTTTATATATCAAAAAGTATTTAAAATGAATTCAAAACTATTAAAAACCAAATAATTCACAAAAAATATTAAATGAAGTCACAAAAATAATTAAAAATCAGATTAGGAAACTAGATTTTTCAAGAATTTTTTTGCCATTGGTCTCATATTTTTGTGACTTCAAATAAAATAATTATGAATTTTAGAAAACAAATGGAATTAAAAGAAAATAAAACAGAAAATAGAAAATGCCAAAAATCAGGAGCGCTTGGATCTAATTCATTAATTGACGTGGTGTTATCCAATGGCTCAGAGGCGACGGTGTACCATGATCCTTATTTAAACGCGCCACAAATGGAATTAAAATAGGTCAAACAAATAAAAGGTTGTGATTAAAACGTTGGAGCCAGATCTGAGGGACAGGGTGCTCCCACGTGGGGATGGTGGTGGAAACCACCATCTTCTCCGGCCAGAGAACAAACTCCGGCCACCACGCGCAGGTTTTTGAACCTTAACCAAAATACACGAGCTAGGTACCAAAATGAAGTTGGGGTGATGTACATCACCCCTGTAACCTTGGATCTTCCTCAAGGTTTCTATATAATGAGAAATATGAGGTTGAAGATCAAGGTGCGCAAACTGAAATGGTTCAAATCATGAAATCAAGACCACCACTGGCCTGCCTCTTGCTCGAGGACTTCAGAAAACAGTTCAAACACAGGCAATTCACATTGTATAGCAAGCTTTACATCAAAATAGTTTGGTGTTATACATGTGTAGTGCAGCTTTAAACAGCATAATCTACTCAAGTTCTTGATTCCAATTTGATCATGAGGTAATGAGGATGCAAGGCTTAGGAATTAAAACTTGAAGATCAATTGATTGTGTTAAAATTCAAGTTTGAAATTGAGAAATGAAAATTGGAATTCCTTTGAGTATGATTGGGTTTTCACTTCAGCAGCCTTTCAGATCACCTTAAGGTTGAGATTTGAATGAGCAATGCCATGTATTTATAGCTGAAGATGAGGCAAAGCAATGAAATGCTCGTATGCATGATCTTTGGGTCCTCCATGCATGGGCCTGTACAGGCGCATGTGTGGCCTAAAATGGGATGGTATTGCAAGCTGATATCACAATGAGTTGAATTGGACGTGTAATTGGCATCGTACTTGCTTGGGCATGAAGATACAAAGTGAATTGCATAATTGGACATACACATTCATCTCTTCGAAAGTCTCACATGGAAAATTCAAACATGGTGGTGTGAGTAATGATTCGAAAGATCTTGAAATAAGGAACAAACTCTGTGTTGGGCAAAAGTCCATTTGGAGTTTGGAAATTTGTGAAATCTGGCCTTGAAGTTTGAGGTACAAAACATGTCTAGGTTTCCTTTGAAATTTTTTCCCAAAAGTGATCAACTTCAAGCCCTTCTGTTTCAATGATGCAAGCCTCAAATGGAAAAACCTAAAGAGTAAAAGTTGTAGATATCTTAAATATGATCAATTTGGACTTAAATTTTTCATCATTTGATTTTTAATGAGAAAGTAATGGGCACTTGATGTTGGACATTTTTCAAATTCAGTGGTTTTGATCCAAAGTGACCTATAATGTTTTGTATTATCACATGTGTTTCTATTAGGATTATGAAATTTTGTCAAACATAACATTTTAAGAAGACATCTTAAGCTTTCCAGTTCAATTGGTCTCACCTCAAAATCATAAGAAATGAGGAAGTTAGGTCCTTGGGAAGTTGACCGAAAATTAGGGTTTCGGTCAAAATGACCTATAATGTTTTGATATGAATGAAGACTTTCCAAGTTTCAAATGGATTTTTTATGAACATTAAAGTTGTTCATATGTTTCTTAAGAACATTGTTTCTCTTGGGGTAATCTTCATTTGACAAACATATCAAAAGTTGTGTCTCAGTGGATCTCAGCTTGGTCAGATGACTTAACTGGTCAACTTCTCAAGGCCAAACTTCAAACCTTGATGAATGAATGATTTAGGATACTCACATCAGCTCATATATGAATAAAATAATGAATGAAAGAACTTACCTTGATTGAATTTGATCATAGGTTGAGGTTGCTTCATGAGCAAGGCACAGTCAATGCACAGTTGAATTAGGGTTTCCTTGGGAAACAATCCTCAAGCCCTTTAGGTTATCTTGATTCAAATTGGCATATTGAGATACTTGGGAGACATATATGATGATTCGGAGCTATGTGAACCATTGTCATGCTTGTTTTCATCTTCATCTAGCCAATTCATTTAGCATCGGAGCCTCCTAGGAGCATGGGATCACGTGATCACTTGAGCTTCAAAACAAAAGTGGTTAGTGACATATTTTGTGCTTTTGGTTAGTAAACAAAATAAGAAAGGCAATAATATACAATAAAAGCATGCTTGGTGGTCTAAACCAACTCAACACAAATCCCACCCCTATGGTTAAGGAGCCACACATACTATGATCCTTGAGGCAATGCAATGGGTAAATTCTATGATGCCATGAGGGATCTTAGGGTCAAAATTAGGGTCTTATAGGGGAAACAAGGTAAAATACATGAGCAGATCATGACTTGAAAACTTGCTAGGATACACGACGGGATTCCACGAAAATAAATTGATAGAAAGAGTCGAACTGACACAAAGATGCATGTTTTGGGGAAAATGCCAATACAGCAAAATTATCCACAAAGGATACATAAGATGAAAATCCGGACTCTGACGGGGATGTCCATAGAGGACACAACTGAGGGAGAAACAACGAGATATTACCAGTTACTGGGTAATAAACTCAAAGTGAGACATGTTATCGAAACACCGATTACTGGGTGAGAGGACAACAGGCTCAGGGAGAAAGAATAATCTAAGACCAGTATAAGGGTGAAAGATATCAATCATCCCAAACATATGAGGAGGACCCAAAAGGCACATCTCAACTCAGGAAAATTTGACTCCACAGGGGACAAAATGTCGTAATAGGGAGCAGAAGGAAGGAACACCAGGGATACCGGTTACTGGGCATATAATAGGTGACCAACCAGGCGTGAATTTGGAACATATCCAAGACACTCATCATCCGAAAGGAGGGCTGAAAAAGCAAACTCAACTTATAGGATGGACATTCGATTCCATAAGGAAATATGAATCTTACTCGACCGAGGAAGAAAAAGACTTCAACTGAAGAGCGCTTGAGACATATTATCTATTACCGTCATAACTTAGATAACATACTCGCATGGAAGATTATCCATAACCGGTTACTGGGTTAATGAAGGATAAATCGACCGAAAAAAAAGGACATCGGGATACCGGTTACTGGGTATAAAATGATGACCAATCAGAAGGAGAAACAATCATTACCAAACAAGGGTAAATGAAAGATGACTCGCAAGGGATGAATTGCTTGACAAAAGCAATTATCCAAGAGATATATCACCGTTTACTTGGTGGTATACTCAGAAATGAAGGAATATCAATACCTGTTACTGGATAGTGATAACCAACAAAGAGGGGATTACATCTACCGGTTCTTGGGTAGAAAACCACAAAAAAAGGACTTACAACTACCGGTTACTGGGTAGAAGGCCACAAAATCCACTAGGGAAAAAGATGAACAAATACTGGTTACAGCTCAATGATGGGTGCAAAAGCTTGTTGAGTTCACCTGGAAAGGATTTCGCCGTGCATTTTGGAGGGAACTAGCTTGCGTACTCAAGTTTCATCATACAATGCCAAAATGTACATAAATGAAGATAATTTCGAAACACACAAATGGTGCGTCCAAAAGAGTAATGTGAGTAATGGTTGGAAAGCCCTTGAAATAAGGAACAAAAGTTATGTTGGGAAAAAATTCATTTGGAATTCGGAAATTAATGAAAACTGGCCTGGAAAATCCAAGTACAAAACATGTTTAAGTCACATTGGAAAATTTTCACCAAAAGAAAGCCTAATGAATCCCCTCAGTTTTCATGATGAAAGCTTCAAATGGAATAACCTCTAACATTGAAGTTGAAGATATTTTCAAGATGATCAATTTAGACTCAAATTTTGCATCATTTGGATTTTCTATTACAAAGTTATTGGCATTTGAAGTTGGGTACTTTTTCAAATTCAATGAATTAGGTCCAAAATGACCTATAATGTTTTGTATTATCACTTGTATTTATCTTAGGATTATGAAATTTTGTCCAACATAAGATTTGAAGTAGACATCTTAATATTTCCAATTCATTTTGTCTCACCTCAAAATCATAAAAAATAAGGAAGTTGTGCCCTTGGTAAGTTGACCCAAAAGTAGGGTTTCAGTCAAAATGACATATAATGTTTTGAAATGAATGATGCCCTTACAAGTTTCAAATGGATTTGTGATGAACATGAAAGTTGTTCATATGGTTATTAAGAACATGGTTTATCTTGGGGTCTTCTTCATTTAACAATCACATCAAAAGGTATATCTCAGTGATACTCAGTTTAGTCATATGACTTGACTGGTCAACTTTTCAAGGCCAAACTTCCAATATTGATGAATAAATGATTGAGGCGCCTAAAATAGACTCATATATTCATAAAATGATTAATTAAATAACTTCCCTTGATTAAATTTTATCATAGGTTTTGATTGCTTCATGGGCAAGGCATAGTCAAAGCACAGCTGAATTAGGGTTTCCTTGGGAAACAATCTTCAAGCCCTTTGGTTATCTTGACCAAATTGGAAAATTAAGATACTTGGGAGACATATATGATGATTAGGAACTTTGTGGACCTTTGTCATGCTTTTTCTCATCTTCATCTAGCCATTTCATTGGGCTTAGGAGCCTCCTAGGAGCATTGTGTAGCACATGATCACTTGAGCTTCAAAACAAAAAGAGTTAGTGACATATTTTTGTGCTTTTGGTTAGTAATCAAAATAATAAAAGCAATAATATACAATACAAGCATGCTTTGTGGTCTTAAAACTCTCAAACAAGTCCCAACCCTAGGGTTAAGGAGCCTAACATGCTATGATCCTTGAGGCAATGCACTTGTGCAAATAACATGATGCCATGAGGGATCTTAGGGTCAAAATTAGGGTATTACAGGTATTGTGTGGAAACTTGGCCTTTTTTCCTTCCTTTGGAAGATGTCTTGGTTCAATGATCCATGCTTGTGATAAGTGGGTTAGGTGTTCTCCAAAGAATGACTTAAATATGAAAAGCAAAAGCAAAACAATACTAACTTCTAACCCATTGACAACTAACATTTAAATTCAAGCCATTTACTTTGATGCAATTTAATTTTAGTCTTTATTCATTTGTCATTAGTCATATCATTCTAATTGTTTATGTTAATGCAATTTTCAATTTGTCCATTTGGACAATATTGTGTGATTTATCTGGTTTGTGTATATTTTCTTTGTTTGTGTGGTCCTTGACCATTAATCTATATAATAACAACAAAAACCCTAAAAAACTTTTTGTGTGGCCTCATTGGTTGGATCTTGGACAAATTGGACTTAGAATCTAGGCAACCTCCCTAAGCTAAAGTTCTTGGCTAATGCCAACTTTTGTGAAACCAAGTGCTTGCAATTTGAAACTTCATCTAATACATTATTCAAGATCCCTTTGAGTTCATCTGCAACATGATCATTGTGAAGTTGTTCTTTTGAACCTGTGACTTGTGGGAATCATTTGTTACATGGGCTAATTTGAAGAAGATCATGGAGTGGCTATGCTTGGATATGGCTATATTTATTTGATGCCTTGATCTTCAAGATTGATATAATTGTGCATTTGTGTGTTGCTTGATTCTAAATGGACAAGGGAATTTGGGTTTCTATTGACATTCTTGTCTATTGGATTGCTACCCATTGATTAGATCGTTTCAACTCTCAACTTTTAAATTTGTGCATAGGATTAGTCTCTTCATCTTCTCCCCATTTATTTAATTTCAAAATCTCTCCCTCCTTTTTAAAATCTTCTTTAATTGAACTTATTTTGTTCTAAAACTATGACCACTTTGCAAACTTGAAACATTGGCCTTCTGCCATTGCATTTTCAAACTTCTTTTCTTAATCAAACTTGTAAATGAAATTAACTATACTTAAATTAAACTTTCAAAAATCCAAAAAGAACTAACTCATCCAAATCATTTTTAGGCCTTTGTGCCTTTCAAACTTAAACTTTGTTAAAAGCAATGCATCCACTTTGAAATTTGTATCACGCACTACGAGGTTTTGATCCCTCATTTTTATATTGGTACGTAGGCACATGTCTGGAGGTCTTGTCAAACATAAAAGGGTTAAATACACTTTACCCCCCTGTAATGTTAGCGAGTTTAGGGTTACCCCCCTGGTAAAGTTTTTTTTTCAATACCCCCCTTATGTTATGTAGATTCCTTCATAGAACCCCCTTAATATCCAGGTGGCATGGAATCTTGGTTTTTTATTTCAGACGTGGCTTTTTAATTTTTTTATTTTCACATGTGAATCTCCAGCATGGCATAAATTAGAATTTAGGGTTCCCTTCCCAAATCCATCCCCCTCTCTTTCTTCGTGAAATCCCAAATCCCTACCCCAAATCCATCCCCCTCTCTGTCTTCGTGAAATCCCAAATCCCTACCCCAAATCCATCCCTCTCTTCATCTTCGTCCGTGTCCCCTTCATCTGGGTTATGGGTGGCAGCAAGGCATCTTCCACGAGTGAAGTTGGAAACGGCTTACCAAGATGTGGATGCAATGAAACCATGAAGTTGTTGGTCTCCAAGTCAATTGAAAATCCCGGTCGCAGATTTTGGAAATGCAGGAATTCTATGGTGAGCAATTTTGAAGCATTTTATTATTTTGAGTTTGATTTCGAAATTAATTGTTGGTGGTGTTTGTCTCAAATTGCAGAATGGGTGCGGTTTATTTTTGTGGGATGATTTGGTCAGTGAGTTTGCAGTGAAAGAAACCAATCCGTCCGGATGCCGCCAATGTGAAGTCAACAAGGCTTATTTGATTGAATTTGCTAAAGAGATTGTTGAGGAGATAGATTGCAGAGTCGGAAAGCTTAACAAGTTAGAAAAACTGAAGAAAAAGATTGCAATGGAAAAGAGGAAAAATTTATGGTTAATGTTTGTAATTGGTCTGTCATGGATGTTGATAGCAGCTATGGTTAAGTTAGTCTAATGAGTCTGTCATGTAATTGTTATGTCATTAGTGTTTTTCAGCAATGTAATGTTGAACTTGTAATGTGTTCATCAATGAAATGTAATCTGTTCATCAATCTTAAACTGTCAGTGCAGCATCATTACCGTAATAAACTATTCCAAAGCCTCCACTTCCAAGTTGGTTGGCTTGGTGGAAATTATTTGTAGCTTCTTCTAGCTCCTTATAAGAGAACAGAGGTATTTTAAAGTAGACAGTTCCGTTTTCTGAGTCTTGATTTCGATAGGGATCACTTTCATCATTATATGATTTGCTTTTCAATTGATTTTGGAGGTCTGATGGAGCACGTTTTCTTCTAAAGAGACATCGGACTATAAGAATACCCAGTGCAACAAATGTAATGCTTAAGCCTGTAGTAGGAAAATTCAACCCTCAATCAGGCAAAACTTCAAATATAAGATATATAGTAGGATCATCATATATACCATTGTGAAGTGTACCATTAAGTCTACACTTCATCTGAAGTGTACCATTGTGACAGTAGAACTTATTGTTTGCATTAAGTCTACATTGGCCTCCTTTGTGGTTGCAGCACTCTTCACAATCAGCAGATAATACTATTTTAACAACCATCTGACCAGATACAAATGATAAGATGTTTTCGGTATCAGTCAAGTCTTTAGATGGAAACTGAAGTAGGGAGCAGGATGAGGAAAAACTACGCGCTTTCTCTTTAGTAACATTGGAATGCTGCTTTCTGTCATAATAGATATCGAAGGAAGGGCAGTTGTATTTAAAATACTCTGAAGGGGGATTGAAATTGTGGCTATGGTTGCACTGGAAGAGAGTTACATTATAATTTATATAAAAAGAAATTGTGGCTATGGTTGCTATATTTCCTTTTTTGACAAAACAGCACATTCAGACATTGAATCCTTCAACATTCAAACGCTTCCCAATTATTGACTGTTCCAACTTGAAACTTATTATTGTGATGGTTTAACCATAAGAGGGAATATAACATGAATTGCAGAATTGCAGATGAATCTTGCAGCAACATGAAAACCAGCACAAGCCCTGCACTAGTACACATAAGAAGCATGTCCAGAACTACAAGCTGCAAAATAAACTCAAGTAAAACATGAAATACACCAGAACCAGCATAATTCATTTCAAATCTACATCAACATACACATAGCAAAGAAAACTGACATTTTCCTTCAATTGAAGTTTGATAATTGGGCAAAACAAGGCTCACTATATTTTGCAAATACATTCTGGTAGATTGCTTTTACTGCATCAGTTCATAAACATAAACATTTTCAGGCCATTCTAATTGGTTTATGTCTATTGGCATAGCAAGACTAAGATGCAAAAGTCATTGACTAGTTTCTTATTAAGGTGTATCATGGCAATACAAACTAGTCCCAAATTCTGCATTGAAGTCAATTACAAGTCAGGATCAAACTTTGCAGTGCTATGACAGTTCACAAAACATCAGCATATCACAACATACTGTTTTACATCAGAAGCATATCCACAATTGTCTCAAAATGCACTAACAAACTTTTAACTGAATAACTAACCATTTGTCTCGAATTCCAAGTTCCACAATTGAACTTCATTAACTCCTAGGCTGCCCTAATCTGCTTAGTTTCACAGAACCAAATTTGAGACAGTTTTTCATTCAATGAGGCAACAAAGGGTTATTCTTGCTTTAACATGGAAATAATGGTGTATGGCCAATTTAGAGTCAAAATTTTAAGAGTTTTTCTTGCTTTAAAAAACTGCCAATATGTTGACTAAAATTAACAAAAGATGAGTGGTAGCAGAGTGCATATGTATGAATCCAGCCAAATAAGAGAGAGCATTCAAAAGATCAGTGGTAGCAGAGTGCATATGTATTAACCATAGCAGTAAGTGTTTTCCAAAAGGATTACAAAAGGATTACAAAAGGATTAACCATAGCAGAGTGCATATGTATTAACCAAACAAATTTCTAATGTATGAATCCAGCCACCAAGCAGTAAGTGTTTTCCAAAAGGATTACAAAAGGATTACAAATTTCCAAAAGGATTACAAAAGGACTACAAAGATCAGTTGGCATTACAAAAGAGTTTTCCAAAAGGATTACATGTCTTCATTTTCTGGTAGGGTAATTGGTTTGTCACTAGATATTCCTTCACCTGTTATGGGTCTTTTAAACCAACTCAACTTGATCCTCTCACTTTGCCTTCTTTTGATGATAGGTTTTTTTTCAACCCTTTTTCTGGATTGTTTTGTGATTGAGGCAGCCACACTAGATCCTGTTTGACTCATTGCAGTTGGAACAGGCATATCAGTTGGAGGCTGTGGATCAGTTGGAACAGGCACATTTGTTGGAACAGTCATATCAGTTGCAGTTGGGACAGGCATATCAGTTGCAGTTGGGACAGGCATATCAGTTGCAGTTGGGGCAGGCATATCAGATGCAGTTGGGGCAGGCATATCAGATGCAGTTGGCATATCAGTTGCAGTTGGGGCAGACATAGAATTTGCAGTTGGCATATCAGTTGCAGTTGGCACATGTCCTTTTTTAGGTTTTCTCTACAATGTAAGACACAATGTATGGTTGTCATCACAATGCATATCACAATGAAGAATGTAAGACAGAATGTAGAATGTAAGACAAAATGTATATCACAATGAATTACCTTTCTTTTAAGTGCATTGGGATCCTGAGTGGTAGCCTTACAAGTCATAGCATTGTGACCAAAATTATCACATTTGGTGCACTTATATGCAACACCAGATCTTCTCTTCCTTGCACCATCCTCTCCACTTTCTCTTATCCTAATCTTCTTAGGTCTACCAGGACCATTTTTATATGCAGGTGGTAGAGGTGGTTCCATCTCAACTTCTGGCCACATATCTTGACCATTGATTGGACTTACTGAAAATCCATAACATAGTGCAAACTTTTCTCTTGTGTAACAAGCATCAACAAATTCATCAGGGTTTTGCTTTCTATAACTCAGAGCAGCTACAGCATGCCTACATGGAATTCCTACTAATTCCCAAAAATTACAGGGGGGTAGCTGCCCTAAAGTCATCAAGTGTGTTGAATTCCATACCCCACTTGAATATAAAGTCTTTGTTTAGATGCTCTTTCCTAAACCTAGCATACTTGGGCCTTTCTTCATCACAAGAATCATCTGGGTCAGAACTATTCAACTCATCACTATAGTATACATCATCTGAATCCATACTGTTATTGGGCTCCTCCTTACTGTTATTGGGCTCCTCCTTACTGTTATTGGGCTCCTCCCTAATAGGCTTAGTAACATCTATTCCTTCAAAACCATCAAACTCCTCCCTAATAGGCTTAGTAACATCTATTCCTTCAAAACCATCAAACTCCTCCCTAATAGGCTTAGTAACGTCTATTCCTTCAAAACCATCAAAGTAAGCAGTAGCTCTTTCATCTTCACTGTCATCTAACCCCTCTACCTTCTCCTCATCTAAACGAACAATTCCATTATCAGGGGGGTGGTCATCATCATTCACACATTTAGGTTCCCTATCAGCAGGGTCCATGTTCCCAGTACTATGTTCAACATACAAATCTCCTTTCACATTCATAACACTTAAGTATAGAGCAACATCATCAACAGCATCATCATCTTTCCTAATCAGAAAAAAACCATCTTGAATTTCTAAAACTTTTGTCCATACCCTAACACAATCAGCCTTATACCCTAACCTACTCAACAACTTCTCAATGTTATCCATGTTCCAATTTGAAACATGTATCCCATTAACTGTCGTATCCATACCCCCTCTGTATATAATTTCTTCTTCAGAAACCCTGTAAAATTCACCCCCATGGTGGAGTGTAACACTAAAGTGTTGTGAATCCTGTCAATATATTATACCCACATGTCAAAGATTGTTGATTTCAAGGTTTTACCCTACGACATTGATGAACTTCAAATTTTTACTAACCTCGAACTTTGGACACTTCACTGAGCTCGTCTTCACTGAGCTGGATCGCTTCTTCGTATTCGCTGAGGTTGTCTTCATCTTCGTCTTCACTGCGGTCGTCTTCATCTTCATATTCGTCTTCACTGCGGTCATCTTCATCTTCGTCTTCATCTTCGTCTTCCCTGAGGTCATCTTCATCTATGTTCAGAACCCTAATTTTCTAAGGGGGAATTTGAAATGGCAAAGTGTAAAATGACACATAATCACTTTAACAAAATTAAAAATATGCCAGGTGTAGGACCTCTTATTAGATTCCATGCCACCTGGATATTAGGGGGTTCTATGAAGGAATCTACATAACATAAGGGGGGGTTTACAAAAAATATTTTTACAGGGGGGTAACCCTAAACTCGCTAACATTACAGGGGGGTAAAGTGTATTTAACCCAACATAAAAATATAGATAATGAATTTTTTTCTCATCCCCCCATTCTGTTTTTTTGTATACATCACTTTGTACCAATACATATGCACACAAAAAAAAGGCTCCCTAGGAGTACCTAGAACACTTTGGGTGCTAACACCTTCCCTCTGTGTAACCAACCCCCATACCTGTAATCTCTGACATTTTATTAGTTTTGATTTGAAAATTTCTTACTTTTGGGTTTTGTTCGTACTTTTCCCCTTTTCCCTTGGAAACAATAAAAGCACGGTGGATACTCTGATTTTGTTGATCTCTAGCTTATCCATAGCTTGATGATCATGAATTTACTGCTACATAAATTAAGTGGCGACTCTGCTGGGGAGTAGTCTCCAGTGGGTTTAGCCTACTTTTTTGTGTGTATATAATTGTATATATGTGATGTTTGTATATTTGTATGTGTGATATAATATGCTTGTTGTGCTTGGTGATCTCTGAGTGGTGAGATAAGTTCTAACTCGAAATTGAGTGCAATTGAAATAGGAGGATGGTATAGTCATGTTCGACTTATGTGGGGTAGTCCTTAACCATTTGGCTTGAGATCCATCTGCTCAGTGAAGACTCTTTTGTATTTGGAAATTTCACACAAGTATTTTTTGTTAGGCATTACTATCTCTGATTTGGGTCCGAGAAGCTGAGGACCGTAGAACATTTACTCCTCTTGGCCTATTTTGGACGTAGTGCGGAAATTGTTCAAGTTTAGACTTGACAACAGTGTTACACGATACTACAATTAGACGAGTTTCTCTTAAGAATATTATGGGTCGATGAGTCAGCCATCTTAACCTTTAATATCCGATGGATGGAATTAAGACTCTGGGAACTTTTTAAGAAAATGATCTATAGGTTTTTATCCTTAGTTCACTCCATGCTCGTGATTTACAACAAACCCTTGATTCTTGGTTGATCCAATCAAGTCTTGTCAATATCAATGGAATTTGGGTGTTGATAAGGTGAAAACCATAATCCACCAAAATGGATGATTGATCTTGACAATGACTTGATTCATCCCTTTACCTTTGTTTGCCTTGTGTGTGATCCATTATTTGTGATTTTGGCATTCATGCATTCATGCGCATCATAACAATCATTACACAAAAAATTTCAAGGAACTAAGGTATCATTTGCAAATATTTTCAGACCAAGCATTATGGACGAAGGAATACTAAGAAGTACAGTTTCAGATGTCCCGACTTGAAAGAGTTAAGGAAGCTAGCATCTTTTGTATTAGATCCCCTAAACTTCAAACAACATCATAGGAAGCTTCTGTCTATCTTATCTGCTGATGTGGTTGAAGGACTCTTAAGTGTGTTGGTGCAGTTCAATGATCCTCTCTCCCATTGTTTCACTTTCCCAGATTTCCAGCTTGTGCCTACATCGGAGGAGTATTCTCATCTCTTGGGGATACCTGTTTCTAGTAGAGTTCCATTTAGTGGATAGGAGGAGATTCCCTGATCTAATCTTATTGTTGAAGCTCTTTGTAGCGGTGTATTCGTTACCGTTGGAGATATTGACTAAATCCAAGGTAAATCATACAAAGTCGAGTCGCCACCGCACTTCTATTTATCCAAAGGAATGGTTAGAAAGCGAACAAAAACCTATAAAGTTTTACAAACAAAACTAGTAAAAGAATGTCAGAGATCTGGGTAAGGGGGTTGGTTATGCAAAGGGAAGGTGTTAGGCGCCCAATGCATCCTAGGTACTCCTAGGGAGCCCTTTTCACGCTTGTTGCAAAAAGTTATTGTTTATGAAAAATTTATTTGTGCAAACATGATTGAAGAGATGAGAAAAGAATATACAAGTTTATTTACATTTTGTGTTTGGATGGATGAACCCATTGCCTACGTACCCTCTCATGAAAGATAAGGATCAAAACCCCGTAGTTCGGGTAAAAGATTTCGAAACAAATGAGTGGATTGATTGGTCCAAAAGCCTGAAGGTCTTTTGTTATCAAAGGGAGAAAACTCGACCTGAAAAACCACAAGTCCACTATGTGAGGATAGCTTCGACATGCTAGTGAGGGGTTAACCCTATAATAAGCATGGAAGACTTATTGTCCATTCACTAAGGACATAGGTGAGTATTATATCTACCACAAAGATAACTCAAACCTAATAGCTAAAGGTTATGAAAAATTTGATTAAGAAGTGGGCATGGAGCCACAAAGAAACACATTTGAGTGGGTTGCATTAACCAATTAAAAGTATGTACAAAAATGGTCAAAGTTGACTTAAAGATTCAATTCAAAATGAGTATTATGAAAAGAAAGTTTGAAAATCAAAAGCCTAAGGCCTAGGTTTCTAATGTTGAAAACAAGTGAAAATGTTTGCACAAAAGTTTTTGGTTTGGGTTAAGGATGAAAAAAGGATCAAGGTTAAGCATGCAAGAGGTGGGGAATAAAAGAATGCAATCACAAGTAGGGTTGCTCTCTTGAGATCATATGGATAATCCAAGTAAGTCCCATCCTTTGGAATAAGGCAACACAAGGTATAAGCAAAAGTCTCATAAGAGAACCACAGAACGAGGAAACAGAATGCCAATCAATGGACTTACATCCGACTCCTAACAACAAATAGGAAACAGAATGCCAATAGATGGACTTATATCTAACTCCTCAAAACAAACAAATGAGCAAAAGCAAACACAATGCAAAGTAATCAAGCAAACAATGCATCACACTCTATATACAAACAATAGGCTTCAAACCAAGGGTGGGCTTTAGTCAAGGGGGGTCATATCAACCTCGACAAACAAGCCAAACTGTACAAAGGTAGTTTGTAGCTCTTAACCACTAACATTGAGAGTTAGGGTGAAGCTGATGAAAATGGAAATGAGGATGAGACCTCATGCTCTTAACCCTGGCCTGGGTGAGCTCATGACAAAGAAAGTGTGGGGATCCAGAATGTGGGATCTTATTCCACTTGACATACTCTAAACAAGATCTTGGGTGTTTATTCAAAAGCATCGGCACGTAGTGCGAGCATAATGAAAGACTCACTGAATAACAGGGGATTGATTGCTAATCCCTTCTATTTGTCAATTGCCTCTTCACTTAGGATGACTTATCAAGTAACATGCCTCACTTGGAGGTCTTTGGCACAAATGTAAACAATCACAAACAGAGCCTCTTAAGGAGGACTTCAGCCAAATGCCTGCCAAAAAGGTGATAGGACTTCCAGACTACATGGAGTAAGAGAATAGCTACCTAAGTGGTGTATCAACCACAATCCAAAGCTCAAGCAAGAGCTAAAAGCTAGCAACTAATGTACCTGTACAAAAGCTAAACAGTTAATATTGTATTCAGAAAACCAACAGACAAACAGTGGAACTTTCCAATGTTTACAACTTAATGAACAATGCTCAAGCAATCAAGTGAACTCATGAGCATCAATTAGAACCTACAAAACAGCAAGAGTTAGTACTCAAAGGTATTTGCATCTCACAAAGTGAGAAGCAAGTCAATCATCAATGCTAAATGTCCAAACCTGAAACACAAAGCACAATTAGTTTATGTACAAAATACTAGTACAAAGACTAGGTTCAAAACCAAACCAAATGATCAAAACAGAAGTCAATCTTTCACATATTGTACATTCAAACAATCAATAAAATGTCCTCAAAAGGAACAAGATCAATTCACAAGGCAAGGGCATCAAATGATCAATGTAAAGGAAAGACCAACAAATGTGCACAAAATGGACATCCAAATTAGAAAATCCAAATCAAAACAGAAAAGCATCCAATGACTATGAAATTTTTTATGTGAGTTCATCATGTTATTAACATACAATATGCAAAGAATCAGATCCAAAAGAGTTCAAATGATAGATGAACAAAAATGCACAAATGCAATGCCAAAAATGTGACACAAATTGTCACACCATATCTTTATGTGTCCAAAACAGTGATAGCATATGATAAAAAATCCAAACCAAAGCTCAAAAATCATATCACATGTGAAGATCAAGTATGCTAAATTTCAGATCAATTGGATTAAAGATAAATATTTCACAAAGCAATGAATGTAGCATATCAATTTGGCATAAGGTACAAACAAAAATTCACAATTAAAAATCCAGCACCAAACAAATCATGAAATTAATCCTATAAAAAAATAGAGATCAAAACAAGAATGTGAAAAAAAATTGGGATCAATTTGGGGATTTTTCAATTCTTAATGATTTTTTAAAGTTGAACAAATAAAATGAAATAATATGAAAATAATGGAGGGAAAATGAAATTTGAATAAAAATCAGCATGTACACAACCATAGGATCGAACACGCGCGCTGAAGGATGAGAAATCAAATAAAATTCAAAACATGCGCACGCCAAGAATCGAACGCACGCAAGGGAAATGAGAATTCAAAAATTAAATCCTGAAACATGCATACGCCCGGTATCGAGCACACGCATCCAAGGTTAACGAGCGCCTGATATGAAACGCAACGTTTCATTAAGTTGCGTGGCAGCACACTCAGCGAGTCAAAGCTCGCGTGGCCTGGTCAAGAGAATCGTAGCCAATGGAATAGCCACACCAGCGCACACGTAACAGATGACAGGGCAAAAACCCTAGGGAGAACCAGACGGCGGAGCAATCGTCTTCTCCGGCCATCCAGGCGGCGGAGATCCAAACAATTTCCCAGAATTTCATGAAATTGGTAGCGTTCGAAAGATCTTTCAACAAGGATCATGAATATCACCTTAAAACAACCTAAAATCTCATGGATTCTACGGATCGAGCAAAAATATATTTGCAATCAAAACTTTAATTCAACATAGCATGTTCATTTCTCAGCCAAATTCAAAATTAAACATATCAGTGTGCTCAGTGATGTAAGATCTACCTAATCATGTACATAAAACATCAAAAGGTGAGGATCGAATTTTCACCTACTTGAGATGGCAGTGGTTGAAATCGTGTGTTTAAGCTCACTCCAGCTCCAGATCAACTCCAATATCCTTTCCTTGGAGCTTGATGCAAGAAGTAATGGTTGAAAGCACTTGGATCTAGCTCAATTTTCAAGTTCCACCAATATGAAGTTCAAAGTGCCTGACTTTGAAAAGTATAAAGGGAATACTTGTCGGCTCAGTCATCTAGTGATGTATGCTCGCAAGATGTCTACTCAGACCGATAATGATCAACTGTTGATTCATTATTTCTAGGACAGTTTGATCGGTGTTACGCTCCGTTGGTATATGGGGTTAGATAGTGCAAGCATTCACACTTTCAATGACTTGGGAGAGGCTTTTGTAAAGCAGTTTAAGTACAACATGGACATGGCACCTACTAAAAACCAGTTGAGGTCTATATCTCAGAAAGATAAGGAGACATTCAAAGAGTACGCGTAGAGATTAAGGGAATTGGCTGCCCTGATCACTCCTCCTTTGGACGAAAAAGAGATGACAAAGATCTTTCTGAAAACTCTGATTTCATTTTATTATGAACGAATGATTGCTAGTTCCCCTAGTGACTTTACCGAAATGGTAAACATGGGGATGAGGCTTGAGGAAGGAGTCCGAGAAGCACGTTTGTCAAATGATGAAACATCGTCGAGTAAGAGATATGGTAGAAATTTCATCAAGAAAAAGGACAATGAAGCAAATGCAATGAGCAGTGGGAGTCAGTGGAGGCCTCAAATCAGAAGGAATCCAACATCCCGTCAACATCATCATCAAGTATCTTTAGTTATCCCTGTGTTTTCTAATCAACAATCAACACCAGTTCAACAACCACAACGTCAACAACAACAACCACAACAACGAGCAAACACCTACAACAACAATACTACCAACAATCATCATCAACAAAACTTTGGGAGGAAGAAGGTCTCTTTTGACCCGATTCCTATGTCATACGCAGAACTCTACCCATCTTTGGTTCACAAGAACCTGGTCCAACCAAGAAACCTGCTGAAAATTCCAGAACCACTTCCATGGTGGTATAAGCCTGAGCTACGTTATGCTTTTCATCAAGGAACACCTGGACATGATATCAAGAACTGTTACCCTTTCAAGTATGAGGTTCAAAAGCTGATGAAGAGTGGAATGGTGTCCTTTGAGGACCGTGCGCCGAATCCATAGGAGTCCACAAAGAAGAAAAGATATCAGAAAAGACAATCCATAGGAGTAATACACTCACTAGGGAACAAAGACTCTAACGGGACTCTATGGGGATAGAAAAAGAAATGCGTGAGCAAGTCACGACTCAGAACTAGGGGAATAAAGGACTGATACTGCGTGAACAGGTCACGACCCAAAACTGGGGAAAAGAGTTTCCAAAGGGAATACATCCACTGGAAAGACACAAGCTGACTCAAAAATGCATGTATTGGGGAACATGCCAACACAACAAAACTATCCACAAAGGATACTTCGGATAAAAATCCAGACTCAAGCTGGGGAAAGATATAAACAAAACCTCCCTGCCGGGAAAATGCAGGTATTGGGGAACATGCCAACACAACAAAACTATCCACAAAGGATACTTCGGATAAAAATCGGGACAACTACAATCCACTAAGGGACTTCGTTGACAACTTCGCTGGGGAAGTCTAAAAGGACTCTCCAGGGGAAGCAACGGGAATGAGGTGTTACCGGTTACTGGGTAACAAGCTCGGGAAGAATGAATATCTGAGACCGGTATAAGGGTGAGAGATATCAATCAACCAAAATCATCTGAGGAAGACCTGAAAAAGGTATGTTTCAACTCAGGAAAATCTGACTCCACATGGGACCAAGGTCATAATAGGGAGCAGAAAGGAAGGAACACCAGGGATACCGGTTACTGGGTATATAATAGGTGACCGACCAAAGCGTGAATCAGGGAATAAACCCAAAACGCTCATCATCCTGAAGAAAGCTGGAAAAGCAGACTTGTTTATAGGATGGACATTCGATTCCGAAAAAAGAAATACGAATCTTACTCGATAGAAGAAGAACAAAAGACTTCGACCAAAGAGTGCATGAGATATATTATCTATTACCGTCAGAACGTAGATAATATACTCGCATGGAAGAGACACCAGAGATACCGGTTACTGGGTATATAATAGGTGACCAACCGAGAAAGAAAGGACATCGGGATACCGGTTACTGGGTATATAATGATGACCAATCCAGGGGAGAAACAATCATTATCAACAAAGGATAAATGAGAGATGACTCACAGGGGATAAATTGCGCAAACAAGGCAACTATCCAAACGAAATGGGGTAGAATGAATATTCGATTCCGTAGAGGGACAACGAATCTTACTCAACTGGGGAAACACAAAAGGCTTCGACCGAAGAGTGCATGAGATATATTATCTATTGCCGTCAAAATGTAGATAATATACTCGCATGGAAGATTCTCCACAACCGGGTTGTAGGTTAGCAAAGGATAAATCGACCGAAACGTGAATTGGTTTGTGTGCCAAGACACTCATCATCCTGAAGAAAGCTGGAAAAGCAGACTTGTTTATAGGATGGACATTCGATTCCACAAGGAATACGAATCTTACTCAATTGGGGAAGAACAACAAAAGACTTCAACCAAAGAGTGCATGAGATATATTATCTAATGCCGTCAAAATGTAGATAACATACTCGCATGGAAGATTATCCACAACCGGGTAGTAGGTTAACAAAGGATAAATCATCCGAAAAGAAAGGCATCAGAATTCCAAAACTAGGTATGTAATGATGGCCAATCAAAGGGGAAGCAACAAACATTATCGGCAAACGGTAAATGAAAGAGGACCCGCTGAGGATAAATTTGCTTACTCAGAGCAATCATCCACAAGAAGGAAGGAATATCAGAACCGAATACAGTAGTGATAACCAATCAAAGAGGGGATTACATCTACCGGTTAGTGGGTAGAAAACCACGGAAGAGTAACCGTCATCGGTTGGGATGAACAACAAGGTTAACTCTGCAAAGGGGAGCAATTTAGGGTTTACAACTACCGGATACTGGGTAGAAGACAAAAGACTCTGATGAGGATAAGGATAGGGTTTACAACTACCGGATACTGGGTAGAAGACCAAAGAAATAGGACTTACAACTACCGGTTAGTGGGTAGAAGCCACAAAAATCCGCTGAGGATAAGGTGAATAATATTGGCGACCTTACTGGAGATAAGGTGAAGGATTGCCAATAAATGAGAAAAATATACATCTATCACAGGGAGACGTCAGAAACAGTCACAAAAGCCAATTCAGGATCAAACCAAAAAGGCAAACTGAATCAAGACTCATCCTAATGAGGATATAACTCAAAAGGGAAACCCATCCCAATATATGTGTTGGGAGGAAACGGAAGCAACCGTCATCCACGAGGATATAACTCAGTGGGGAAATGGCAGGAAAGATAAACACTTTCTGCTTAAGGGGCTGACTCTACATTTGAAGGATCAGACACACCCATCTGCTTGGGGATATATATATCACCGACTAGCAGGAGACAACAACAAAAGATATATGGCAAAAAATGCAACATGAATATCTGGATGTTGATGATTATGCATGTATATGCATGGTTTATGTATGATGAATGCTGTCAAACGGACATATCTAACACAAACAGGTATAGGAAAAAGCACACAACAACCCGGTACTACATCTCAAAAGAGAAAGCCAGAAACCCAAATGGAAAGTATCCAATCTGCTGGAGATCCGATATGCTAGGAAGTAAAGATCTTGCAGGAGAAATCAGAGATATCAGGAATCACAAAAATCTCTGAGGGATGAGTCATCAATCAATCCGGCTAGGGAAAAGAGTCATCGCACAGGCAAAAACTGCCACAAAAGCAACTCTACTGGAAAAACCATCAGCAACTCTACTGGAGAATCCCACCGAGAGATAAAAGAGGAAACTGGTGATCAACCACCAAGTACCAAACTCACCAAGGAGATCACACTTGTAGAGGAGGAGAAATCGGGACGAACCATCAGTCTTAGCTGAGAGAAAAAAATTTATCGCACAGGCAGAATCTGCTACAGCCATAACACTGTTGGGGGAGCAGTGAAATTCGAAAATCTCCGCAGGGATGAATCATCAGTCTCAGTTGGGGAGAAGCGCTTAATTGTGCAAGTAGAAACTGGCATAAAAGAAAATCTGGTTGGGGAAACTTTCGTCACAGATAAAATCCACCATACTAACAATTCTGCTTGGGGATGGACTATCACAGATAAAATCCACCACCAAAAACTCTGTTGTGGATTAGAGATACCAGGGGACAACAATATCTCTGCTGGAGATAACATCAGAAAAAGATAAGATCCAACACACCAACCACTCTTGCCGGGGATTTAGATATGCTAGGAAACAACAATATCTCGGCAGGGGATAACATCATAAAAGATAAGATCCAACACACCAACAACTCCGTTGAGGATCTATCTGAGGAAATGAAGGAAATCTGGGGATCAACCACCAAATACTGAACCTTCCAAAGAGTACACAACTGCTGAAGAGGGAGGTACCACTGCTCTTCTGCTAGGGGAGGTATCAATGAACATTCCAACCAGGGATAGGAGTTAACATGAGACCATTTCTATCACATGAGCAGCTCTACTGGGGAGTCTGTCCGATGGATAAAGGGATTTTGGTGGCTCACCACCAAAACAGATCTTCCAGCGATAACACCTCCGAGGACAGAAGATTACTGCTTTGCTGAAGTAAAAAGGGATGAATCCTCCCAACACACGGTAGGGGAAGAAGCCAAGAAAGGCACTCTGCTCGAGAGAAAAACCACAGAAAGTTCCAGAGGAATAGGATATAATCATGCCAGGGATATGAACAAATGTCTTACCCTGTTGGGAATCATACCACCCTTGGGAGAGCACTGAGGATCTCCTAAGTATCTTTTTATCATCGTGAATGTTCACTTTGTTTAAAAAACAATTTGTGAAAAGTTCATTTGTTTAAAACAATGACATTTTATCAATTAAAAACATGCAAAACGTTTGTTGAATGGAAACAAATCAGAGTGCAAATAATTGGATAAAGGCTCAAATTTATTTGATGGAATGGTAGCCTGCAAATGGCAAGACTCCATAGATTTTTACAAGTTTGAAATTGGTGATATATATTGGAAAAGGGCTACATTGAACATAATGACCATTTCTCCACCAATTCCGGATTCGATGTATTCGAAGCTTCAGTTGACGACGAATGAACAGGAATCTCTAATAGATGACAGATGTAGAACACAGTCTTGTCAGGATGCAATTACTTGCCAAATCCCTAATTTTTGCATAGATTGCCCCAGGATGACGTACTCAATCTAACGGGATGCAAATACTCATTTTTTTTATGTCTCTAACTTTTGCCTAGATCGCCCTTTCGGGTTTTCAAGCCACCGAGACGCTCATTTTTGCCTAAGTTGCCCTTTCGGGTATTCAACTTAGCAAGCTATTCTGTTTTTCTTTTTTTTTTAGGCGAAGTATTTCTTGACTGCATCTGAATTCACAGGACGAGTGAAATCCTCCCCATCCATAGTTGTAAGCATCAAAGCACCGCCTAAAAAGGCTCTCTTGACAACATTTGGACCCTCGTAGTTTGGAGTCCACTTGCCCTTGGAATCGGGCGCGAAAGACAAGGCTTTCTTGAGCACAAGGTCACCTTCTCGGAACACACGGGGCCTAACCTTCTTATCAAATGCTTTCTTCATTCTCTGCTGATATAACTGACCATGGCACATGGCAGTCAATCTCTTCTCTTCGATCAAATTCAGCTGGTCGTAACGACTCTGAAACCATTCAGCATCAGTCAACTTGGCCTCCATCAAGACTCTCATTGATGGGATCTCCACCTCTACTAGGAGTACAGCCTCCATGTCGTAAACATGAGAGAAAGGGGTTGCCCCTGTTGAAGTGCGGACAGATGTACGATATCCGTGCAAAACAAATGGCAACATCTCATGCCAATATTTGTACATGACAATCATCTTCTGGATAATCTTCTTGATATTCTTGTTAGCAGCTTCAACAACTCCATTCATCGTGGGTCTGTAAGGAGAAGAATTATGATGTGCAATCTTGAACTTACTACACAGCTCTTCCATCATCTTGTTGTTCAAGTTAGATTCATTATCAGTAATGATCTTATCAGGCACACCATAACGGCATATAAGTTGATTTTTGATAAACTTCACGACCACCTGCCTGGTCACACTTGCATATGATGCAGCTTCAACCCATTTAGTGAAGTAATCAATTGCTACGAGAATAAACCTGTGTCCATTGGACGCTTTCGGCTCAATCATGCCAATCATGTCAATTCCCCACATGGAGAAAGGCCATGGTGATGAAATCACATTCAGAAGTGTCAGAGGAATATGAATCTTATCCGCATAAATCTGACACTTATGGCATTTCTTCATGTATTTGCAGCAGTCAGACTCCATTGTCAGCCAATAGTAGCCTACTCTCAACATCTTTCTAGCCATGGCATGTCCATTGGAATGAGTACCAAATGAACCCTCATGGACTTCAGTCATCAACAGGTCTGCTTCGTGTCTATCCACGTATTTGAGCAAAACCATGTCAAAATTTCTCTTGTAAAGCACTTCGCCATTGAGGTAGAAACTGCCTGGCAATCTCCTCAAAGTTTTCCTATCTTTCACAGATGCCCCAGGCGGGTAGACCTAGATCTGATTGACAACAAGGGCCGAATCACCATACACATCGAGATGCTTGATCCTCAGATCAATGCATTCTTCCAATCCCATAATGCAGGCTTCGTACTCAGCCATATTGTTCGTGCATTTGAAAGTTAGCCTTGCTGTAAAAGGAATATGTGTGCCCTGAGGAGTAATGATTACTGCGCCAATACCATTTCCGTACTGATTTACAGCGCCATCAAATACCATACTCCATCTGGAACTAGGTTCTGGCCCTTCATCAAGTGTAGGCTCATCACAATCTTTCATCTTCAAATACAGAATCTCCTCATCTGGGAAGTCGTACTGAACAGACTGATGATCTTCAATCGGCTGATGTGCCAAGTGGTCAGCCAAGATACTACCTTTAATAGCTTTCCGAGCTCGATACTCGATATCATACTCAGATAACAATATCTGCCAACGGGCAATCCTCCCGGTTAAAGCAGGCTTCTCAAAGATGTACTTGATTGGATCCATTCTGGATATCAACCAAGTTGTATGATTTATCATATACTGGCGTAAACGCTTAGCGGACCAAGCCAAAGCACAGCATGTCTTCTCAAGCATTGAGTATCGAGACTCACAATCAGTGAACTTCTTACTCAGGTAGTAAATAGCGTGCTCTTTCTTTCCGAATTCGTCTTGCTGACCAAGGACACAACCCATCGAGTCTTCAAGAACTGTCGGATACATGATCAAAGGTCTTCCTTCTACGGGCGGAGACAGGATCGGAGGTTCAGACATATACTCTTTGATACTGTCGAAAGCTTTCTGGCAATCCTCGGTCCAATCATGAGACTGATCTTTCCGGAGGAGCTTGAATATCGGCGCACATGTGGCAGTCATGTGGGATATAAATCTGGAAATATAATTCAAGCGACCAAGAAAACCTCATACTTGCTTCTCAGTTTTGGGCGCATGCATCTCTTGTATTGCTTTGACCTTTGCAGGATCAACCTCAATACCTCTTTCGCTGACAATAAAGCCCAATAACTTGCCAGAACGGACTCCAAATGTACATTTGTTGGGATTCAGATGAAGCTTGTACATCCTCAAACGCTGAAAAAGGTTCAACAAATGCTCTACATGTTCAACTTCCGTTCGTGACTTAGCAATCATATCATCAACATAGACTTCGATCTCCTTTTGCATCATAACATGGGACAAGGTGGGCATAGCTCGTTGATACGTGGCTCTGGCGTTCTTCAAACCGAAGGGCATCACTCGATAACAGAATGTTCCCCAAGGTGTGATGAATGTTGTCTTCTCCATATCCTCGGGTGCCATCTTGATCTGATTATATCCCGAAAATCCGTCCATAAACGAGAAGATATTGAATTTAGTTGTATTGTCTACCAACATATCAACGTGTGGTAGAGGGAAATCATCTTTCGGACTAGCTTTATTCAAATCACGGTAATCCACACACATCCAGACTTTTCCGTCTTTCTTAGGCACGGGCACAATATTGGCCACCCATTGAGGATACGTAGCAGTCACCAGAAACCCCGCATCAATTTGCTTATGAACTTCCTCTTTGATCTTCACTGCCATATCAGGATGAGTTCTTCTGAGCTTCGGCTTTACAGGCACGCACTCAGGCTTCAGAGGCAGGAAATGTTGCACAATGTATGTATCTAAGCTTGGCATGTCTTCATACGACCAGGCAAAGATATCGGAATATTCTCGTAGCAATTCTATCAACCCCTTCTTTACAGACTCTTCAAGGAGTGCCCCAATCTTCACCATTCGAACACAATCTTCAGACCCCAAGTTGACTGTTTCCAGATTCTCAAGATGCGGCTGAATGATCTTCTTTTCATGCTCAAGAAGACGGGTAATCTCGTCAGGAATCTCTTCAACATCATCTTCCTCTGCCTCGAATACAGGGAACTCAAAATTGGGAGATGGCGTGGGATCATTATGTTCAATGGGTTTAGAAATCAACCTGCATAATGATTTTGGATATGAAAAGCTTTTTAGAAATCAAACAAGGCAATCATTATGCAGATAAAAAGATTGTTTTTATTCTTGTTTTTAGGGTTTTTTGTGATCACCAATTTCATGCAAAAAGCGAAAAGGGAAAACAATTGGAAAAACAAACATTTAACATGAATTTATTGAATGAAAATATCATTGTATTAATGTTGCCAACAATGTCATCACTTCTCCTTTTGGCATGGGAGAAGGGTTTTCAAACAAAGTGAACATTACGTTGACTTGTGGACAACTGTAGGAACATCCACAGCGACCCAATTGTTGCAGATCCCACCAGGGATGACAAAATTGTCAGAATCCTCTGCATCCTCTTCTAAGACAGCAGCAGCTTCTTCGCTCTGACCAGTGTGGATGAAACCTCCACTCTTGAACAACCCTTTCTCATTGAAGACCCCAGAAGAAAAGAAAATGCCAGCCCAAGACTTGTTATCTTCCAGCTCGATCATCTTTCCTCGACCAGCAACTGGACCACATTCAATGGCCAATTTCGCATCTCTATAGGAAGCAAATGAAGGAGTTCTCTTCTCAACAGGCTCGGCTATAGATAAAGCTTGGAAAGGCGTTCCAACCTCGTCCTCAGCATCTATGTATGAGAAGGAAGACAAGTGGCTAACCAGGAGACCCTTTTCTCCCCCTACCACTACCAGTTTCTTATTCTTCACGAATTTCAGCTTCTGGTGTAGGGTGGATGTCACGGCGCCAGCCTCGTGAATCGATGGTCTGCCTAGGAGACAACTATATGATGGGTGGATATCCATAACCTGGAAGGTAATTTGGAAATCACATGGTCCAATCTTGATTGGGAGATCAACTTCCCCAATCACGGTCTTACGCGACCCATCGAAAGCTTTCACAACGACTCCACTCTGCCTCATGGGAGGTCCTTGACAAGACAATCTAGAGAGAGTAGATTTTGGCAATACGTTCAGGGATGACCCAGTGTCCACCAGCACGTTGGACATGGCATCGTCTTTGCAATTCATGGAAATGTGTAATGCCAGGTTGTGGTCTCTTCCCTCCTCAGGGAGATCAGAGTCACAGAAACTCAAAGTGTTACAAGCAGTAATGTTTGCAACAATGCTATCAAACTGTTCTATTCTGACATCGTGATCGACATATGCCACATCCAATACTTTCTGCAGAGCTTCTCTATGCGGTTCTGAATTCAGAAGTAACGATAACACGGAAATCTTGGATGGTGTTTGTAGAAGCTGGTCTACAACGTTGTACTCACTCTTCTTGATGAGCTTCCGCATCTCATTACAGTCTTCATTCACATTTCCACTAGGGCCAACAGAAGCAGGAGTCTTTTGTACAGAGGAGGGTTTAACAACAAGTGTCGGGTTCGGAGAATTCACCGCATTCCCAACCGGACCCTCAACAGAATCAGCAACAGCCTGAGGCTTCGGAGGTGCAGAAAACACACGACCGCTACGGGTCAACCCACTGACATCAGAAATATTTACCACAGAGGATGAAGGCAAAGCCACCTCTTTCCCATCTTCCACAACAACAACATTGTATCGGAAGGGAATTGCCTTTTCGGAAGAATAAGGCACACGACCGGCAGGCTTGATAATCTGGGAAGGAGAAACCTTATGCTTGCTACCATCATACTTAATGATAACAGGCTCGGGTATCTGAAACACCGGAGAAATCACATTGACCTCAGGTTCATCTTCGTCAATATTCCTATTCTGAAGGATCTCAATAACTCCTTCGTCTAGCATTTCCTGAATATCTTTACGCACTTGGCGACAACCCAATCTATTAACAGAGCAGATTTGGCATTTATCATGATCGTGCTCTAGATGATTGTACTCACACAGCAGACGATGCAACTCGACCAGAGATTGTCGAAGATGGCTGACATATTTGACCTTGTACTTGCCAGGGCAGCCCTAGACCATGTTAACGGATTTCCCATGCTCGGGCAATGGGTTCTTTTTAACATTAGGACCTGCGTCCTCAAAGCTCAAAATGCCGCACCTCATAAGGTCTTGAACCTTAGTCTTCAACGGAAAGTAGTTCTCCACATCATGGTCGGGAGCACCCGAATGATAGACACAATGCAAATCAGGCTTATACCACCACCGAGGGTTAACAGGTATAGCTGATGGGTCCCTTGGAGTAATCAACTTCCTCTCTATCAAAGAGGGATACAGTTCTCCATATGACATCGGACTCGGATCGAAAGTGATCTTCTTCCTCTCATAACTCGTGCTGGCTTGATTACTATTGTGAGGCTGATAAGCCTGCTGTTGAGGACGATGTTGTTGCTGATATTGCTGAGATGATTCTTGATTATTGATGTGCTGATGATACTGTTTGTTATCTCTGAAGACAGCTGTTATATGAACCACCTGGTGCTGGTTACCAGGTGGACGCACGGTCTTCCTCCTCACAGAGGGTCTTATGGGTTTCACATGGGAGGTCACATCATGTGCTTCTCCATCTTTCTTCTTTGCAAACGCCCCATATTGTTTGGTAGAAGAGCCTTCATCTATGGTTAGACGTCCTTCACGGACTCCCTCTTCTAGACGCGTCCCCATGTTCACCATCTCGGTGAAGTCAGAAGGAGCGCTAGCAATCATCTACTCATAATAGAATGAACTCAAGGTCTTCAGAAAGATCTTGGTCATTTCTTTCTCTTCTAGCGGAGGCACAATCTGAGCTGCCAACTCTCGCCACCTCTGGGCGTACTCTTTGAACGTTTCCTTGTCCTTCTGGGACATGGCCCTGAGCTGATCTCTATCATGAGCCATATCCACATTATACTTGTACTGCTTGACGAAGGCTTCGCCAAGGTCATTGAAGGAACAGATGTTCGCACTGTCCAAACTCATATACCAACGCAGTGCAGCACCAGACAAACTGTCTTGAAAATAATGAATGAGTAGCTGATCATTATCTGTTTGAGTTGACATTTTCCTGGCATACATAACCAAGTGGCTGAGAGGGCAAGTGTTCCCCTTGTATTTTTCAAAGTCAGGGACCTTGAATTTCACAGGAATTTTCACACTGGGAACCAAAGACAGCTCGGCAGTAGATTTGCCAAAGAGATCCTTTCCTCGAAGATTTTTCAATTCCTTGCGCAGCTCAAGAAATTGATCATTCATAGCGTCCATCTTCTCATGAACATCTGGACCCTAAGACGGCTCAGAATGATAGATGGTGTCGTCTACCCTAGGCACGGTATGCACGTCAGGAGGAGGAACAACAAGGACCGGGCTAGATGCCGGCATGAAAGCGAAAGTTGGAGCGGGAATATCAGGCATAAAGATGGGTGGCATCCCCCACGGAAACCCGGCTGGCATAGCTGTCGGAGCAAAATGTGCACTGGCTGCAGGCACAGTTGAGGAAACGATCTCAGAAATGAATGTCCTCTGGGGAGGAGTTGAAGGTGTTGGAGAAGATTGATTCTGAGCAGCTAGGAAAGATTCCATCAAAGCACTCAGTCTGGCGACTTCCTCCTTGAGCTCACGGTTCTCTTGCTCAAGATGATCCATCAATCTGGAAGAGTTGGCTCTGGTGTAGTACCGGTGAGTCAGCTTGTCTTCAAAATAAATGAAGAGCACAGAGTTAGACCACAAGACCAGAGGCTGAGAACAACACCTGCTTATGCGTATGATGCATGCAATGCTTGTGCATATGATTTGTTTTTATTTCACAGGAACTTTAGAGTTTTATTTGCAAATTTTGGAAATATTAAGCATTTGTTTGCATATCGAAATATCTCATCAAATATATCGGAGAAAGAAGTACAGCATTGTCAATCATTACAAGAGAAAAGGAAAATAATCATCCTATGGATCTCTAGAAGCTCGGGACACAGGAAGAACAGATGCACAAAGCTTCTTAACCTCTCTCTCGTACGTTGCCTCCATATCTGCCTTATCCTTGGCGAGTCGGTCATACCTCCTTTTCCAGAACTTGGAAGACTGAGGAAGTAGAGAAGTCCATGCATCATCAAGATCATCAATGACCTGATGCTCGAGGAACTCTATCAGAGCATCCTTCTCCTTAATCTGCTGAAGCAACTCTTCCCTTTCACGGATCCAGGCACGTGATAGGTCTTCGTCTCTCAACTTCTCTACTCCTTGGTTAGGGAGGGCTGAAGGCCCAGCCATAACCAAAGGTGTAGGTCTCGGATAATCGTAAGGCATGAGATACTCAGATGCTCTCTTCCTTACCCAAGCAGTGTATGGCTCCAAAGCAATGCAATTCTTAGGACCCAACTCATTCCTGCCTTTCTTATGGATCTTGCGCCAAGCACGAACCATTCTGCTCTTCAAGCCTTAGGGATCTTTACCCTCCTGAAAGAACACACCTTCTAACAGAATGTTATTAGGTTTATCCTTTAGGGGGAACCCAAGCTGACGACGTGCTAACACAGGGTTGTAGCTAATCCAACCACATGTACCAAGAAGAAGTACATTGGAGAATTCACCACAAGAGTCAATAATCTGCACACCATCATATACACGGTTATACCAAGAGATATCGTCATTAGTGAGAGACATAAGCCTCGTGGACCACCGTAGACATCCCTTGTTCTCCTTGAAGGCGACCGTCTGAGGTAAGTGAGAAACAAACCACTTATACAACAGAGGCAAACAACACACAATAGCGCCACCACCCTTTGCATTCCTCAAATGCAAAGAGAAATAGGTATCACCCAATAGAGTCGGAACGGGATTAAGAGCAGAGAAGATCCTAATAGCGTTCACATCCACAAACTTGTCGAAGTTGGGGAACAATACCAATCCATAGATGAGAAGTACAAATATGGCTTCAAAAGCATCCTCACTCATGGCCTTCCCATAAACAGTAGCTTGAGCAATGAGGGACTCAGAAGGGAGACCTTGAATTCCACCTTTGGTAGTCATATGAGCACGAATCAGGGATTCATCTATATGCAACATGTCAGCTATCTCTTGAGAAGTAAGAATACTCTCCAAGCCATTGAACGACACCTGATCCAGAATCGGTATACCCACCAGATAAGCATACTCCTCAAGGGTAGGCAACAGCTGAAAGTCCGGAAAGGTGAAGCAGTGGTACAGAGGATCTTAGAACTGTACCAATACACTCATCAGACCTTCATCCACATGAGTAGTCAGAAGTGGAATAAGTTTCCCAAAACGAGCTTTGAAACCCAAGGGATCTAGTACATAGGATGTCAGATTCCTTAACTCTTTCAGATCGGGTTGTCTGAAGTTGTACTTCTTTGTATTCCTTCTTTGTCTTTCCATTTGTCTGAAATTTTTTGCAAATAAACCCCTTAAGTTCCTTGAAAAAATTCTTTTTTATCTGATGATATGGATGCAGATGAATGCATGAATGCATGAATGCAACAATTACACTCAAGGATCAAGCAAAGCACACCAGACAAAGGTCATGGGATGGCTCATATTGTCCTTAATATCAATCATCCATTTTGGTGGATTATGGTTTACACCGTATCAACACCCAAGTTCCATTGATATTAAGGCCATATGAACGGATCGACCATGAATCATGGAGTCTCGGTTAAGAACCACCCAAAGGGAGTGTACTAGGGTTTAAACCTGCCAAGCATGTTCTACCAGAGGTTCCCATAGTCATCATCCCATCTTTCGAATATTATCGGAGAAACGACTACTCGTATTCCAAAAATATTCTCAAGAGAGACTCTTATGAGTGTAGTATCACGTAACAATCGTATCAAATCTTACATTTGAACGACCTCCGCACTACGTCCTAAAAATAGGCCAAGATGGGCTTGGTAAACTAAGGTCCTTGGCTTCTAAGGCACATATTAGAAATAGTAATGTCTAACCACAACTTACTTGTGTGACATTATTATCCCAACATGACCTCCACCAAGTGAATGGACTCGCAAGTCAACTTGCTAAGGAATAACTCCACACAAGTCGACGAGACTACGCCATTCTCCTATCCTAAGGTGAACTCGAGTTTGGGTATAGAACTCATCTCACAAAGATCACCAAGAAATGCAAGCAATTGATATATCAAGCAATTCAAGCATTACAAATAATACAGTAATCCCAAATTGCACAAAAATATGTCATAAACAATATAATACAACAAGTGTGAAAAGTTGGCAAAACCCACCAGGGAAATTCTATTATTGTCCCCAGCAGAGTCGCCACTTTTCTGTAGCGGTGTATTCGTTACCATTGGAGATATTGACTAAATCCAAGGTAAATCATACAAAGTCCAGTCGCCACCGCACTTCTATTTATCCAAAGGAATGGTTAGAAAGCGAACAAAAACCTATAAAGTTTTACAAACAAAACTAGTAAAAGAAGGTCAGAGATCTGGGTAAGGGGGTTGGTTATGCAAAGGGAAGGCGTTAGGCACCCAATGCATCCTAGGTACTCCTAGGGAGCCCTTTTCACGCTTGTTGCCAAAAGTTATTGTTTATGAAAAAATTATTTGTGCAAACATGATTGAAGAGATGAGAAAAGAATATACAAGTTTATTTACATTTTGTGTTTGGATGGATGAACCCATTGCCTACGTACCCTCTCATGAAAGATAAGGATCAAAACCCCGTAGTTCGGGTAAAAGATTTCGAAACAAATGAGTGGATTGATTGGTCCAAAAGCCTGAAGGTCTTTTGTTATCAAAGGGAGAAAACTCGACCTGAAAAACCACAAGTCCACTATGTGAGGATAACTTCGACATGCTAGTGAGGGGTTAACCCTATAATAAGCATGGAAGACTTATTGTCCATTCACTAAGGACATAGGTGAGTATTATATCTACCACAAAGATAAATCAAACCTAATAGCTAAAGGTTATGAAAAATTTGATTAAGAAGTGGGCATGGAGCCACAAAGAAACACATCTGAGTGGGTTGCATTAACCAATTAGAAGTATGTACAAAAATGGTCAAAGTTGACTTAAAGATTCAATTCAAAATGAGTATTATGAAAAGAAAGTTTGAAAATCAAAAGCCTAAGTCTTAGGTTTCTAATGTTGAAAACAAGTGAAAATGTTTGCACAAAAGTTTTTGGTTTGGGTTAAGGATGAAAAAAGGAACAAGGTTAAGCATGCAAGAGATGGGGAATAAACGAATGCAATCACAAGTAGGGTTGCTCTCTTGAGATCACATGGATGATCCATGTAAGTCCCATCCTTTGGAATAAGGCAATACAAGGTATAAGCAAAAGTCTCATAAGAGAACCACAGAAAGAGGAAACAGAATGCCAATTAAAGGACTTACATCCGACTCCTAACAACAAACAGGAAACAGAATGCCAATAGATGGACTTATATCTAACTCCTCGAAACAAACAAATGAGCAAAAGAAAACACAATGCCAAGTAATCAAGCAAACAATGCATCACACTCTATATACAAACAAGAGGCTTCAAACCAAGGGAGGGCTTTAGTCAAGAGGGGTCATATCAACCTCGACAAACAAGCCAAACTGTACAAAGGTAGTTTGTAGCTCTTAACCACTAACATTGAGAGTTAGGGTGAAGCTGATGAAAATGGAAATGCGGATGAGACCTCATGCTCTTAACCCTGGCATGGGTGAGCTCATGACAAAGAAAGTGTGGGGATCCAGAATGTGGGATCCTATTCCACTTGACAGACTCTAAACAAGATCTTGGGTGTTTATTCAAAAGCATCGGCACGTAGTGCGAGCATAATGAAAGACTCACATAATAACAGGGGATTGATTGCTAATCCCTTCTATCTGTCAATTGCCTGTTCACTTAGGAGGACTTATCAAGTAACATGCCTCACTTGGAGGTCTTTGGCACAAATGTAAACAATCACAAACAGAGCCTCTTAAGGAGGACTTCAGCCAAATGCCCGCCAAAAAGGTGACAGGACTTCCAGACTACATGGAGTAAGAGAATAGCTACCTAACTGGTTTATCAACCACAATCCAAAGCTCAACCAAGAGCTAAAAGCTAGCAACTAATGTACCTGTACAAAAGTCAAACAGTTAATATTGTATTCAGAAAAGCAACAGACAAACAGTGGAACTTTCCAATATTTACAACTTAATGAACAATGCTCAAGATATCAAGTGAACTCATGAGCATCAATTAGAACCTACAAAACAGCAAGAGTTAGTACTCAAAGGTATTTGCATCTGACAAAGTGAGAAGCAAGTCAATCATCAATGTTAAATGTCCAAACCTGAAACACAAAGCACAATTAGTTTATGTACAAAACACTAGTACAAAGACTAGGTTCAAAACCAAACCAAATGATCAAAACAGAAGTCAATCATTCACATATTGTACATTCAAACAATCAATAAAATGTCCTCAAAAGGACCAAGATCAATTCATAAGGCAAGGGAATCAAATGATCAATGTAAAGCAAAGACCAACAAATGTGCACAAAATGGACATCCAAATTAGAAAATCCAAATCAAAACAGAAAAGCATCCAATGACTATGAAACTTTTTATGTGAATTCATCATGTTATTAGCATACAATGTGCAACGAATCAGATCCAGAAGAGTTCAAATGATAGCTGAACAAAAATACAGAAATGCAATGCCAAAAATGTGACACAAATTGTCACATCATATGTTCATGTGTCCAAAACACTAATAGCATATGATAAAAATTCCAAACCAAAGCTCAAAAATCATATCACATGTGAAGATCAAGCATGAAAAATTTCAGATCAATTGGATTAAAGATGAATATTTCACAAAGCAATGAATGTAGCATATCAATTTGGCATAACGTACAATCAAAAATTCACAATTAAATATCCAGCACCAAACAAATCATGAAATAAATCCTATTAAAAGCTAGAGATCAAAACAAGAATGTGAAAAAAAATTGGGATCGATTTAGACATTTTTTCAATTTTTAATGATTTTTTAAAGTTGAACAAATAAAATGAAATAATATGAAAATAATGGAGGGAAAATGAAATTTGAATAAAAATCAGCATGTACACAACCATAGGATCAAACACGCGTGCTGAAGGATGAGAAATCAAATGAAATACAAAACATGCGCACGCCAAGAATCGAACGCACGCAAGGGAAATGAGAATTCAAAAATTAAATTCAGAAACATGCATACGCCCGGTATCGAGCACACGCATCCAAGGTTAACGAGCGCCTGATATGAAACGCAACGTTTCATTAAGTTGCGTGGCAGCACACTCAGCGAGTCAAAGCTCGTGTGGCCTAGTCAAGAGAATCGTAGCCAATGGAATAGCCACACCAGCGCACACGTAGCAGATGACAGGGCAAAAACCCTAGGCAGAACCAGACGGCGGAGCAACCGTCTTCTCCGGCCATCCAGGCGGCGATGATCCAAAAAATTTCCCAGAATTTCATGAAATTGGTACCGTTCGAAAGATCTTTCAACAAGGATCATGAATATCACCTTAAAACAACCTAAAATCTCATGGATTCTACGGATCGAGCAAAAACATATTTGCAATCAAAACTTTAATTCAACATAGCATGTTCATTTCTCAGCCAAATTCAAAATTAAACATATCAGTGTGCTCAGCGATGGAAGATCTACCGAATCATGTACATAAAACATCAAAAGGTGAGGATCGAATTTTCACCTACTTGAGATGGAAGTGGTTGAAATCGTGTGTTTAAGCTCTCTCCAGCTCCAGATCAACTCCAATATCCTTGCCTTGAAGCTTGATGCGAGAGGTAATGGTTGAAAGCACTTGGATCTAGCTCAATTTTCAAGTTCCATCAATATGTGAATGCTCATGAATCTGCTCGAATCTTGTTCAATTATCCAATCCAGATGATGATTCTTGCTCAGAACTCTTCCATGATGATGAATGTGCAAAGAAAATGAAGGTTTGTGTGAAGAATTTTCGATTTCTAAGAGAGAAAATTTTTGGAGGGAATGTGAATTTTCAGATCGCAAATACTTCTTCTTTGAAAACAATTATGATTTGGCTTATATACTCTTTGTTAATCATGCTGAAATCAGGATTAGGCTTTGGTTAATTGAGATTAGAGAGATATGAGGTGAAGTGCAAAAATGCAAGTGTGCTTAGCATGGCCATGTAGCACGTAAACAGTACAATGCAAGCTGGGATTTCACTTAAAAACATCCAATAATCAACATGGAATTGATATTTGGCTTGTATGATCATCCAATTTTGAATTATCAAAATTCCCTCCAAAATGCACATGTATGAACAAGTGGTCATATGACCTTTTTTCATGCAAGGTAATGATTGATTTGGAAAGTATTGGTCACAAGGAGCATTTTTTAAAAAGAGTGGACCAATTTGGAGTTTTGAATCAAAAGTTATGGCATTTTGAACTTCCATGCATGCTTTGTGATCATATGGCCATAACTTCTCAACCACTTATCAGATGGACATGATATAGGACTTTTTGAAAAGAGGAGAGAAAGATCTTAAACTTTCATGTTCACCAAAATTTCATTTGAAGCTTTTTTGATGTTGGAAAGTCAAGTTGAATGTGGACCAAAAACTTGCCATTTTTGGAAACTTGAAATAACAGGTCACTTTCCATTTTTGGAAACTTTTGCAATGACTTCAAAAATCTTCAAGATAGATGTTTGACATGATGAATAGGCCTTATTTTAACATGATTAGGATGTGTCAACTTATTTACCCCATCTCAAAGCCCTCAGTTAACTGCATAGTTGGTCATTTGGTCCCCAGATGACCTTGACATGCTTTGATGAACTTGAGCCTTTACCACTTGGGGAATTTGCTTCAAAATGAACCCTAGCTCATATAAGATCCATAAAATATCATGTGGTCCTCATCTCAAGGAAAATATCTCAGCTCTTGTACAAAGGATGCTCATGAAGTGCTTGACCTGTGATTGCTTGAACTGCAAAACAAAATGTTAATGATATATTTTTGTGCTTTTGGTTAGTGATTAAAACAAGAAAAGCAAGGATATATAGTGCCAACATGCCTGGTGATCTCAAACCACTCACAAGGAGATCCCACCCAAAAGGCAAGGAAGCCAAGATGCTCAAAGATCCTTAAGGCTATGCAATGCAATGATATGATGCCGTGAGGGATCTTGGAGACAAAATTGGGGTCTTACACTCTTCACTTGAAAAAGTCTGAGATAGAGGCTCATTGGGTGAAGAAAGGAGGATTGTTTGGGTTGCCATTTGATTTCCTCATCAAGGAAGCTACTTCTTTTTCTAAAGCTGGTAGTGTGGATGCTTTTGAAGTTATTTTTGTGTTGCTCATCTATGGATTAGCTTTATTCCCTAACATTGACGGGTTTGTTGATTTTAATGCCATTAGACTTTTCTTGATTGGGAATCATGTGCCTTCGTTATTGGGTGATATGTATTTCTCTTTGCATCTACGGAATTCTAAGGGTGGTGGAACCATTGTCTGTTGCATTCCTCTTTTCCACAAGTGGTTTATTTCCCACTTGCCTCAACCTGCTTTTGTGGAGAACAAACAATGTCTACGGTGGTCTCAGAGACTTATGTCTCTCACTAATGATGATATAGTTTGGTATGTTCCTTCTTTGAGAAGTTTGGATATTATTGATAGTTGTGGTGAATTCTCTAATGTGCCTCTCATTGGTACACAAGGAGGAATTAACTACAACTCTGCTTTGGCTCGTCGCCAGCTTGGGTTCCCCTTGAGAGACAAACCTAATAACACTTTGTTATAAGGTATTTTCTATCAAGAGGGTAAATATCCCCAACAGTGGCGCAGAAGATTGTGCATGCTTGGCATAATGTGCATAGGAAAGGAAGATCCGAGCTTGGACCGTGCAATTGTGTAGCTTTGGAAGTTTACACTCTTTGGGTGAATAAGAGAGCTTTGGAGTTGAAGATGCCTTATCCTTGTGAAAGACCTATGTCTATGGTTGTGGTTGAGTCATTAGGAGTTGGAAGACGCGCTCGCCAAGATGAAGCAAGAGAAGGACATGTGGGAAGAGCGTTTTCGTGCTTTCAGCAAGATGCATGAAGAGTTACAATTGGAGTCTAAGGACAAAGATGCACTTATTGAGCTACTTGAAGACCGGGTGCCGAAGAGACAGAGAGAGCCTGAGGTTTCATCTTCTAGCATGCCTCAACCTTCTGTTTCTTGGAAGAATATTGTTGACCATCTTGTCCTCGAGAAGACTCAGATGAAGGCTTCTTTTGCAACCGAGATCCGTCGCATTCGAAGGAAGTATGTGCCTTCAGCCATATCTTCTGATGTTGTTAGGGAACCTTAGGATGACTAGTCTCCTTTTCTCTTGTATTTTTAAATTGGTTTCTGAAATTGTACTCGGTGTAATCCTTCCAATTATATAAATGAAAAAGAGATTTTTGGTCATATAAAAATTATTTCAATTGTTGATATATATGTTTGCAAATGATATAGTAAGTTCCTTGAAAACAAAAAAAAATAATTAAGCATTGCATTTCATGCATAATTTGCATAAGCAGGTTTCTCTTTTTCCAGATGTCTCATTGGTGTTTCTTCTGTGCTTTAGCCAAGCTGACACATCGATACAACACCCGTGCCAATCACTTCAAATTTATGGAGCATATAGAGCAAGAGAATAGAGAGCTGAAGGAAGAGATTGCCCGCCTAACTGTCGTGATGGAGTCAGTGTTGGCTGCTTAGAGTCAATCTTCTCCAAGGCTTGTAACTCCTCCTGCGAGGACAATCATTTCAGAGGTGGTTACCTCTACCATGCTTGCTGCTACCGCTCATTTTGCACCCATTATGCCTACCGGATTCCCGTGGGGAATGCCGTCTAACTTTATGCCTGAAGGCTTTGCGCCTACTTTTGCTTCCATGCCGGCATCTAGACCGGTCATGTTCGTGCCATCTCCCGTTGTGCGCACCTTACCTCGTGTAGAGGACACCATTTATCACTCTGATCCGTTTGAGGGTCCAGATATCTACGAGAAAATGGATGAAATGAAAGATCAGTTTCTTGAGCTGTGCAAGGAATTGAAGACGCTAAGGGGTAAATATTTGTTTGGAAAGAGTGTTGTTGAGTTGTGTTTAGTGCCCAACTTCAAGATCCCAGTAAAGTTAAAAGTGCCTGACTCTGAAAAGTATAAAGGGAATACTTGTCGGCTCAGTCATCTAATGATGTATGCTCGCAAGATGTCTACTCAGACCGATAATGATCAACTGTTGATTCATTATTTCTAGGACAATTTGATTGGTGTTGTGCTCCGTTGGTATATGGGGTTAGATAGTGCAAGCATTCACACTTTCAATGACTTGGGAGAGGCTTTTGTAAAGCAGTATAAGTACAACATGGACATGGCGCCTGATAAAAACCAGTTGAGGTCTATGTCTCAGAAAGATAAGGAGACATTCAAAGAGTACGCGTAGAGATTAAGGGAATTGGCTGCCCAGATCACTCCTCCTTTGGACGAAAAAGAGATGACAAAGATCTTTCTGAAAACTCTGATTTCATTTTATTATGAACGAATGATTTCTAGTTCCCCTAGTGACTTTACCGAAATGGTAAACATGGGGATGAGGCTTTTGAAGGAGTCCGAGAAGCACGTTTGTCAAAAGATGAAACATCGTCGAGTAAGAGATATGGTAGAAATTTCATCAAGAAAAAGGACAATGAAGCGAATGCAATCAGTAGTGGGAGGCAGTGGAGGCCTCAAATCAAAAGGAATCCAACAACCCGTCAACATCATCATCAAGTATCTTTAGTTATCCCTGTGTTTTCTAATCAACAATCAACACCAGTTCAACAACCACAACGTCAACAACAACAACCACAACAACGAGCAAACACCTACAACAACAATACTACCAACAATCATCATCAACAAAACTTTGAGAGGAAGAAGGTCTCTTTTGACCCGATTCCTATGTCATACGCAGAACTCTACCCATCTTTGGTTCTCAAGAACCTGGTCCAACCAAGAAACCTGCTGCAAGTTCCAAAACCACTTCCATGGTGGTATAAGCCTGAGGTACGTTATGCTTTTCATCAAGGAGCACCCGAACATGATATCAAGAACTGCTACCCTTTCAAGTATGAGGATCAAAAGCTGATGAAGAGTGGAATGGTGTCCTTTAAGGACCGTGCGCCGAATGTGAAAGCAAATCTGTTGCCTGCCCATGGGAACTCTTCTGTGAATATGCTGGATGGTTGTCCTGGCAAGTTTAAAGTTTTTGATGTGCGTTTTATCAGAAGGTCCTTGGTGTAGATGCATAAGGATGTTTGTTTGGTGAGTGATTGTGAGCATGACCATGATGGTTGTGCTGTTTGTAGTGTTAACTCGAGGGGTTGTGAAGTTGTGAAAAGGGACATCCAGCGACTGATGGATGAAGGCATTTTCAAGCAGCCAGAGAAATTGGTAATCCAGTACGACAACAACAATAGTAACAATGTCAGCAATAGATCACTATCGCCGTTGGTAATACGTTTAGCGGGCCTAGTCCCGTATTCATCTGATAAAGTTGTTCCGTATCAATATAATGCTACAATGATAGTGGGTGGTCGTGTGTTTGGGCCGGTGTTCCCAAAGGATAAGGAAGAATCAATTGCGAGTAAGAAGGTGGAAGTGCCTGTTGCAGATCCAGTTGGTGTTTCAAAGGGTAACTCTGGTGAATCCAGCAATTTGAAGGCCAACGATGATGATGAGGTACTTCGGTTGATCAAGAGAAGTGAGTTCAATGTGGTGGAGCAGTTTCTTTAAACCCCCTCAAAAATCTCAGTATTGTCTCTGCTCATGAATTCTGAAACGCACAGAGAAGCACTACAGAGTTCTAGAACAAGCATTTGATTGAAAAGAAGAGATTGACTGCCGTGTACCATGGTCAGTTATATCAGCAGAGGATGAAAAAAGCTTTTGATAAGAAGGTCAGACCTCGTGTGTTTAGAGAAGGTGACCTTGTGCTCATGAAGATCTTGTCGTTCAAACCAGATTCTAGGGGAAAATGAACTCCTAATTATGAAGGCCCATACGTTATTAAGAGAGCCTTTTCAGGCGGCGCTTTGATTCTTACAACTATGGATGGTGAAGAGTTCACTCGTCATGTGAATGCAGATGCAGTCAAGAAATACTTCGCCTAAAAAGAAAAGAACAACTCGCTAATTTGAAAACCCGAAAGGGTGGCTTAGGGAAAATAGAGCGTCTCGGTGGATTGAAAACCCGAAAGGGTGGCTTAGGGAAAATAGAGCGTCTCGGTGGATTGAAAACCCGAAAGGGCGGTACAGGCAAAAGTTAGAGACATAAAAAAACAGAAAAAATTTCCCGATAAGTTGAGTACCCCACCTTGGGGAAATATATGCAAAAAATTAGGGATTATGACAAGTAACTGCAGTTTACTGATTGTCCAGTTTTAGGGAGATTTTCTTGAGCACATGGGTTGACGTCGATTCATCATCCCAGCTGCGGACAAGAGCACAGTGAATATCAAGAGTTGGTAGAAGGACTAAGGATCATTTGTATTCAATGTAGCCTTTTTCCATGTAAATTACCCTTTTCAACTTTGTAAAAATCTATGGAGTCTTGTCATTTACAAACTACCACCCCATTAAATAAAATTGAGCTTTTGTCCAATTGTTTCTACTCTTATTTACATCAGCCAATAGTTTAAATTTTATTATGATCATTTTGAAAATTTAAAATTTAAAATTTTAATCAAAATCTTTTTCTTAAAACTTATAAAAACAAAAAAAACTCAAAGCAAATTAAAAAGGAAGTATCAACTGCACTTCAAAGTGCAGCAAGTCCTTAAGTGCTAAGCACCGGAGGTTCCCCAAGCAGTTGACCCTTCGGGTATCCCTAGTCGTTTGTGTTGATCTGGTTCCCCTGTGAAGTGTTTGTTCCCTATCAGAGTTCCGATTCTTTTTCCCAGCTAAGTTGGTTGGATCAGTACCTTGCGACGTGTTATTTCTCGGCAGTGTTTTTGTATTTCCCCAACAGGGACGATGCTTCAACAGAGTAAGACGTTTTCCCAGTAGATAACATTAGTTTCCCCACCAATCGCCATCTGACTCGCTCTCAATCAGAGTTTCCTCCTGGTTTCTGAGCAACTGTTTTGTGTTTATCTTCTGTATGGTTGTCTCCCATTTAGAATGGCGTAGATCTAAAATTCCTTGTAGACTCGATAACTTCGCCTCTCCTCAGCAGATCTCCCCCCTCGGCTAGTTTTGAGCCTTTGGTTTGTTGATCTCTCTATTCTCCAACAGTTGTCTCCCTCGTTTTTTAGATTGACCAAGGATTGTACCGATGATTCAATTTCTTTGTGACACCTTTGTATCCTTTGTGATCGTTTTGTCAGCATAATCATCATATATATACATATACGTATACATTTATATAATTTCATAATCTGCATATTTGCATCGTCATATTTGATTAGAGATTCTCATTCTCAGTATGGCAGTACTTTATCCCCATACAAAGTTCGGTGCCTGTACTCCATCAATTGTAGAGCGTCAGCCCCTTAGGAAGAAAGACTTTAACTTGTTCCCTCTTCCCCACTGAGTTTGTTTCCTCGTGGATGATTATTACTTCAGTTTCCTTTCTAGTTGTTTATCTGGATAGAATCATTCCCCTTGAGTTATATCCTCATTGGGTTGAGTCTTGATTACTTGTTTCTACCTAGCTTTTACCTAGGTAGATGCTTCGAGTCTCTTAAGAGCTTATCACCCAGTGACTGGTAATATTCTTCTTAGTTTGCAGTCCGTTACTTCTTGCCCAATACCCGACAAAAGTACCCTTGTTTTTCTCCTCAGTAGAGTCCCTAGTGGATCTATTCCATAGAAAGTATATCATTGATATGTTCATCCTAAACGATGACGGATATCTTTCTCTCTCCTTCCTGAGTTTATCCTTGATATGTTCATCTTAACCGATGACGGATATTCTCACCTTTGGTATTCTACCTAGTAAAAATGTAGTTGTAATCCCTATTCTTGTATCTCAGAGACTTAATCCTTGATATGTTCATCCTAACCAATGACGGGTTTCCTTCTCTTTGCGGTCTTCTACCTAGTAACCGGTAGTTGTAAATCCTGCTTTTGTCCCCTTCGCAAAGTTAATCCTTGATATGTTCACCCTAACCGATGACAGGTTATCTCTTTGATGGTATTCTATCCAATAACTAATAGATTTCATTCAATTTTTCTTCCCTCTCAGAGTCTATCCTTGATATGTTCATCTTAACCGGTGACGAATTTTCTCTTTGGGGGTCTTCTATCCAGCATTCAATAGATGTAATTCCTACTTTTTGTTCAGTTGGTTTATCCCTGATATGTTTATCTTAACAGATGACGAGTATCCTCCTTGACATTTCTTAGGCAAATCTATCCTTGATATGTTCATCTTAATCGATGACGGGTTTTTCTCCCTATTGAGTTTATCCTTTATATGTTCATCCTAACCGATGACGGATACTCTCATCCTTTAGTCTTCTACCAAGTAACCGGTAGCTGTAAATCCTATTTTCTGCAGTTTTCCTCAACAAGGCTATTCTTACCCAGTAACCGGTAATGAATACTCCCTTATGTTGGTGCCCATCGAGTCATCCTTGATATGTTCATCCTAACCGATGACAGATGTTCTCTCTGTCAGATCTTTATTATCTCCTTACCCAGTAACAGGTAGTAGATAATATATTTCTACTTATCATGTGTTGAAGTTTATTTCTTCCCCAGTCGAGTTGAGTGCGCATTTCCTTAGTGAAATCGCTTTTCCTGCATGATTCAGGTACTTCAGTTTTATCCTGACTTACTCGTATCCCCTGCAGATGTTGTTGTTTCCCCGACTGAGTCTTTCCATGTTTGTATGGAATTCCTCAAGTCCCCTAGTAATTTTAAGTCGTAGACTGGCCTACTCATAATTCCTTTTTCCCCCCTAGAGTCTCTGCTTCCCTAATGAGTTTTCCTTACAGAATATATTATACTCCTGCAGACTTTCGGTCTCTCTGATTTCTTTTCCTTTGTGGCAATATTTCCCCACAGAGCATTAACTTTTACATTCATATCATATGCATCAAGAGGTCTCTTAGGGACCAAAATTTGTTTCTATATGTTGTTATTTAAGCCCATTCTACTGAGTCGACATGAAGATTTCAACCTTCGCCTCCTCAGTTAGAAAATCCTTAAATAGGGGCAGCTGTAAGACTCCAATTTTGAGCCTAAGATCCCTCATGCAATTTCATCATAAGCATTGGGATCATACCTTGGCATCCTCCTTACCCATCTTTCATTGGGTTTGTTTTGAGAGAGATCACCAAGCACTGTGTGATTAAATCATACTTGTATATATTTTTTTACTAACCAAAATACAAAAATATGTTTTTGCATTTGCCTAACTCTTTTGTAGGTAGGGCATGATCACCATTAATTCATCAAGTTCATATCTAGGGTTTGAGACCCTCATGACAAAGAGCGCAACTATGAATTGATCCAAGAATGGTTATGAGCATTATATATGAGTTCCTTTGATTCCTTCATGTCATATTGATCAAGTTTTCTTCAAGAGTTTGAGGGTGATTTGCCTTGGAAACCCTAGTTTGACTGGGTATCTTGAGTAATTTCTCCAACAAGCTATCTCACCAATTGATCAAATTTATCAAGGGACACTTCAAAATTCCTCATCTAATGCATATATGATCTACCATGATCCAAGAAAGTCCAAAGAATTGAAGGTTAGCAAGTTGGTTGATGGTGGTTGGCCAGATGAATACATCTGATCAAAACATGGTCTTCCTAGACCCTATCTCCTACAATTTGCACCATATGAAAATTAGTCTAAGAGAAAAGTTACTCTAAATGACATTCCAAACAACTTTCATGTTGAGAACTAGAGCTAGTTTTTCTTGGAAAATCATTTTCTATGTTGAAACATTATAGGTCATTTTGTCTAAACCCTAATTTGAAAGTCAAATTCCCAAGGCCATAACTTGCTCAAATTTTTTGAGATGAAATATTTCCAAGTTGAAAAATCAAATTCAATTGTCCTACTTAAACTTTGATGTTTGGAGTGAGAGATAATTCATATTTTATGTGCATGTTATATAAGGTTACATTATAGGTCATTTGTGACCTATGCCATTGAACAAGTGATTTTTCCAAATTTCAAAAATGCATAACTCTATCATTGCAAATCCAAATGACATGAAATTGGTGACCATTTCTCATTTGAATCTCACATAAAAATTTAAGTAAGGTGGAATATTGAGATATATGGCTTGACACTTAGAAATATTTTCAACATGTTGAAATTTCCAAATTTCCACCTCAAAATTCTCTATGTTCCAAGCTCCAAATGAAAAAGTGTTGAACATGAAAGTTGTTCCTCTTGATCTAACCTTTCGAAAAAGTTTGATTTCATCCATTTTGGACAAGATTTGAATGGGATGCGCATGGCTTGAAAATTGCATCATCATTTGGCAAAAATCAAACTTCAAGCTTCCATGTACAATTGCCAAGCACTCCAATTTGATTTTAGACTTGTTCTTACTCAGTTAATTCTTGATATGTTCATCCTAACCGATGACGGATTTTCTCTTTGATGGTATTCTGTCCAGTAACTGATAGATGTAATTCCTATTTTCTCTCCTCACAAAGTCTATCCTTGATATGTTCATCTTAACCGGTGACGGATTTTCTCTTTAATGATATTCTATCCAGCATTAGATAGATGTAATTCCTACTTTTTTGCTCAGTTGGTTTATCCTTGATATGTTCATCTTAACCGATGACGGATATCCTCCTTGACATCCCAGGCAAGTCTATCCTTGATATGTTCATCCTAACCGATGACGGATTTTCTTCCCTGTTGAGTTTATCCTTGATATGTTCATCCTAATCGATGACGGATACTCTCATCTTTGGTCTTCTGCTTAGTAATTGGTAGTTGTAAATCCTATTTTATGCAGTTTTCCCCAGCAAGGCTATTCTTACACAATAATCGATAATGAATACCCCCGCCTGGTGCTTCCTAGTGAGTCATCCTTGATATGTTCATCCTAACCGATGACGGATGTCCTCTCTGTCAGATCTTTATTATCTCCTTACCAAGTAACGGGTAGTAGATAATAAATTTATGCTCCTCTTGTTTTAAATTTTATTTCTTCCCTAGTTGAGTTGAGTGCGTATTTCCTTAGTTAAATCGCTTTTCCTGCATGATTCAAGTACTTCAGTGTTATTTTGATCTACTCGAATCCCCTACAGATGTTTTGTTTCCCCGACTGAGTCTTACCATTTTGTATGGAATTCCTATAGTCCCCCATCAGTTTTTAAGCCGTAGCCTGGCCTACGCATAACTCCTAACCCCCCCCCCCCCAAGAGTCTCTGTCTCCCCGGTGAGTTTTCCTTACGGAATGCATTATGCTCTAGCGGATCTTCGGTCTCTCTTTGTTTTGGAAGGGATCACCAAGCACCATATGATTGTATCATACTTGTATATTATCATTTTACTAATCAAAATACCAAAAATATGTCTTTGCATTTGCCTAACTCTTTTGTAGGTAGGGCATGATCCCCATTGATCTATCAAGTTCATATCTAGCGTTTGAGACCCTCATGACAAAAAGCACAACCATGGATCGATCCCAGAAGGGTTATAAGCATCATATATGAGTCCCAATGATCTCTACATGTTATATTGATCAAGTATTCTTCAAGAATTTGACTGGCTATCTTGAGTAACTTCTCCAACAAGATATCTCACCAATTGATCAAACTTTTCAAGGGAAACTTCAAAATTCATCATATTTTGAATGTATGATCTACCATGAGCCAAGAAAGTAAAGAGAATTGAAGGTTAGCAAGTTGGTTGATGGTGGTTGGCCAGATAAATTCATTTAATCAAAACTGGGTCTCCCTAGACCCTATCTCCTACAATTTTCACCATATGAAAATTATTCCAAGAGAAAGTTTACTTTAAATGACATTAAAAACAACTTTCATGTAGAGACCTAGAGCTACTTTTTCTTGGAAAATCATTTTCTATGTTGAAACATTATAGATCATTTTGTCTAAACCCTAATTTGAAAGTCAACTTCCCAAGGCCATAACTTTTCAATTTTTATGAGATGAAAGATTTCCAAGTTGCACAATCAAATTCAAGATGTCTACTTCAACTTTGATTTTTGGAATAAGAGCTAATTCAACTTTTATGAGCATGTGATATGAGGATACATTATAGGTCATTTTTCACCATACCATTGAACAAGTGATTTTTCCATACTTCAAAAATGCATAACTCTATCATTCTAAATCCAAATGACATGAAATTGGTGATCATTTTGAAGGTATTTAAAATAGATATAACTTTGATGAAGACACTTTTCTCATTTGAAGCTTACATAAAACGTTAAGCAAGGTGGAATATTGATATATATGACTTTACACTTAGAAAATTTTTCAACATGTTGAAATTTCCAAACTTCCACCTCAAAATTCACCATGATCCAAGATCCAAATTAAAAAGAGTTCAACATCAAACTTGTTCCCCTTGACCCAAGCTTTCCAAAGAACCCAAGTTCATGCATTTTGAATGAAGTTTGCTATTGTTGTGCATGGCTTTAACAGAGTTGCACCATTGGAGGAAATAAAGTGTCCAAAACTCCATTTCACATTTCCTTGCCAATCAAGCATCATTTGAACTTCAGTACAGTTGCAATTGGATCAAAATGGATTGCTTCATGGGCCTATACACGCTCATGCAAGCTTGTGCATCACATTGCCAAATTTAGCAAATTTTCAAGTGTGCAATTATCAATCCCAAATGCTATAAATACATGGCCTCTGAGCTCATTTCAAACACACCTTACGCGCCAGCTTTTCCCCCCAATTTAAACCCTCTCTTTCAAAAGGAAAACCTGATTATTTTCAACTTGAAAATTGATTTTGAATCTCAACTGTTTGGAGATTCAAGAACTCCAGGATCCAAAGCCTTGCACCATTGCTAATCACTTCGTACAAGCTTCTCAAGTATGATAAGGTCGTGTTTGAAGTAAGCAACCTCAAGTTCTGCACAACATTGGAGGTAATTTTCAGAAAACTTTATCTCTTCGATTCTCACTCAATTCTCATCAATTTTCTTGGATCTTTGGTTGTTTGAAGTCCTATCAATATAGGCAAAAAGATTGAGTTGCTTAGAGGTCAAATCGAAGCAACTTAGTTGACACACCTCAAAATTCAACTCCTTATATCTTTTTATATATTTGGAGTTAGTTAAAATTGAGGTCAGATTCGTGCTTTACGCCATTTTTTTCTTTCAGATCATGTCCTCCTTTTTTATTTTGGTGATGGTTGAGGGTGGACCAGTCCGGTGAGATCCACCGGAGAAGAAGACCGGAGCTCTTGATCTGTCAGTGTGTTGGCACGTCTCTTAGCCACAGGATCCTTTCAAAATGTTTTAATCCTGAGCGCCCATTGTGATTACCATTGGTACAACATGCTGACTCGTGTGTTTGGTGGAACGCGTGTTTCAGACCACTTGATCTGCCACCTCAATTAATGAGGGAGATCAAGTGGTCCATGTTTTTGATTTTTTGATTTTAATTTTTATTCCTTTGATTTTCATTAATTGATATTAATTTTAATATTGATCCAAAAAATATGAGAGTTTCACCAAAAAATTTCAAATAATTTTCCTCTTTGATATTTTGAATTAAAATTATTTTTTGGATCATTATTAACATTTTTCATGATTTAATTGATTTTGTGAATATTTTTAAATGTTTAAAAATACTTTTAAGTCTTTAAAAATTCTGAATTTTTTTCTCCAAGGTCCTTTGACCTTGTTTGTCCTATGATAAATCTCATGGCCATTTCTTTGGTGTTTTGACGAGGTTTTAGGAATTTGACAAATCATATTTAGTTGAAATGTCTTATTTTAGTATTTTTAATTTAAATAAATGCCAAATAATTGTGTTGACCTCTTGTGATGACTTGTACAAGTTTTATTCTTGTTGTTGGGCCTTGGTTAAGGTTGATTTGACTTTGTCAAGTTAATATCATTAGATTTAGGGGATTGATGGAATGTACATTCCATCTCCCAAAATGAATGGATGATATTAATTTGGTAAAAGTCCTCCTTTGATCAATTTGAGTTTTGATCCATTCCCCTCCCTCTTCATCTCATTTCCTTCTTTATGCATTCATCTCATTTGGCCTATGATATCTCTAAGTCCTAGGACTAGTTGATTGCAAAATCAACATAATTATGGATGAGATTAGGCCACCTCTTTTGCATATTCTTTTTGTGTGTGGTATGTTTCATGAGCATAATCCATTATACTATGTCTCTAACATGCATTAACACCGAAATTCTATTGCCCGACCTCAAATAGTTGTGACTTCTACATAAGTCCAATTTCGATTACTTAACATAGTGGTAAATATTTTACACAAAAGGCATATCATTCTAGTTAGTGAGATTGTAAGTCTCCCCTATTTCATGGTATTGTGTGGAAACTTGGCCTTTTTTCCTTCCTTTGGAAGATGTCTTTGTCCAAGGATCTATGCTTGTGATAAGTGGGTTGAGTGTTCTCGAAAGAATGACTTAAAAATGAAAAGAAAAAGCAAAACAATACTAACTTTTAACCCATTAACAACTAACATTTAAGTTCAAGCCATTTAATTTAATGCAATTTAATTTTAGTCTTTATTCATTTGTGATTATTCATATCATTCTAATTGTTTATGTTAATGCAATTTTCACTTTGTCCATTTGGACCATATTGTGTGATATATCTTGTTTGTGTATATTTTGTTTTTTTGTGTGCTCATTGACCATTAATGTATATAATAACAACAAAAACCCTAAAAAACTATTTGTGTGGTCTGGTTGGTTGGATCTTGGACAAATTGGACTTAGAATCTAGGCAACCTCCCTATGCTAAAGGACTTGGCCAATGACAACTTTTGTGAAATCAAGTGCTTGCAATTTGAAACTTCATCTGATACATCATTCAAGATCCCTTTGAGTTCATCTACAACATGATCATTGTGAAGTTGTTATTTTGAACCTGTGACTTGTGGGAATCATTTGTTACATGGGCTAGTTTGAAGAAGATCATGGAGTGGCTAAACTTGGATGTGGCTATCTTTATTTGATGCGTTTCTCTTCAAGATTGATATAATTGTGCATCCGTGTGTTGCTTGATTCTAAACGTCCAAGGGAATTTTGGTTTCTATTGACATTCTTGTCTATTGGATTGCTACCCATTGGTCAGATCTTTTCAACTCTCAACTTTTAGTTTTGTGCATAGGATTATGGTAAATCATCTTACGGACTGGCTTTATTCAAATCTCTATAATCAACGCACATACGGACTTTTCCGTCTTTCTTCGGAACAAGCACAATATTGGCCACCCATTGCGGATACTCGGCGGTCACAAGGAAACCGGCATCAATCTGCTTCTGCACTTCTTCTTTGATCTTTACTTCCATATTAGGATGCGTTCTTCTCAACTTCTGCTTGACTGGCGAGCGCTCTGGCTTCAACGGAAATCTATGGTCCATAATCTCAGAATCCAAACCAGACATTGTATTTTCAAGCTTCTCCAAAATTGCTTACAGACTTTGTTTTGATGAAGACAACATATTTTTAGAATACCAAAAAGGATGAGCCAAGACAAATTGCATAAGGATCAAAGCTTGCTTACAAATTTCATGAAGATTAAAGACTCAAAGTAATTGATCTTCAACTTATATGGGTACAAGGTAAAACTCTTTGCATTGATATTTGGTAGTGCTCAAAACATTTAGTCAAATGCATTACCAAAACATCAAATACATACCATAAACACTTACCCTTTTTACAAAACACTATTTTTAGTCTTTTAAGTTCATGTAACCGGTTACCAATATCATGTAACCAGTTACATCCCTGGCAGTAGCAAAAAAAACCTTTATATTTGATCATTTTCAATATGATGTAACTAGTTACATCATTTAAGTAATCGGTTACATGATCGAGTTTTTGAATTTCTGGGCCATAAAGTAACCAAGTAACCGGTTACATCCTTCAGGTAACCCGTTACACCTGAACCAGTGGCACTTATGTGCAGCCTTTCTAAAGGGTATAAAGTCTCCTATATATACTATACTTTTCAGATTTTATCACTAACCTCTTTCATACAAATTACAAACTTCAAATATACCAACTTTTAACCAAAGTGTTCATATATACATCAACTTTCATTGAGATATTTTTCCAACATTGTTACATACATATTTCAGAAAAATACTCTCATATATTCATACACATTGAGCACTAATATTATCCTTGTGATTTGTTTTACTTGAAAGAGAAGATCAATCAAGTGATTGATATATTTCATCTATTCAAACTCTTATACAAAAAATTATACTTGTTGTTTCTTTGCTTTCTAGGATTGTTAGGAAGCAATATTAGTCACATTGAGAGGATTGTTCTCATAGGGTGACTTAGTGAAAATCCAAGAGGATTGTTCTTGGTCCAAGAGGATTGTTCTTGGTTTTTGGTTATTTCTTGTACAAGTTACCAAACATAGTGAATATCTCTTACTGCGTAAGGGGACTGGAGTACTCTCGGATTATGAGGGGAACCAGGATATTATCAACTTCATATCATAAAACCGAATAAAATTTTAAAGAACCTAATTCACCCCTCCCCCCTTTTAAGCACACTTCGTTCTGACAATTGGCATCAGAGCAGGTAGGTTATAGGTAACCTGTTCCTAAAAGATCCACATGGCTTCTGCAAGCACGAATCCAGTTTTGAAAGACGGTGGAAGTAGTAACAAACCACCAATATTCTCTGGAGAATATTTTGATTTTTGGAAGATCCGTATGAAGGCACATCTAGAAGCCCAAGGAGAAGGCATATGGGAAGCCGTTGAAAATGGCCCACATAATCCTACGAGTGTGATCAATGGCGTTGGTATTCCAAAGATAAAGAGTTCGTACGATGAAGATGATAAGAAAAAAATCTTAAATGAAAAGAAAGCAGTAAACATTCTTCAAAGTACTTTAAGCATGGATGAGTTCTTCCGCATATCTCAATGCAAGTCGGCAAAAGAAATATAGGACACCTTAGTGGAGACACATGAAGGCACCGTCGAAGTAAAGAGATCAAGGTTGAATACATTAAGTCAAGAATATGAGATGTTTAGAATGCTGCCCGGAGAATCCATCGTGGCGCTACAAAAGAGATTTGTTCACCTGACAAACCACTTGATTACACTCGGAAAAATATTTACAAATAATGATCTCAATCTTAAAGTACTAAGATCATTAACTCGAGAATGGCAACCGAAGGTGACAGCTATCTCCGAAAAGAAAAGTCTCTCAATAATGACGTCTGCATCTCTCTTTGGAAAACTTCAAGAACATGAGTTAGAACTCGGTAGGCTTGAGAAACATGAAATCCAAGAAAATAAATCTAAAGGGATTGCCTTGAAGGTAGACGCAAAAGAAGATAAAGATGATGATGCATTGGAGGAAGATGAGAATTTCATGCTCCTTGTTAAAAGGCTCGGTAAGTTTTTAACAAAAATGATAAATCCTTTAACGCTAAAAAGAATAGACAGATCAGGAAGAAGGAGGCTACCACATCTACGCAAGATGTAACATGCTACGAATGTGGAAAACAAGGCCACATAAAGCCGGAATGTCCTAAAGTTTCAAAGAAAGGAGGATTCAAGAGCAAGAAGGACTTTAAGAATAAAAAGGCATATCTTGCTTGGGAGGACAATGAAATTAGCTCTTCATCTGGATCAGATAGCGAGGAATGTGCAAACTTGGCGCTGACGGCCTCACATCATTCCGATGATGAAGAAGAGGTTAGTAACAATTTTTCTCTTTTTGATGATGAGGCACAAGATGCAATTAATGAATTTCTAAATGAATGCAAAATTCTTTATAAAACTATACCGTCTCAAAAGAAACAAATTTCTTCCTTGGAAGAGAAGATTGAAGTTCTTGAAAATAAGAAACAAGAGATGATTAGTGAAAAGAAGAATCTTGTATGTCTAGAGTGTGAGTTTCTCTCATTCCAAATTGTCCAACTTAAAAGAGTCCTTGAAAGATATGAAAAAGGGCAAATTGGTTTTGAAGGGGTTCTTAGCCAACAAAGGTACTTAAATGACAAAAGTGGACTTGGTTACTCCAAATTTTCTAAACCAAGTACAAGTAAAACTATCTTTGTAAGGCCTAAGGATCAACCTCCAAAAGAAAGAGACAACACACCAAAAGTAGTGCATCAACATCCTAAAAGGAAAAAGTTTATCAAGAAAAAGTCTTTCGTTCCTATATATAAAAGCAATTTTGAACCAACCTGTTTTTATTGTGGTATTATTGGCCATACACCTAATCCTTGCTGCATTAGAAATTTTAGTGTAGAAAAAGGGCATTATGTTTGGGTTGAGAAAGGAACTAATTATAAAGGACCCAACGCAATTTGGGTACCTAAGAAAACTTAACTTTGTTTTGTAGGTATGCTTGAAGGCCACGACAAATCTGTCGTATTTGGATAGTGGATGCTCCAAGCATATGACCGGTGATGTGCACAAATTTTTAGATCTAAAGCTTAAGGCCAAGGGTTATGTTACTTATGGAGATAACAACAAAGGAAGAATTCTTGGCATAGGAAAAGTAGGTGCACCAAATTTCAAATCCATCGAAGATGTGCTATATGTCGAAGGACTAAAGCACAATCTCTTAAGCATAAGCTAACTTTGTGACAAAGGATTCAAAATAATGTTCACAAAAGATGAATGCTTAATTGAAGACGAAATCACACAAGAAGTAATGCTTATAGGTAAGCGAATTAATAATATTTTCATGATTTCCCTTGACGATGTTTTCTTGAAGGTTAAGTGTCTTGTGGCAAATAACAACGACTCATGGTTATGGCATAAGAGATTTGCTCACATTCACATGGAGCACTTGAGTAAGTTAGTAAAACATGACCTTGTCATTGGATTGCCAAAGATAAAACTCAGCAAAGATAGGCTTTGCGATGCATGGTAAAAGGGGAAACAAACCAAGTCAACTTTCACATCCAAAAATGTGGTGTCCACTTCTAGGCCACTACAACTGTTACACATGGACTTATTTGGTCCATCAACAACAAGACGCTTCGGAGGTAATTTATATGCTCTAGTTATTGTTGATGATTTTTCTAGATACACTTTGACATTCTTTTTAGTGCAGAAAAATGATGCATTTAAGGCATTCAAGAAATATTCCAAACAAATTCAAAATTATAAATCATTAACAATCGCCTCCATAAGAAGTAATCACGTTGGAGAATTTCAAAATGCTTCGTTTGAAGAATTTTGCGGAGAACATGGAATATCCCACAACTTCTCGGCACCAAGAACTCCTCAACAAAATGGAGTTGTTGAAAGAAACAATAGATCACTTATTGAACTTGCAAGAACAATGCTTAGCGATTCAAATCTTCCTAAGTATTTTTTGGCGGATGCGGTGAGCACAACTATTTTGTAAGTAATAGAGTTAATATTCGTCCTATCTTAAAGAAGACTCCATATGAAATATTTAAAGGTAGGAAACCAAACATTTCTTATTTTCACATCTTTGGATGCAAATGCTTTGTCCTTAACAATGACAAAGATAATCTTGGTAAGTTTGACGAAAAATACGATGAAGGTATTTTTCTTGGTTATTCTCTTACAGTAAAGCTTTTAGAATTTATAACAAAAGAACTTTAAAAATTGAAGAATCAATGCATGTATCTTTTGATGAATCTAACCCCTCCAAGGAGGATATTATTATATGTGATGATGATGATGATATAATAGAAATCCCTCAAGAAATTTCTTCCAAAGATACCAACAAAGATCCATCGGAACAACAAGAAGAAGTTTCACAACCAAATACAAATGTCAACGATCTACCAAAAGAATGAAGAACTCATAGAGATCATCCAATTGATAAAGTTATTGGTGACATTAATCAAGGCGTTATAACAAGACTAAATATTCAAGATGCTTGTTTGAATATGGCATTTGTTTCTAAAATTAAACCTTCCAAAGTTGATCAAGCCTTAGGAGATGATTAATGGATAATTTCTATGCAAGAAGAGTTAAACCAATTCGAAAGGAATCAAGTTTGGGAACTTTTTCCTAGACCAAGTGATAAACACATCATAGGTACAAGATGGGTGTTTAAGAACAAGCTTGATGAGAATGGCATAATTGTTCGAAATAAAGCAAGGTTGGTGGCTCAAGGGTATAATCAAGAGGAAGGAATCGACTTTGAAGAAACTTTCGCTCCCGTTGCAAGGTTAGAAGTTATTCGTCTTTTACTTGCTTATGCTTGCTCTTTAAATTTTCAGCTTTTTCAAATGGATGTCAAGAGCGCATTCTTGAATGGGTATATCAATGAAGAAGTCTATGTCAAACAAACTTCGGGCTTTGAAGACTTCAAGCATCCCTCACATGTCTACAAGTTGAAAAAGGCACTCTATGGATTAAAGCAAGCACCAAGAGCATGGTATGATCGTCTTAGCAACTTTTAATGCGAACATGGCTTTAAAAAAGGTAAAGTTGATAAGACATTATTCATAAAGAAAATTAAGAACCATACTCTATCAGTTCAAGTATATGTTGACGATATCATCTTCGGATCAACCAACAAAGAATTATGTGAAGAATTCTCATCCATAATGCAAGGAGAATTTGAAATTCCATGATGGGAAAGATGAACTATTTTCTTGGACTTCAAATCAATCAACTAAAGGATGGCATTTTCATCCACCAATCAAAGTATTGCAAAGAGTTGTTGAAAAGATTTGACATAGATAGTTGTAAAGCAATGTCTACACCAATGCGATCTGGAACTTATGTTGATCAAGACGAATCCGGTGTCTCTATTGATATTACAAAGTATCGAGGTATGATCGGTTCATTATTAAATTTGACGGCAAGCCATCCTGACATAATGTTTAGTGTTTATTTGTGTGCTCGCTTTCAAGAAAACTCGAAAGAATCTCATCTCATGGCGGTGAAAAGGATTATGAAATATCTGAAGGGAACAACAAACGTCAGATTATGGTATCCTAAAGATACACATAATCAGTTAGCAGATATCTTCACAAAACTGCTTGCCAAAAAACCCTTCTTCAAGATTCGGAGAGAACTTGGGATTTTGGACGAACATGAGGTATGACACGCATATTCATCACTTTAGGTGCATGCTATATATTCCTCTACCTTAATAAATCTTCACAATTTCATTTGTGAAGGTTCTATATGTGTTACATGTGCAAAAATATGTTTTTATTGCTTTTAATTCTCTTTTTTTTTTTGCATCCTGTAACCGGTTACATAAGGTAAGTAACCGGTTACATTATTGTGCGTATATGTATTTTTGCCTCTATTTGATCATTTCTGCACCATGTAACCGGTTACATGAAGTAGGTAACCGGTTACATCACTGTAAATTACATTTTATTTGATTCTGTTTTTCTTTTTTCACACCATGTAACCGGTTACATGAAGTAAGTAACCGGTTACATCACTGCGTTTTTGCCATAAATGTTGTTTTATATATACCTTCTATTTTTATCTTCTACTACTTTAATTATGGTTGAATTCTCTTAAATGCTTGGTCAACATTCATCCTCCTCACTTAGTCAAGATTCAACCTATCTTTTACTACCCACTCACATTTCACCATTTACCCACATCACTCTTTATTACCCACTTATATTCTGCCTTTATATTATTTGCTAAAAATTGTTAGATCTTCTTTTCCCCATCCTTTTTGATAATTCCAAAGGGGGAGAAGAGCTTGGTCGGTATGTATATTGCTTGTATGTTGTTTTTTGTCCAACTTTTATGAAGTCCATGTATAAGTAAAGAAAGGCTATCAAGATAGGGGGAGATATCAAGATAGGGGGAGCATATACTCTTGGACAAAAATAACAAAGCTCAAAGGCTCATTGGTTGTCATCATCAAAAAGGGGGAGAATGTATTTTCAAGCTTCTCCAAAATTGCTTACAGACTTTGTTTTGATGAAGATAACATATTTCAAGAATATCAAAAAGGATGAGCCAAGACAAATTGCATAAGGATCAAAGCTTGCTTACAAATTTCATGAAGATTAAAGACTCAAAGTAATTGATCTTCAACATATATGGGTACAAGGTAAAACTCTTTGCATTGATATTTGTTAGTGCTCAAAACATTTAGTCAAATGCATTACCAAAACATCAAATACATACCATAAAAAAAACACTATTTTTGGTCTTTTAAGTTCATGTAACCAGTTACCAATATCATGTAACCGGTTACGTCCCTGGCAGTATCAAAAAAAACCTTTATATTTGATCATTTTCAATATGATGTAACCGGTTACATCATTTAAGTAACCGGTTACATGATCGAGTTTTTGAATTTCTGGGCCATAACGTAAGCATGTAACCGGTTACATCCTTCAGGTAACCGGTTACACCTGAACCAGTGGCACTTCTTCATAGTTATTCAGTGCCATACGAATTCATATCTCTTGTCCTTGACCATTGCATTGTTCCACTATATGCAGCCTTTCTAAAGTGTATAGAGTCTCCTATATATACTATACTTTTTCAGATTTTATCACTCACCTCTTTCATACAGATTACAAACTTCAAATATACCATCTTTTAACCAAAGTGTTCATATATACATCACTTTCATTGAGATATTTTTCCAACATTGTTACATACATATTTTAGAAAAATACTCTCATATATTCATACACATTGAGCACTAATATTATCCTTGTGATTTGTTTTACTTGAAAGAGAAGATCAATCAAGTGATTGATATATTTCTTCTATTCAAACTCTTATACAAAAACTTATACTTGTTGTATCTTTGCTTACTAGGATTGTTAGGAAGCAATATTAGTCACATTGAGAGGATTGTTCTCATAGGGTGACTTAGTGAAAATCCAAGAGGATTGTTCTTGGTCCAAGAGGATTGTTCTTGGTTTTTGGTTATTTCTTGTACAAGTTACCAAACATAGTGAAAATCTCTTACTGCATAAGGGGACTGAAGTACTCTCGGATTGTGAGGGAAACCAGGATATATCCTTGTGTCATTTATCTTTCTGCCTTTCCATCTTTCATAAATTTCCAAACCAGAAATATTATCAACTTCATATCATAAAACCGAATAAAATTTTAAAGAACCTAATTCACCCCCCTCTTAGGAGCACTTCGACCTTACAGACATATCTTGATAGGACTAAGCAAACATATCTTAATACTCACGGAGAAGATCAATCAACCCTTTCTTAACATCTGGACACAGTCGAGACTCAATCTTGACTTCCTTCACATCATCCTCGAAACCCAAGTTAACTAGCTCAATCTGCTCTTGGAACGGCTAAATGGATTTTCCTTCATGCTCAAGAAAATGAGAATATTCATCACTCACTTCTTCATCACTTTCCTCCTCAGCCTCAAACACAGGGAGTTCAAAATTTGGAGAAGGAGAAGGATCATTGTATTCAATGGGGTTAGAAACCAACCTGCATAATGATTTGATATTTTGATATTAGAGAAGTGAATTTGTGACAAAATATTATGCATATGGACAAGTTTATTTATTTATTTATGTTTTTTGTGATTACCATTTTCAGAATAAAGAAAAAAGTAAAAACAAAACATCTTAGATGTGGATGAATAGAATTAAATTTATTGATGATCAAAGTTGAAAATGCCCAACAATATTCACTTCTCCCTTAGGCATATGAGAAGGATTTTTTAAAACAAATAAAAAGAATTACATAGATCGATGCATAATAATAGGAATATCAACAGCAGTCCAATTGTCGCAAGCCTTTCCATGCGTCACAATGTTGGTGCAATCTTCCTCTTCGTCATCCTCTAGCACAACAACTAAGTGTTGTTCATTGCCATGAATGAACCCTTCACTACGAAAGCTAAGTTACATATCCTCTGATCTAGCATCCAACGATCCTTGCTGATAACCCATATCGGTTTTGTTCTTATTATCGGCGACCTCTACCACTCACCCCCACTGATCAACAATTCCTTCTTTAACAATCTTCCTTGCGTCTTTCAATGAGGACATAGGTTCCCCAACTCTCTTTTCAACAGCAATAGACAAGGCTTGGAACGGAGTTCCAACCTCATCCTCAACTTCAACATAAGAGAAAGATGACAGGTGGCTAACCAACAACGCCTTCTCCTCGCCAATAATGACTAATTTTCTGTTTTGACAAATTTGAGTTTCTGATGCAACATGGAGGTAACAGGAAGTGACAAATTTGAGTTTCTTGACAAGTTATGATTCCTACCTTCCTCAGAGAGTTCCTCATCATAGAAACAAAGATTGTTACAGGAAGTGATGTTAGCCACAATATGATCAAATTGATCCACCGTAACATCATGTTCCACAAATGCTTTCCCTAGAACTCTTTGCAGTGCTTCTCTGTGTGTTTCTGAATTCATAAGCAGAGACATTATTGAAATCTTTGAGAGGGTTTGGGGCAGCTTCTCCACCACATTAAACTCACTTTTCTTAATCAAACGAAGCACCTCATCATCATCATTAGTCTTCAAATTTCTGGATTCACTAGAATGATGATTTGAAGCACTAACTGGATCTGCTTCAGGCACTTCCACTTTCATACTAAATGTTGAATCTTCCACATCTTTTTGGAACACCGGCCCAAACACTCGACCGATACGGGACACCTTGGTAACATTAGAAATGCTTACAACAAAATTGGTCGTAGGGAATGGAACCTCTTGACCATCCT